>NW_012267314.1:3692246-3703368 GCF_000151885.1 Dipodomys ordii | reverse complement strand
CCTTTTTGCTACTCAGGGTCTTTTATTGTTCCATATGAATTTTTGGATTGCCTCTTCTATTTCTTTGAAGAATGAGGTTGGAATATTGATAGGTATCGCATTGAATTTGTAGATCAGTGGCTCATGCATTTAATCCTAGCTACTTACAAGTCTGAGATCTTCAAGGTTTGAAGCCAGCCTGGCCAGAAAAGTTAACTGGAGACTCTCATCTCCAGTTAACTAGCACCACAAGTAGAGCAGTATCTCAAGTGTAGAGCACTGGCCTGGAGCATTAAAAAAATCTCAAGGCCAGTGCCCTGGCCCTGAATTCAAACCCCAGGACAAGTGTTAGCTCTGAAGGTAGTTTTTGTATGAAAGGGCACAAGAATCTGAAAATTGACTAATGAGTTGTCCCCCCTGCATTTTCAGGCATTCGGAAAGACAGAAGAGGAGGGAGAATGTTGAAACACAAGCGCCAGAGAGATGACGTGGAGGGCAGGAATGAAGTGGGGCCCTCGGGAGACATGAGAGCTGCCAACCTGTGGCCCAGCCCCCTGGTGATTAAGCACACGAAGAAGAACAGCCCAGCCTTGTCCCTGACAGCCGATCAGATGGTCAGTGCCTTGTTGGAGGCTGAGCCCCCCATCATCTATTCTGAGTACGATCCTTCTAGACCCTTCAGTGAAGCTTCCATGATGGGCTTGTTGACCAACCTGGCGGACAGGGAGCTGGTTCACATGATCAACTGGGCAAAGAGAGTGCCAGGTAAGGAAACTAAGTTCCACTTGTAGGAGTCAATAGCTTTTCAAGAACTGGCTGTCATGTCTTGGGAGAAATATCGGAGGAAGATGAAATCATGTTTGATTATTTAATTTGTACTAAGGTGACAACCAGATTTTATTTTTCAGGGTTAATAGGCTATATTTCTCTTGGAATTTAAGGAAAAGAATACTTTTCCAAATCCAGACCTGACATAACTTCTTTGGAACTCATTTGCTGAAAAGATTTGGAGGGACACTAGATGATACAGGTTTTATGCCTCCTATGTAACAATACCAAAGGTGGTTAGTGATCTATGTAGGTTTTTAATACTGAAGATCCTTGTTAAAAACATTTCTATTTACCAATACTTATTTTTTTGAAAAAAATTTCTTTTTAAATATTTTTTGAACAAAAGGAATAATAGCAAAGTTTATTTACTGGCTGCCAATTATTTATCCAACCCAGTTTATACATCTTTTAGGACGAAAGGAAACCCAATGGGGTAGTAGAAAAGTCCAGGAATTGAAATGATGAGTTGGCCCTTTCATTGATTCTCTCAGAAGTGGCATTTCTGTCATTCTTAGAGAAGAAATCTAGTTATTATGTAAGTGACATTCTTCCAAGCTCCCAACATATCCAGTATCCGATATCCAGAAGCTTATTCTGATCAAATGTATCATAGATTTACATAGTTTTTCTCATCAGTCCCCTTCACTAGAATCGATGTAGGATTTATGTATAACATAGGGATGTTTTTCTTTATGTAACCAAACAAATATAGAGTCTTCTATTTGTGTTTCTGAGGGCATCATTGGGATGTTAGAAGTTGAGTAATGATCTGGTCTTAGATAACTGTAAGTGTGTTTACACATATCAACACATAAACATGTGGTCATTTGAATAAGGAGCTGGCACCACCATGATCCAAACTTGTGACAGCCTAGGTGCCTTGGGTAATGGAGATTGAATTACTTGGAAACACTGGATCTATTACAATCTAGATGTTTAAGGTCCCACCAACTGACAAACAAAAAGTCTTGGCTATCTTTGAAATTATAAGCTTCGTTTTTGCATTTATATATCTTATCATTCTGATGTGGCATAGACCCCCCCATTACACATAAATTGGAATCTGAATGACACAGGCCTATAAGGATTTTCCCCCTGATATTTGTATCTATTGGACATTGTTTTTGTAAACAAATGCATGCCCATATCCTTGACAATTAATTCTTGGATGCTGCTGAGCTTTGTTCTATAACCATGTCTTTTCCCTTATGAATTCTTGGCGCTGGAGCACTCAGCACACACCCAGGTGTGTGTTGGTGTGTGCATTTGTTTGGTGTGTGATGTAGCACAGGGGATTGAACCTAGAGCCTTGCACATGTTAGGCAAGTCCTCTACCACTGAGCTTCCCTTTTAACCCACAAGTAAATATTTTTCATATTTATCAGTAGCTTATCTAGCTACATGAATTTAAAAAGCACTTGAAACAACTAGAATGCAGTTCAAAAGGAGATGAAGGATTTATAGCAATATTCTTTTGAATTTGGAAATAAAACAGGGACAGACCTCAATGGAGGAAAATAGTGTGTCTATGTAGGGTTATTCCATTGTACAACTCAGAACTAAAGATGGTAATGAGATATATCATGAAACTATTTGCAGCCATCTTTATGTTGATTTAAAGGATTCTAAAATCCTTGGAATAAAGAAAGGATTATGAAGGCAAAAATGCAAATATGAAGCCACATGTTGTAGAGTGACATTTTGGTTTGCAACAGAACACATATACAGAAGAGCACCTATAGATTAAATTCACTGATGATGGTGGAGCCATAGTTGTATGTGAAATTATATACTCTAGGATGTATACAAAATGACAAAATCTCTGATGAGTTGTTTCTCAGATTGGTCTCCTATCGATAATATTCTCCATGTCCCATGACTCCATGTATGTGTGTATGTGTGTTTGTCTATCTGCCATTGGAATATAGCTATTGCAAGTGGAAAGTCTACTTTCTTGCCACCAGAATAAAAAAATGATCTCTGAATTGGAAAGGATAAAAAAATGAGGGATGGAAAAGTTCTTCAGAAAAATCTCTGAAAAGGAAAACCACATTTTTGATAGACTTTGTATATCCAAATATCATCTGTCATGTAAAGCAATAGCTCACACTAATAAATATAGAATATAGAAATGTTACATTTATGTGTCAATAATTTAAGAGTAGTAATCTTTTATTTTTTTTTGGTAGTCCTAGGGCTTGAACTCAGAGCCTGGGGGCTGTCCCTAGGTGCCCAAGGCTAACATTCTACCTTCTGACCCACAACTCCATTTGTGGCTTTTTGGTGATTAATTAAAGATAAGAGTCTCACAAACTTTCCTGCCTTGGCTGGCTTCACACTCTGATGCCCAAATCTCAGCCTCCTGGCCCACTGGAGCCTAGCTAGCAGTATTTTTTTTAAATAATAGGATATTGTTAGAATTCTCGAGTGTTGGTAATTTAGAGGTTGAACTTTTCTTTAACATCTGGCCATTTTCCAAAACTTGTATGTCTCTTTACTAAAGATGAAGATACAAACAGACTTAAAATATATCATATAGGTATGACAGTCAGATGCCAATCTATAGAATACTTATATTCAAAGAGTTACTTTTTCCCTTTGCAATCTCAAAAAGTAAAGCAATAACAAAATGGATTAAAGTCCATATTTCCAGCTTTGACAACACATGCTGTATTCTTGCATTTAGATGTCTAGCTAAGGATGTTTTTCTCTTTATTTTTTTTTTGCCCCTAATTTGCAAGTTTTTGTAGGCATTTTGTTGTCTGTTCATGGGTAGAGATTTACTTTATTTTTTTTTATTTTTTGCCAGTCCTGGGTTTTGAACTCAGGGCCTTGGCATTGTCCCTGAGCTTCTTTTGCTCAAGACTAGCAGGGTAGAGATTTACTTTGTATTATTGAATATTAATTTACTATTAACCTTCACATACTGAAACTAGTCAACCATTGGATCATCATTTAGCTACAAGTAAAAAGAGAAAAAAACATTATTGCAAAGATGTTATATTTTTGTACTTGTTTCACACTGAGTTGTATCATTGAGTGATTGGTTCATAGATTCAGTGATAATGAAAGATGTATGATTTTTTTTTTTACCAAAGCTTGAAAAGTACCACCTCAGCTGTCACCTTGATTTAGGAAAAAAATCAAGCCTTTTCGAAACTCACTAAAATCATACCTCAAAAGCAATTTCAGCCAGACGCTGGTGGCTCACGCCTATAATCCTAGCTACTCAGGAGGCTGAGGTCTGAGGATTGCAGTTCAAAGCAGGCCCAGGCAGGAATGTCTGTGAGATTCTTATCTCCAATAAACCACTAGAAAACTGGAAGTGTTGCTATGGCTCAAGAGGTAGAGCGCTCGCCTTGAGCTGAAGAGCACAGGGACAGCGCCCAAGCCCAGAGTTCAAGCCCCATGACCGACAAAAAAAAAAAAAAAAGCAATTTCATTCTTTAAGTTTGTGTTATAGTTCCATAGGTTGCATCTTTATTTAGTGCAAGCTTTGCCTGTGCCGTGGTTCTATATATTGAATCTTTATTCAATGCAAGCTTTTCAAGATTGGTGTTCAGAAGCTTGAGAACTCCACAAGCCACAGGGCCAAGGCCCAGAAAGAGTGGGGAGGCTCAGAAGGGTCAGAGGGAGGCCAGGCCCAGGAAAGGGAATGAAGAAGAGGAACACCCCCTCATTCTTTGGTGGCAGGAGAGCCACTTTTCTCTTTTCCCTTCTTTGCTGGCTTCTCTCCATCCAAGGCGAGTTGCATCTTTCTTTTGTGCCCTGACTCTCCCTACCATTTCCTTTCGGGTGTACATGCATTTGTGGTCTCAAGAGTCGAGGACCTACTTTTCCTGGACATGCACAGATTTTCAATATTTTTATGTTGTCTCCAATGTCATCTCAGGGACAGTGATTGTTTCAGATATCTGGGACTCAATGCTTCATCCCCAAAATATTCCTCAGGAATATATATTACATATATGTATATATATGTGTACAGATATTATATATATGTATATATATGTGTATGCTTACACATCTATGTGTATACTTACACATATACATACATATATACATATATAATATACATATATAATATATATACATATATATACACATATATGTATGTGTGTCTGTACATACACATATATATGACAGTTCATCGTTGTTGTTGGTTGTAGGGCTTGAACTCAGTGTCCAAGCACTACCCCTGACCTTTTTTGCTCAAGGCTAGTGCTCTGCTACTTTGAGCCACAGCGCCACTTCAGATTTTCTGGTAGTTAATTGGAGATAAGAGTCTCATGGACTTAACCTGGGCTGACTTCAAACCTCCATCCTCATTTCTCAGCCTTCTGAGTAACTAGGATTACAGACATGAACCACCAGCACCCTGCCAGTTTTGTATTTTTGAAGTATAAATGAAACTGTTGATTCAAGAGGACCATTTGGCTCCTGCAAGGGAGGCCTGGCTAATCATTACTCCTGGACATTCCTTCCATTGTCTGGCACAAGCTGATTACTTTACTTCTGGCTTTGAAGCAGATTCAGAGTTGTAACAGTTCCTTGACTCTACCTGGTAAATACCTTGTCAAAAGAGGATAACCAACAGAAGAATGCTTTTACCTGGCACTTTTGTGGTTTTCCCTTTTTTCTTCTATGTCTGATGCATTGGCCTTCCTCCTAGGATACAGTGTGAGGCCCGGCCCCCTATCATCTTCTGTGCAGATGGGTACACAGATGGTTCATTCCACGTCCTGAAGTGTTTTTAAGACTTCTTTCATAATTGAAATGCTTTATTAGTATTTCCTTCCAGCTTGAGAACTTTTAAAGTACAGTGCAAGGCATGACCATTAGTTAACATTTGTGCTCACTTTCCCAATTCTCAAATGCAAAAGAAAAGAAGTTACCTATTCATTTATGGTAACTTACTGTATGGTAGGATTTGGTTGTCCTGTATGAGAAATATTTAGCAACTCCCCATTATTTTTGAGATTAAAAGACAAAACTTCATGATATTTGGGGCAGTTAAGAAGCAGTGGGGTGTCTCAGTAGAACATAAAGAAGAGGTACCAGCCCCCCACCCCCACCCCCATTGTAGTTATTGGTTGTCCAGCACTGAGCCCTGTGTGTGTGTGTGTGTGTGTGTGTGTGTGTGTGTGTGTGTGTGTGTGTGTGTGTGCCAGAACTGGGACTTGAACTCAGGGCCTAGGAGCTGTCCCTGAGCTTTTTTTGTTCAAGGCCACAGCTCCACATCTAGCTTTTTGGTGATTGGAGGTAAAGGGTCTCATGCGCTTGCCTGCCCCAACTGGCTTCAAACCAGAATCCTCAGATCTCCTGAATAGCTAGGATTACAGGCGTGAGCCAACAGTGGCCCCTGCTACTTTTAACCAACTGGGGAAGTTAGATTATGCAGAAATCGTCACCTCTGCCATTAACTTCTTTAAGCTTATGCTTGTGGATTTCTTTCCTTAGGTCCTCAACCCTTCAATATTCAGTTTTTAATTTCATTACCTGATAGGGCAAGGGTTAAACGCACATTTTCACCAACTTCTGTGAAAGCTCACGAGTAGTTTTCCCACTCCCTCTCCCCCATAGGAGCAGGCTCTCTTAGGTCTCCGGGTCATTTCCTTTCTTGCCAGGGCTTGCTTTCTTCTTCCTTGCCCAACTTTGGGGTGCCCTTTCCCCTGGCTGTTCCTCATCCCTAGATTTATACTGTTTCTGTGTTGTGTCACCACCAGCTTCGTCTTGGTCCAGATCCTTTTCTTCTTGTCTTTGTGCTGATACTAAGGCTTGAATTTGGGTCCATGTGCAATTGTTTAGTTTCTTCACTTAAGGCTGGCACACTGTCATTTGAACCATGCCTCCAGTTCTGGCCTTTTGCTGGTTAAATCTCTCAGATTTGTCTGCTGGGACTTTCTTTGAACCTCAATCCTCAGATCTCAGCCTCCTGAGTAGCTAGGATTACAGATGTGAGCCACCAGTTTCCAGCTCTTTTTGATTTTTTTTGTTCCAACACTGAATAATTATACTATCATGCTAGCCGCTCCATTTATATTTTTGGGGATCTCTCTCTTTCAATTTATCTTACTCATTACTACCAAAATACTGTTTGTAAATTATCGCTAGACTCTCCAACATCACTTTCCTAAGGCTGCCGTAGCAAAGTACCACAAGCAAGGAAGTATGAAACAGCAGAGTCTGGAATTCCGAGTCTGGAATTCAAGGGGTGGACAGCGTCCCTCTTTCTCCAAGGACATGTGGGCATCAGGTAGCTGTGGGCATCCTTGGTACTCTGGCTTGTGCTGCCAAATCATCTCACCTCTTCTCCCTGTGTGGCTGAGTCCAAATTTCTTTCTTACCAGGACACCCACCATATTGGATTTCAGTCCTGCTCTAATCAGTATGACATCATCTCTACTTGATTATGTCTTTCTTCAGACCTGTTTTCATCTGAGGTGGTCTTCTGTATGTTCTAGAAGGATACATGTTTAAGGGGGACACCTAGTCTATTAAAATTGGGCATTGAGATCTTATAATATCCTCCAAATCTTAAAATGTAGAGCCAGATTCTACTGAAGAATGGCTCACCTTTTTGAGACAGGTCATGGGCTAGAGTCATCTTTTTACAAAAGAGTTTCTCATCTTACAACACCGACTCCGTAACTCAGACAATCTCCTTGGTCCACCCTGACCTCCTGCCACACCGCTTTTTCACACAGTGGGTCTATTTTACTTTCTTTCCTTTGAATTCCTGCTTTCTTTTCCCTATCAAGATTTCTCTGCTCATTTTTGCCTAAAGGAACAGCACAACTTCTACTTCCTCTCAGGAATTTACAATTTTGTCACTAAAACAGTCTTGAATTGAGTTTATCCTCCCAAGTCAGCTGGTCCTTGGTGCAAAATGTCTTGCCAGATGTGTACTACAGAACTAGGTTAACTGGCACCTAAAACATAGAAATAGCTCTTAATTGTTTCCTTATTTCCTTCCTGGTAGATTTGTTGCTAGATGATTCATTTGTTAGAAAAATTATAAAAGGCCATTATTTTGGACTAAGCTTTTATAGAAAGCCCTTATAGACCAGAGTAAAAACTCAAAATGGAGTTATTCATACTAATGTCAAACTGAAACCAAGTTGTTATCTGACAATCCAAGAAAACAATAGAGAAAGAAGTAGCAGCTCAGTAGATCCATTCAATGTCATGGAAATCTATTTACTACTTATATCATTTAATTCTTACCAAAAGTCACCTGGAGTAATCTAATGTTAATCAATTAGTAATATTTCTATTGTTCTTTCTTCCTGTTCACTCTTCACAAGAACAACGTTGAAATGACCAATCCATTTTTTTATTATTAGTTTCTGCTTTCTTTAGCCTTTCTCTGTCCATAAAATCAACCTGTTCTCACGTGGCCAGCCTCACATGTACTCTGTTTTGTGGAATGAAATGTTGACCTATTCTAGAATAGCAAAATAAAGCCAATTAAGATGTCTAAATTGTTGTAATTTTGTCTTTTTGACAAAATGGTAGTCGAATTTCTTCTCTGAAATAAAAGATGATGTATTGCTGCCATCCAAATTATTTCACTTCAAGTGCCTACTTGTTCCTTAAAAATTGTAGATGTACAAAGTTAATTTCTATTAAATGAGTCAAATTATAGTAAGGATATCTTTAACTTAAATAAACATAGATATACGTATGAAGGGGTACACGTTTCTTTGACAAGACAAATGTTCTCCTTTTAAATTGAGATACAATTTTTCACAAATGGAGATTTCTCAGTATGATGACTATTAATACTGATGATAATATAACTGAGTTCTTAGAAAGGCCCTACAACTGTGTGGTGTCTCTAGCATATATGTGACTTGTCTAGGGGATTGTTTGTTTAAACTATTCTGTATCTAGATCCCTGAATTCGGTCCCAGTAGGTCTATGTAGAGCGGTGTGGCTGATCTCTGTGTTCTAAGTGCCAATGTGGAGGAGCTCAGTTTGTACTTTTCTTGTGTGTGCAATGGAAGTTAAAACTCAGTGAGGACCTTTGTCTCTGTTCTTTAGAGGATAGAAAAAACTACGAAGAAGAGAGACAATTGGTTTTGTCTCTCCTGAGATCTAAGTAGGTAGCTACAGAAAACAGTGAGTGCATGGGAAGGAATCTGTAGTAGAGTAGAATTAAAAGAAATGTACTTGTTTTTCTACTCCTCATGTAATCCATAACAGTCTAAAGGAGTCTGCTACCTACGTTGGAGATTTATTTCAGATCACCACTCTGTTATTCTTCCTTTCACCGGCACAGAGAAATTTAATCAAAAGATTTACACTGTAATCTTTACATTAAACAATAAGATAAACTTGGCTTTTTATATTTTTTGGCACCAATATTACTCTTCCACCCCCCACTCAGGGGGAGCAATTTTTTTTATGAACATAAAAATAAACATACTGTCTCAAGCAGGTGGTTGGACCCTGAAACAGACTGCAAAATAGTAGACTGTGTAGCTTTAAAATGTACTCTTTTTCTCTAAGTCAAATAATTTATTTCCCAGAGCAGACAGTGTAATATTCTCCCATGGTGATTCATATAGGAAAGGCGAGAGTCATTCGGGTAAACAGGACCCTCCCTTGTGCCAACACAGTGTAGAGCATGAAAGTGAGGGCATTGGTAGAGACCTTTGTTGGTTTATGGTATTTGAACATGAACGGTAATGGGGGGAGGGGAGGGGACTTCATCTCATTTGAATCACTGCAGGCTGCACCACAGGTGTGCAGTTCCCCATCTTTGGAAGGACTAGGGACCTCAGTTATGCTTTCTGCTTGGGAACCAAGCTCTAGGAAACCTTTAGATTGCATTGTGTCTCTTTGGTCTATGAAGTTTGTTCAACTTTGTTTTCTTTGGTGCTGGGGGTAGAACCTACGGCCCCTAGCACATGCTAAGCATGTGTCCTTCCACTGAGCTACACCCCCAGGCCTTGCTCAAAGTCAAACGGCTATTTCTCTCAGCAACCTTTCCCCTCCTAAATAGATTGCTGATGTGTTAAAAATCTAAGCTCTGGGTGAAATTTCTCGCAATAAAGTCACTGTGATTTAGTTTGCAAAAACAAGTGACCTTGTCTTCCAGTCTTGATTTATCACTTGATTGTACCGAGGAGAGTCCCTAACATAAAAAAAGCAAGTAGATGGGCAATTACTAAAGAAAAGACGAGATTAAATAAAAATTGTGGCAGTATCCTTCTCTGGGGAGAATGAAACTTTCTCTTTGTAGTACTACCTGTGTTCATTATGTGACTATTTTATAAACATGAAATCTGATAATCTGGTGGGCAGTTCCTCTCTAGAGAGTGTTGAAAGTGTCTTTTTTTTTTTTTTTTGAGATAGTGAGTCTTACCATAATGTAGTTCTTTTTACCTGGTCAAGATGCTTGCCTAAATTTGCTTAGGGCATTTGAAAGTGCTAGGTAAATGCTTTGAATTTCAAAAAAAGTCACTCAAGGCTGGGCTATAGAAGGATATTTTCTAAAGTATGTTTTCAAGTTACATCTGTCAGAGATTTCCTTCTTGTACCTATCAGGAATAGTCACAAATGGAATATCATCATCACATTTGGGTGTTCCTTATTGCTGTCTGCAATTCAGAGATATAAACTAAAAACAAAACATAAATATCTTTGCCTGGGTTGATACCGAACTCTGCCAATTCTTGATCCAGAGTTGTGCTGCTTTGGCATTGGGTCTATGGAAGTAGAAGGCTCAACTCAGGGTGTTGAAATTTAAAAGATGTGCATCTATAGGTGTATGATTAAATGCCATCAAATTGTCAATTAGCATCTAGTACATACAGATCAAAATTCCTGTCCCCAATCTTATGAAATCAGAGCCATTCACCTAAATATCTTTTAAATGTCTTGCCTAACAAATATGAAGAGAACATTGAGAGAATATTTTTAATATTTGCATATACTGATTGTACAGAGGGGTTTTATGTGTTATTTATGTATTTACATATAATATACTTGATCAAATTCATGCTCTCTATTATAGAGACAATCCTTAGCATGAAAGTGATTTTCCAAACACATAAATGGTTATTCATAGCCCCCTTTAAACAAATTTACAGGTTTTCTTGTTTCCTGTGCTAGCACGAGGCTTTCTACAGACTAACTCCTGCTTCGTGTGGCCAGAGTGGCTTTGTCGGCCCTCATGGCTCCCTTACACACAGCAACAATGTGGGATCTGAGAGGCCAGAAGGGAAAGATGGGATATGCTCTGCTGAAACAATTTTCTTTCTTTCTTTCTTTCTTTCTTTCTTTCTTTCTTTCTTTCTTTCTT
>NW_012267314.1:3661955-3691866 GCF_000151885.1 Dipodomys ordii | reverse complement strand
CTTCTTCTTCTTCTTCTTCTTCTTCTTCTTCTTCTTCTTCTTCTTCTTCTTCTTCTTCTTCTTCTTCTTCTTCTTCTTCTTCTTCTCCTTCTCCTTCTCCTTCTCCTTCTCCTTCTTCCCCTTCTTCTCCCTTCTTCCTTTTCTTCCTCTTCCTCTCCTCCTCCTCCTCCTTCTTCCTTCTTCTTCTTCCTTCTTTTTCTTGCAATACTTAGGGCCTTGGTGCCTAACCCCTGGTAGGCAGGTACTCCTCCCTCTTTTTGCTTTAGTTTTTCATCTACAAACTCACCCTTTTAGTCCTAGGAAAGCCTTGGATTATATCACTTTTATCTCTATGTCCTCTGAAGCTGGGGTTAGAGGTATACACCACCATGCCCAGCAGAAGCAGTTTCCTTGAAGGAATCTCTCTGGAAGTCTCACTCAACACTTAATCTTATGACTACTGGCCACAACTTAAGCTCCACCTCATGCAAGGGACTCTAATTTTTATGCTGTACATGCTGAGTCCACATTGGAATGAAATCTGAACCCTGCTAATAAGTAGAGTAGAATAATCCGTGGGCAAATAGCCGTGTCTGCTACAACAGTGAATTTCAGACAATAATTTCAGCATTAGACATCCTATTTAATGAATATCCTGACTTACTGAGTATCAGTATTTTCTGGATCATCATTTCCAAAAAAGAATCAGAACATAGTAACATACAATCTAGCTAGGGTCAGGTGGGGAGCAAGCTCTCATGATTGTAGACATTTTACAGACAGACAAAGCAGAGGCACCAAACATGTTATGAACCAAGAGCACACAGCAGACAGTGGCTCTGACTGGGGACTGTAAGAGCATCACACCACGCGGCTTTATTTTGTCATGAAAAACTTATTTCATATTCATGACTCAAGCCTGTAACCCAGGCTGCTCAGGACACTGATATTTGGGGATCTTAGTTTATTTTTTTTTTGAGGGGGGGGTCCGGTTGTGGAGCCTGAACTCTGGGCCTGGGTGCTGTCCCTCAGCTCTTCAGCTCAAGGCTAGCGTTCTACCACTTGAGCCACAGCACCACTTCCAGCTTTTATTTTTTCTGCTTATGTGGTGCTGAGGAATCAAACCCAGGGCCTCATGCATGCAAGGCAAGTGCTCTACCACTGAGCCACCTTCCCAGCCCTGGGGATCATAGTTTAAAGACAGCTAAGGCAGGGAAGTTAGTGAAACTTTTATCTCCATTTAATCACCAAAAAATTGGAATGAAGACATGGCTTAAGTGGTAGAGAACTGGCCTCAAGCTAAAAGGCTAAGGGACAGCACTCAGGCCCTAAGTTCAAGCCCTCCGACTGGCATGTGTGTGTGTGTGTGTGTGTGTGTGTGTGTACACACAAAGTATTTCACAGTGCTACAGTTGGACAGCTCTGTGAAAACATTCTGGCCATTCAAATATTTTGATTTTGGGGATTTTAAACACACATGATCGTACTGTATACACACACACACACACACACACACTATATATATATATATATATATATATATATAATAAATCAGAATGAGCATATTCACATTTATCTCTGCGAACGTTCCGTGGTTGAGGTAAAGTTTTGTCTACATCAGCAGAGGTGTCCAGTGCACAGCAGGTAGAGACATGACTCACTTGTCTTCAGGAAGCCTTACCCTACCAAGTCCTGTCAGCGCTCAGGCTGAATACTGACTGAATGAATATTCATCAGGCATCATCCTTGCTAAGCTGAAGCCTGTGCATCATTGTCTCTTTGGAATTGAAGGATGATGTATTTGAAGTAGAGCTCTACTGCTTCCATCAGAAAAGGTACTACAGGACTCTGTGTGTTTGGCCAGTAAGGAGGGCTGGGACCACTGAGCTGAATGTTCAAGTGCAGCACATCTCTTACCCACAAACTGGCCATTCTGGCATTACAATGTCCAGCTCCTACCTTCTCAGGTGTAGAGCTCGGCTTGTTTCTTCCCTCTTGGAGTTACTCCATTAATCAAGCCTAGTGAAAGATGACTGAGTCATCTGTGAAAGCACAAGTTCTCGATTGTTAGAAATCACTGGTGCAGTACGCTTTTTCTACCCAGTGCCCAAATGCAAATACCTATTTTCTCATGATTTTTTTGTTTTTCTTTAAAAAAGAAAGTTCTTAGGTCAAATAATCAAGGCCTCTTTCCTTATTTCTTCCCCCCTTCACCCAACTGGCCCCCCCTTAGGCTAGTCACTTTCTCAATCATATATTGCATCATTTCCTGGACATGCCTCAGTGCAGGCGTGCAGGGGGCCTCCAGCCTATCCCCCAGCTGTTGAGGAAGGTGTGGACCTGCATTCCTTCAGACTGCAAAGCTGAGCTGGAGTGTGTGTGGGGGGGGGAGGAGGGTCTTCCTCCCCTTGGGTAGTGACTCAGAGTTCACCAGGGTACCTTGAACAAAATGGTGGTCTGACTCGGCCTTTCTTTTTAATTCCTGCTCGAAAGAAAAATTGAATTGAATTGAATTTGATGAGAGCAACCAAATACTAGGTAAGATTTCACTAGGCAGGAGACCATAAGCCATTGCAATGTATAGGAATCCCTTCCTTCCTTCCTTCCTTCCCTAGAAATGCTGAATGAGATCATCAAGGAGTGAACATAAAAAGAGGAACCCAAAGACTGAGACTTAAAATACCTGGTCAGCGAGGGGAGAGTCTGACAAAGAGGGCTGACATGGAGCCCTTCTATATTGTAGCATCTTCAAAAACAAAGAAATGGAGGGAGAAAGAGCTGCGTGGCATGCTCATGTTAGAGAACTCACAGTTGTCCGTTTTGTTAAGAGCATTTTGAGCGAGTGGTGGGGAGGAGGTGCCATTGGAGTGACTTCTTGAGGGAAGGAATGGTGGAAGAATTGGAACATGCAGGAGGAAGGGGGTTGCGATGATGTCATTGGGCGGAGTGGAGGGAGGGTGGAGGCTTGGCCTCTGCAGGAGGAAGCTGGAACAGCCAGGCTTCCACTGGTTTCCTGCTCAGCCTGCAGCTGTTACAACCCCACTGTGGTACTGGGCTCCTGGTTCATATAATTCTCTTTTCAAATACTGCCTTTCCCCATCACAGCCCTACAAGGAATTAAATAGTGACTGGGGTTGTTTCCCACACAAACCAAAACCACAAGCAAGGAGAAAAAGAAAAAAGGAAAACAAAACAAGCCAAAACTAAAAGGGAGGGGGGAAATATACGACTTGCTACCACCAACTCATCCCACATTGAAGTGTTCTGGCTCATTTACCACTGAAGTTTCATAATCACATGCTCATTTGCATTCATTGTACTGGACACTCAAAAAGACCCTGTCAGTTTGTTATTATTATTATTTTTCTTCAGGCAAGGCTACTTTGAAAGATTTCTTCAATTTTATCTTCCAATACTTCTCATGAATGAAAAAAAATCTGCTTCATTTGTACTAAGAGATATACATATGGGTATTTTGTATAGAGTTTGGCTCATCATTATAGTATTTTTTCATGAATGATAGTCCATTATAGGATTAAAAAAACTTGTATAAAAATTCCAATAAAAGAGCTTTATAACATGCCTCAAAATAAAAATCTGCAAATGAATCATGTGTGTTGTCTCCTAAATTATCTATTTCTCTCATTCCTCTTTCTCTAAGCCTTCCTCTTTCCACTTTCTCCCTTCTTCCCTCTCTTCTTCTTTTCTTCATTTTCATATGCTCTGGATTTTGGAGGCTTATCCAAACCTATGATTAAGCATCCTTTTTTTTTTTTTTTGGTCGGTTGTGAGGCCTGAACTCTGGGCCTGGGCGCTGTCCCTCAGCTCTCAGCTCTTCAGCTCAAGGCTAGTGTTCCACCACTTGAGCCACAGCACCACTTCGCTTTTTTCTGCTTATATGGTACTGAGGAATTGAACCCAGGGCCTCATGCATGTGAGGCAAACACTCTACCACCTTACCAGATGATAAAAAACTCAATTTATATTTTTGTGAAAAATAAGGATCTAGTTATTTAGATCTTCTGCCCATTTTTGATCAGTTTTTTCCTTTTACCATTCCATTATTATTTGAATTGCCCACTTAGCTTTAATATTAAGCCCTCATCTGATGTAAGGTGTGCAAATGTTTCTCTCTGGATTGACTCTTGAGTGTGTTCAGTCTTTCCTTTGCTGTGCAGAAGACTTCTAATGTGATACAGTTCTATGTGGTTAATTTGGCTTTTCTTGCCTATGCTTTCCAAGTTGTGTCCAAAATTCCCTTGCTTAGAATAATGTCATTGGATATTTCTTCTAGGGTTTCTTCTGGTAGTTTTGCAGTACTGGGTCTTTACGTAAAAGTTTTTAATCCATTTGGGGATGATTTACATACTGTATGAAGTAACAGTCTCATTTTATTTTCCAAATTCATTGATTTCTGAGCTTTTTTTAACCTATTTAGTATTTACTTATTTGTTCTAGCAATGGTGTTTGAACTCAGGGCCTTGTGTTTGCTTTCTTGGCTGGTGGTCTACCATTTGAGCCATACCTCCTGTCTGGCTTTATGGAATCTTATAGAATTTTCTCCCAAGGTTGTCTTTGAACCACAGTCTTCTTTATCTCAACTTCCTGAGTAACAAGGAAGACAGGTGTGAGCCATTGGTGCCTAGCTTATTTCTATATGCGGACTTACTGTCTGAGTAGAATAGCTTTGAAATATATTTTAAGTCAAGGAGCAGATTTGTTCTTTTTGCTAAAGATTATTTTGGCTAACTCCGGTCTTTTTATGGTTCTTGAGAAATGTTAGATTTATTTTCCTATTTCCCGGAAAAAATGTAATTTTGATAGTGGCTGCAAACTGTGCATCATTTAGTATAGACATGCAAATGATACTGATTCTTTCAATTCAGGAACACAAGAAACTTTTCCACTGATTTGTTTTCCTCTTTCTTCAGTTAATGTTTTATGATTTTTAGTATATTAGTATTTCACCTTCTTGGTTAAATTTAAAATTTTTTGGTAACTATTATAAATGGGATTATTTTCTTCATTTCTGTTTCTAACAGTTTGCTATAATTTAATGAAATGTTGGTGATTGTTGTATGTTGATTTTATATCTTGTAGTTTAGCTAAATTTTTTTATCAGCTCTAACATCTTTTTTCTGTGTTTGTGTGTAAAATCTTTATGATTTTTGTTCTCTATATAAGATGTCATTGGTAAACACAATTTTATTTCTGTTTTCTTAATAATGTGGTATGCATAGTTCATTGAAAAAAGATGAAATGAAAAGAGGTGTGAATGAAGAAGCAAAATCTCTGCTCTTTATTCCTTCACAAGTCCCTCCATGAAGGTATTGCATAGATGCAGAGTTTTGTGGGTTGACGTATACACACATTGTGTTTTCACATCCATTGAATAGAGATCATTTCTTCTCACTTAATCTATTTTGGACCATTTTTCTTTTGACTGGAGTAGATCTTTGAAGATTATTTTCTGAATGGTTATATCGATTATAGAATTTTTGACCTCTTCTATATCCAAAGAGGCTGCCTTCACAGATATAAAAAATTTCACTATTAAATTCTAGATTAAAATTCTTTTGCCTTCAGAACTTTGAAAATGCTGCCCCATTATATTTCTGCCAAAGAGGATTTCTGGTGTAAGGCTCAATCTTCTTTGAGTCCATTTACCTTATTTTTATAGAAAGCTAGGGCTTATCATCTGAACAATGAAATTCTGTCCGTTGAGGCTATGGGAGTGAGTATTGATCTCAATTGTTCCTTGAAATCTTTAATAGGCTTTCCATTAAATTTTTATCTTCAGTTTTGTGGAACTTTAAATTCTGTTGCTTTCTTCTTTGTTTTTCTCCCTTTTGCTCTTCCTGCTGCAGCCTGTCAAGTAGCTATGGTTATAGGTGTGTGCTATGAAACCTGGGTTTGATTGTCTCTTTTTGATAGGTATTGTATTCTCTTGGTCTATCGTCCGTGTTTTTGAGAGTATCTTATATTTTTCTACCATTGTTCTCCTTTTACACTATGTTTAAGATACTCTTATTAGATACAACATACTTGCTACTAGTTCTTTAGCCATCAATTTATTATTTAATCTGTATACATCTTTATTTGATCAGTATGAGGGATTGACTTTAAGGGCTCACTGGACAAGTGTTCTACTGCTTGAACCATGGCACTCACCCCTTTTTGCTTTGCTACCTTTCTAGATATGATCTTACATTATTTCGGGGCTGTCCCCAGCTGTTGATTAAGATGGAATCTCATGAATTCTTATGTCTGGCTTGGCCTCAAACTATAATCCTCTAATCTCTGCTGTCCAAGTAGCTAGGAATATAGGCTTGAGCTTTCCTGCCAGGCTTCTTTTTTCTTTTCTTTTTTCTTTTATATTTCAACAACCAGATTTTTAATTTCTAATAATCGGTTGCTTTTTTTCTTTTTGGGTCCAGTCATGGGGCCTGAACTCTGGGCTTGGGCTCTGTCCCTCAGCTCTTCAGCTCAAGGCTAGCACTCTACCACTTGAGCCACAGCACCACTTCTGGCTTTTTTTTTCTGCTTATGTGGTGCTGAGGAATCGAACCCAGGGCCTCATGCATGCAAGGCAAGCGCTCTACCACTGAGCCACCTTCCCAGCCCCTAATCAGTTGCTTTTAATGTACTTTTTATCGTGACACCATAACTTTTGTACCCCGCAATCCCCTAGAAGGAATTTACCTTGTTTCCACTATCCTCATGTCTCTTCCAGCCCAGACTCTTCCAGCCTTTCTTACTCTTATCCTCTTATTCTCTTACTCTTATCCTTGACTCTATCCTGATGTTCCAGCTTCATTTTTGCCACTGATCTTTGTGTGGGGCTAGAAGTGGCCCAGGTCAGGTGGTCATTGCTCACATCTCCAGTGACATCCTGGCTTTCAACCCCCTATCTGCATGGAATGAGAAATCAAGGCTTCTAAAGAAGAAGAATCTGTACTGTACTTCTTGTTCATTGCAATTTCCTCCTGTTTTACATATAGAGAAGTGCATATTTAAAATATCTTTCTAGTGCTAGAATGTTCTCCATTGACTTTCTTTTTCATGACTTATTAACGGCGTTTGTCCATCTTGTGTCATTTCTTTCTTTTTTTTTTAATTGTGAAAATACTGTACAGAGGGATTACAATTACATGGGCAAGATAATGAGTACATTTCTTATCAAACATGTTGCCTCCTCCTTCGTTTCCCCTTCCCATCCCTTCCCATCTCCCCCTCCCTTATCCTTCCTTCCCCTCCTTCCCCCCCCCGCCCGCACCAGCCAAAGTTGTAAAGTTTGTTTTCGACATAACATCTTGTACATCTCATTGTTGCAATGGGTCCACCTGTATCCCTATATAAATGATTTTTTTCCCTTCCCCTCCACAAATTATACCAACATCAAATGAAGTGAAAGCAGGGATTATATCATGGGGGAGGGACATACAAATCAACAAAGAAATCATCTTATAAATATGTTAGAAACAATCGCAAGAAAGAAAAATAACATTTGAATACTTATCTTGGGGTTCATTTTACCTAACATCAACTTACTTGACCTTTTCTGCTTGTCTCAGACATATTGTCATTTCTTTCTTACTCTCAATTTCCTGCCAGTGTCCAGTGGCTCATGGAGGTTTATTGCATTGTTCCTATTTCTTAGTTACAGCCAAGGTTGGTATGGACAGTTGGTCAGGGCTTTCGGTGAAGTTGTGCCACGCTTCTGCTCACACGGGTGAGCTGATCTGGTTCTGGGTCAGTGGACACAGCATTTCCTCTTACAAGCATACCTTTGAGTGATGGTCAGAGCCAGGAACGTAATACTCCAAGATAAGACTTCACTATGTGTTTTGTCCTGGTCAGACCTGCCTCCTTGATTTATTTTTCTATCATTCTTTCTTCAGTGTTGGCACCAAATCCACTGGGCAGAAAGCTTTCTTTCTTAGGTCACCCACATTTTTAACAACAAGGCTAAATGTCGAGGTTGATTGGGAGACAGGAGACCCATCATAGTTCTCCAAGCTCTTCTGAATGAATTACCTGGGAACTTGGTGTTTATGAACTCCAGGTATCTGGGATGAGCCCTGGGGACTGGTGTGTGGGTTTTGTTTTTCTCTGCTCTGGTTTCTGTGCTAACCCATCCAGATTGCTGCTTCTCTCTGGGGAGAGAGAGGAGGCATGTGGGGGTGGTCTGTTCTTTTCCTTTAACAAAAATGACCTCTTATTTTCAATGAGATTTTATATTTATACAGACTCAGTATGAAAATTTTGTGCTAAGTAAGATCAAAAGAGTAAAAGAAAAGAAAAACATTTGGTTTTTGTGGGGTGCTGGTGGCTCTGGCCTGTAATCCTAGCTACTCAGGAGGCTGAGATCTGAAGATCAAGGTTCAGAGTCAGCCTGGGCAGGAAAGTGGTGCTATGACTCAAAGTGGTGGAGTCTTAGCTTTGAACAGAAGTGCTCAGGTAGAGTGCCCAGTCCCTGAGTTCAATCCCCACCACTGACAAAAAAAAATGGTTTTCACTGTCATGTGGAAGAAAAGAGTATACAGGGGGAGGTTCTGTATTCTGAAATGCTCTGAGATGTTTTTCTCAATCAGCCATTCAGATGTGCAGTGGAACATGAGCCCCTGCACAGGAGTGTGTATTGCACATTTACACACACATAGATACACACCAAGTCATGTGTGCACACACATGCACACACCAGGAATCTCTCTGCATCTCTCATCTAGCCCTTGTTGGAGACAGAGGATTGTGGCTATGGTAGGATTCTGAACAGAAGCCTCTGAGCAGGAGCCAGCTGTTCAGAAAAGAAGAGAAGACACCGTCAGCAGGAAACTTACTTCCCTCCGCTGATCTCCCCTGTTGCTCCCACAAACAGTGATGGGCCAGCTGTGGGGTGGCTTCCTCCAACTGGTTCTGTCAGTTTGCATTGTGAGCCACAAACACTTTAGACAGTTTGTCATTTCAGGATACTAGGACTCCGTAAGCTCAAACTAAACTCCTTGTCTATGCCCATTATTTCCTTACTCCTGTTTTATGATTCTTTGTTAGTGATGTGTCTCTCCTACTTGGTTTTCCTTCTGCAATATAGCTCATTGTTTTCTGTAGTGCTCAGTTAAGTTACTCATTGTTTCCCCTGTGTGTCTCTTCCTTTCTAGGGATGTGAACAATGCTTGATCCCTGCTGAGCTGGACTCTTGCACTCAACTCCTTGCTGCTCTTTTGCCTTCTTGTTGCTTTGCCTTTGCATTACTTCCACCCTTCGCCTCCAGAATGGCACTTGCGGTGTGCATGGCTCTGCTAACCGCTTCACTGCACTATGCTTCATGACTAGCATCCCAGGTCCATTTGCTCCTCTTCTGTGCTTTAGTATAGTGCTGTACTCAGGAGCCAAAGCCAATGATACCCAGCCAGTAGAGCAGGGGCAAATGAAGGCTTGTGTATCTCTCTAGCTTGGGCCTCTAGCATCTCTCAGTCTTCTTCCTACCACACATGAGATGTGTGAGAAGGCCCCACGATCACACTCGAATGTTACAAAAGCACATGAACTGTTTGTAAGACATGCAAAGTAAACAGAGTACTTGTAGGCCAGGGCTCTTCTCTCTACGCTTACTGAAGGTAAGCGTGGTATTGGGGCCTTGCTGTTGTCTGAAGCTCAATCGCTTTCTCTACCACCCTGGAAAGTAGATCTGGGTTGATTGAAGAAATGTTTCACCAAGGCATTCCTTGGATTTCATCTCGCCTTATGTATATTTAAAAAGAAGTTATTCTGACTTTTTATTATTTGCAAGAGATTACATAGGGAAATGCTGGTCAGGATTCCGTCCTTGAGTTCAGCAGCTAGTCTTCAGTGCTGGTCCTTGGTTCTTCCCACTCATTCCAAACTCCATCCTAGAACTGTTCTGCCCTGTTGACTTCACTGTTTTGCGCCTCTCTCCCCTTAGAGTCCATCTCTGCTTTGCAAGCCTCTGAGGCTGGTGGTCCCCTTCCTCTTCCCAAGACAAATCTTTGGTCCATCTTTAATTCATGTTTATTATGGTCTACTTCACCTACAATAAAGTGCTCACAGGAATGCATTATTTCCTGCAGACTGTAAGTGTATTTCATTCATTTTTATAAGCATAGTTCCTGCCACGCCATAATCAATAGATGCTTCTTGATAGGGTTTAGATTAAGTTTTTACCTTTTTGTTTTGTGCTGACTAATAGAGACTCTAATATGGAGGTGTATGTGTGGAGCTATCAGGAATGGATTGTTAAATGTGGTCAGTAGTTTTCATGGAAATTCAGACATTTATGACAACCATGTGATCCTTTAATCCTAGTAATAATTCTGTGAAGCAGTCATCTATTTTTATATTTATTTTCTCTCCCTGCACATAGTAGGCAAGTACTATATCATTCAGGCTGTTTTGTTTTGTATTTATTTTGTTCTTTTTCTTCTTCATTTTCTTTTCTATTTTTTCTTTCATTTCATTTCATTTTTATGTGTGATAGTCCTAAGGCTTGAACTCAAGCCCTGGACACTGTCCCTGACCTTTTTGACTCAAGGTTAGCACTCTACCACTTGAGCCACAGCTCTACCTCTGGCTTTTTTGGTGGTTAATTGGAGATAATAGTCTCATGGACTTTCTTACCTAGGCTGGCTTAAAACCCTCGCATGAGCAGATAGGATTATAGGCATTAGCCACCTGTACCTGGCTTTATTTTGTTCTGAGAGAGTTTCACTAACTTTTGTCTTGGCTGCCCTCAAACTTGCAATCCTTGTGCCTCTGGCTCCTACACAGCTCAGATTATAGGTATAAACCACCAATTCAGCATCTGTTTTCATCTTAGTAAGGAGGAAGAAGGCTTAGAGGGCTTGAATGATTTGCAGAGTAGAAAAATAGCAGAGTCATTATGTTCTGTCTGCATTCAGAAGCGTGTGCCACATTATTTGTCCCTGAATTGTAAACAAGCTGGAGGATACAGATGGATTTGTACTCCATTTCAAAAACATGGCTAGTTAAACTGCAGGGAAATGGAAATGGGAAGGATGGAATGGACTGGGCAGAAATGCAGTGGGTAGAACAGAGGCTGAGAGGTAAAGAAAGCAGGGCTGGGTTCTTGTTCTAGTAGAGGTCAGGGAATTCTCTGTAATTCCCCAGGCTGAGCATGGAGAGCACACAAAGCTGCCGATGTCTATGCTTTTATCCCTTCTAGAATATCTACTGTGCAGACAGTACAAGCCATTGTAGGCTTCTATCTGCTCCTTCCCTTTGCTGCTACTTAAAGCTGTTAACTGAGAAAGTCACTGCTTATGTTACCTTAGCTTTCCCCAGACTTCTGGAATAGACACACAGTTTCATAAGTGTGCCAGGGATTGTATCTTACGGGTAGAAAGTGAAGTCTCCCACATCACACCATATGAGTTGATACAAGATGGGCCAAACACAGCTTCCAGCTAGACTCTTTCTGTTCCCATAAATCCTTTTGCCTTATTTTGATAACCAGCAAGCTTGTTTGTTTTCTAGTTCTCAGCATTGTCTCAGAGTAGGAGTCAAAAAATTCTCTGTAAAGGGCTCAGCATTAGGCTTTGATCTCCATCATATACTTTCAGTTCTGCCACTGTAGCATCAAAGAAGGCACAGGTATGCAGGAAATGAATGAGCATAGCTCTGTTCCAATAAAACTTTATTTACAAATTGAGGGATGAGCCTGGGCTATAATTTTCCAATCCTTAATTTAAAGCGAAGACAAAATGTGCTGTGTCCATTAGATGTTACCTGGGTTTGGTTCTGAGTTTCTGTATTTTTCTAAAACTTACTGAGTAGGAAATGACTAAATTGATGACATGTAATCTAATTTAATAATTCAGCTAATAATGCTTAACACCTATTGAGTGTTCACTGTCTGGCAGGCTCTTTGCTAAGTAACATTTGTGCTTTATATGGTTTATAAGGTAAATACTGTTATTATGTCCCTTTATAGCGGAGGGAACTGAGTCACAGAGGGCTTAAGTGGACTGTTTGTAGTACATGTCATCAATATATTCAATCATGTGTCTGATTAGAGGATCCATGAGCAAATCACAAGGATGTTGAACTTGAAAGGAAAGAGCATAGGACGTTGCATCAGAAATCTAGATTTATATTCTTCCTTCATCCTGTGGCTTGTCATATTGACACCAAGCCTCAACCTTCTCCTGTACAAAAGGGGATGAACATGAGCCCTTGCCCTTCCAATAATAGAGGTTGTCAGGAGAATAAAAGATCACATGAACGTGTCTCTAAGTTGTAAACCTAATTCATATGTTAGTAATTGGTTTGGGTATATCTTAGTCTTTTTTTTCTGTGTGAAATTAAAAAGCTGAGAGGAGGCCTTTTGGGCGCCATCTTGGCTGATTTTTTTTTCTTTTCCTAAAGGACTATGTCTCCCAGTGCCATCTAAGCACTCACCATTTAGAAAAATTTGATCTGTTTGACTACTACTAGTTCATCCCTGCTGTGAAAGAATGGTGGGTCATTCTCCTGCTCTCCTGAGCAAGATGAATGTCCCTCCACCTTATAGTCCAGCTGGAAATGAAGGGGTCAGAACCCAGGGCTGGGATGTGAAGGAAGCACAGCTAGGGTTTGACAGAGTTCGTATTTACGATCCAACCGTCACTAAGTTCTGCTAAAGATTGACTTGGCTGTCATAGCTCCCAGACACCAGTTCCTTCCAGCCCCTCAGCATGGCACCTAGCCAAGTGCTAGCAGCTTCGTCACAGGGACTGAAGCCCAACATCTCCCTATCTGGAAGGCACAGAAGTAGAAGAAAAGGAATGACTTTCAATGCTGCTTCTTTCCTACCTAGGCAAGTCTTCTACAGTAATGTGCTTACTAAACTCTATTTTTTTTTAAACTCAGCTCTCCCTTCCAGTTAAGGCCTAGAACAATTTCAAACAGTTGCCAGCGTTCTCCAGTAAAGCAGAATCAATAGGATCTGTCTATCTATCTATTTATCTATCTATCTATCTACCTAACATCTATGCATCTATCTAGATTTATTTTTAAGGAAGTGGGTTCTACAGTTATGATATTGGCAAGTCAGAAATCTTTAGGGCAGATCTCAACCCCTGAGTAGCTAAGATTATAAGTGTGAGCCTTGGACACTCAGCACAGTTTCTTTATATTATTATTATTATTTACTTGTTGCTTCAGGGGCAAAACATTTTGTTTTTAAAATTTATACATTTATTTTTAAAAGTAGTTGTACAAAAGGCTTTTAATCTCACAAGTTAAATTATGAGCACAATGCCTCTCAATGTCACCCCTTCCATTGTTCTTAATCTTTCCCCATTTAATCCCTATCTTCAGGTTACATAGTTCAACTATTACATAATGTCCATTGAATCTAAGGACTGTTTTTTGAAGAGCCAAGCATTTTGATAAGTTTTTCCCTGTTGCTACTCACAGATATTCCAATTCTTTTTACACACATGCATATATATATATATATATATATATAATATGTATAATCATACTTAAAAATTAAGTCTGCCATTCAACTTAGTAAGAGAACTGGGGATGGAGGGTTTTATTTTATTTTATTTGGTCTGTAAGACCTTATTTAGTGACTTTATTTGCTGACAACATGGAGACTCTGTGCTACAGAAAACCCATTGAAAGCAACTCTAAATGCTACGTCATACATTGAAAAATGCCTTTCAAAATGCATCAGTAAGCTGGCAAAATATCATGCCATTACAGAGAACAAAAGAACCTGAAAGCTGGAATCCTGGGAAGCAAGAGAGCTTGAAGATATTTATGTAACCTCACAGCCTCAAGTTTCCTGACCTGAACAAAGGCCAGGTGATACTTCCTACCTAAATCTGAAACCCCACAAACTGCACTCTTGGTAGCAGTAGCAGAATGCGAAGTAAACTCTCTGAAGAAAGCCAGGGGAATGAGACTTGCCTGGTACAACTTTGGCTCTAGAAAGAGGCAAGGAATATATCTCTGAGACCTGAGAACTCCAAGGCAGCCCTGTGGTGAACTGGCTTCCAGGATTAAAGTTATCTGCATAGTCCAAACAATGCACCGTCAGACTCTGTGCTTTCCTGTGGACCTGGGTTGGTAGTGACCACAGAAGATTGAGAAAAGGAAACACATTTTTTAAAAAAACCTGAGGAATGGAATTTCATGTTGGTTCTCAAAGTTTTCCCGCTAAAAAAAGTTTTAAAGACCATATGCCCTGGGACAGAAATCACAGAACACCCTTTCCAAAACAAATGCTCATGAGTGAGTCAAGAGGAAAAACACGGTTTTTAGCATTCCATTCAGAGACTTTGACTAGGGAAGGTTTCCACATGTCAAATGGAAGATGTATGTGGAATGCATCTAAAAAGTGAAAGGGGAATTGAAAATATCATGAAGGAATAAAAAGTTGGAAAAATTGACCAAGCAGATCTACAAGCAGAATAAACTGAAACCTCTAGAAATAAAATAGTATAATAATTATGTTAAACAAAGTATTTGATGGACCAAACAACAGAATGGATCGAGAACAAGATAGACTTGTTGGATTGAAAGACAGATTGAGATTGCTGATCCGGAATGAAGCTTAGGGAGCTATGAATGATCCATAATGAAGTTTAGAGAGATATGAATGATCTAGAATGAAGATGAGCGATCAAATGGGCAATAAACAATATGTTTAACACCAGTAAACAGTAGTTTATGTCAGATGGATGAAAGTGTAATGAAGTCTAACCAGAATTAATGAGAAGGTAATAAAGAGAATGGAGTATAGTGGGTAAAAATTTTCTAGAAATGTTAAAAGACACATCATTAGCTTCAGAGGCCTACAACTCACAAATAGCAACAGGAGAAAGAAATCTACACCAAGAACTATCTTAGGGCATTGGCCAAAGATCAAAGATGAAGAACTTATCCTAACTGCAGCCAGAGACAGATTACCTTCAAAGGAAGGGATTAGATAAATGCAGTCTCAGTAGTGACAAGGAAAATGAGCAGCCTGTAGAATACCTTCCACATTGTGAGACAATATTACTTTCAACTTGAAATTGTGTGTAAAGTTATCTTTCCGTAAAAACAATGATGCCAATGACATTATCAGACAAAAACAGTTTGCTATAAGCAATCAGCACACAGCCCTAGGCAGTGGGCACTTCCTGGGGCCTTGAAAATATCACATGGGAACCCCTTGCATTGGGTAATTAATGTGCCCAAATATAAAGATGTAGGAAAAATAAAATAAATTGCGCTAAGCTGAATAGTTCTCTGTCCCCAATTCATATGCTGAAGCCTAATTCCCAGTGTCTCAGAATACAACCATATTTGGATACAAGGCTATAAAGGTATGAGGTCATTCCTAGCCATGACTGGTGACCTTTCAAAGAGAAATGTGTTTGCGTGTGTGTTTGGGTGGTGTGTGTGTGTTTGTGTGTGGTGTGTGTGTGTTTGGGTGGTGTATGTGTGGTGTGTGTGTGTGTGTGTTTGGGTGGTGTGTGTGTGTTTGGGTGGTGTGTGTGTATGTTTGGGGGTGTGTGTGTGTTTGGATGGTGTGTGTGTTTGGGTGTGTGTGTGTTTGGGTGGTGTGTGTGTTTGGGTGTGGTGTGTGTTTGGGCGGTGTGTGTGTGGTGTATGGGTGGTGTGTGTTTGTGTGTGTGTTTGTGTGGTGTAGGTGTGGGTGGGTATGGTGTGTGTTTGTGTGTGTGTTTGTGTGTGTTGTGTGTGTGTGGTGTGTGTTTGTGTGTATGGGTGGTGTGTGTGTGGTGTTTGTGTGTGTTTGGGTGGTGTGTGTGGTGTGTGTGTTTGGGTGGTGTGTGTGTGGTATGTGTGTATTTGGGTGTGTGTTTGGGTGGTATGGGTGTGGGTGGGTGTGGTGTGTGTTTATGTGTGTGTGTGGTGTGTGTGGTGTGTGTGTGGTGTGTATGTGTGGTATGTGTTTGGGTATGTGTTTGGGTGGTGTGTGTGTGGTATGTGTGTGGTGTGTGTGTTTGTGTGTGTGGTGTGAGTGTGTTTGTGTGTGGTGTGTGTGTGTTTGGGTGTTGTGTGGGGGGTGGTGTATGTGTGGTGTGTGTGTGGTATGTGTTTGTGTATGTGTGTGTTTGGGTGGTGTGTGTGGTGTGTGTGTTTGGGTGGTGTGTGTGTTTGGGTGGTGTGTGTGTTTGTGTGTGGTGTGTGTGTGTTTGTGTATGGTGTGTGTGTGTGTGTGTGGTGTGTGTGTGGTGTGTGTGTGTGTTTTATGTGTGGTATGTGTTTATGTGTGTTTTTGGGTGGTGTGGGTGTGGGTGGGTGTGGTGTGTATTTGTGTGTGGTGTGTGTGTGGTGTGTGTGTATGGTATGTGTTCGGGTGGTGTGTGGGGTATGTGTGTGGTGTGTGTATGTTTGTGTGTGTGGTGTGAGTGTGTCTGTGTGTGGTGTGTGTGTTTGGGTGGTGTGTGTGGTGTGTGTGTGGTGTGTGTTTGTGTATATGTGTGTGTGTTTGGGTAGTGTGTGTGTGGTGTGTGTGTGTGTGTATTGTCATTCCAGACTGAACTCAGTGCATCAAGTTTCAAGCTTTCTTGCTCAAAACTGGTACTCTACCACTGAAATTATGCTTCCAGACAGGCTTTTTGGTGTTTGAGCTAAAAGTCTCTCAGACTTTTCTGCCCTGGTTAGTTTTGAACCTTATTCCACAGGTCTCCTCATCCTGAGTAGCTAGGATAACCAGTGTGAGCCACTAGTGCCCAGATAAGAAGAAATCTGAACACATAAATGGGACCTAGAGATGTGAGATTCATAGAACATGTGAAGTTTCATCCCTTCCTTCTCATTTACATACCGTTATCTCAGACTTATTGAACCTTCAAATCAGACGCTATGCATGTCTCCTTAGTCAACACTTGTTTTGTTCACTCACTTATTTCTCAGTATTTACTCCCTACCCCTCTTTCATATCCTTCTTTTTAGAATCTTAACTCTTTGGCCTGAAATGTTGTTCTAACACTTCCCTTTGTGATGGTATAATTTTATTTTGGGGCAAAGTTCTAGCACTTTTCATCCCAGGTTCATTCATCACTGACGTTCGCAGGTGTCTGCTCCACCTGGACCTTCTTTGGTTCTTCCTCAATTTCTATAGCCATGTCCAGGACAAGGTCAGGAATAATTCTGGCCCCAGTAATGGGGTAGAAAAAGAGAAGTCTTGTTGGAAGACAAAAGGAGAGGGTAGAAGGGACCAAGCTTGAGTGGCTTGGGTCACTTGCTCATGAAACAATATACTTGTCCTTCCTGTGGCCCCACAAGGCACACTGGATCCTCACAGGATCTTGGAAAACCATAGAAGAGGAAGCCTCACTTTGGCTCCTGTCCTCATGTGCCTTGTGTTCCCCAGAGGCTACCCCAGCACTCAGTATCTGCACACCATCACCCAGGGCTAAGTGTAGCCTCACCTACATCTGTGAGTATCTCAGAACTAAGAAGAGGAAGAACATACCAAAAACATGGAGCCAGGCCCTGCTCATACTAAGGTGATCACAAGCAACAGGTGATCAAAAGAGGATATCAGGACCCTTGCTGTCTTCTCCTAACAGTGAGTTAGTTACCCTCGCTGTCTTTGCCCTGGCTAAGATGAGTGTCCACTCCCTGGCAGCGTGGCTAGGGCTGCTGACATACACAAATAAGTTCAGAAGACAGCATACTGAGTTTCCCATTGGACAATCCATAAAGGAGATGATTTTCATTCATAGAATCATGTGAGTTCAAAACCAAAAGCATGTAGGCATAGCAGCAACAATAGTGTTACACACAGACTCTATTACAAGGCATGACATTCAATTCTAAGGTCAACCATCTTGAGATCCACTGTCTGGTGTCACCCAGGTGCAGCCTCTGATGATGACTGGTCAGGCTGTATGTTCACAGGCACAGGGCTGAGAATGAGAAGTCAGGTCACAAAGCCAGATCATCTCCAGTTCATCCGTGCTTGTCCCTTGACCCTGAACAATCACTGAAGCCTGAAGTCCTGTCAGTTACCCCAAAGAGCAATGTCAACTATGGGCCACTCTTTGTCCAGACTCTGTAGGCATGGCGGAGACTCATGGGATGATGTGTGCAAGGTACCAGAGCTACCCACAAAATGTGGCTGGTGATATCATGAATGTTATGAAGTCAACACATATCCATTCTGAAGATGGATACTACCCTTCCTTATCCTCCTTTATCCCATAGCAATTTCAATACAACTTTTATAGTAAATCTTCATCTCCTGGAATAGGTAGAGAAGAAAGTTGTTTTGGAAGACTGGACTTGGTGATTCCTATGTCGATTTTAGGAGAAAATGAATGTTAAGAATATGAGGATTTACTTTTATGACATTGTTAAATGATTTTGTATTTTTTTTAAATCAGCTAGTCAGGAGACTGATATCTGAGGATCATGGTTTAAAGCCAGTGCAAGCAGGCAAATCCATGAGGCTCTTATCTCCAATTAACCACCAGAAAACCAGAAGTGGTGCTATGATTCAGAGTCATATAGTGCTAGCCTTGAGTAAAAGAGCTCAAGGATAGTGCCCACAACTGAAAAAATAAAGATCAGTAACATAATAAAAGACAGTCTTGTAATTGTAACTCATAGTCCTGCTCTTTAATGTTATGAAGGTTTCATTTCCGTAGAAATAGAATCACATAAAACTATTTTTAAATTTATTTTCTAGAATATATAGGTACCTTAAGAAAGTAGAGTTTGAACTTGTTTTATTGGACCGATATAACCAGCTGGCAATTAAAACTCATCCTATATAGTTATTGCAAAGTTCTTTTTTTTGGGGGGGGTCCGGTCGTGGGGCCTGAACTCTGGGCCTGGGCTAGTGCTCTACCACTTGAGCCACAGAGCCACTTCCGGCTTTTTTTCTTTTTGCTTATGTGGTGCTGAGGAATGGAACCCAGGGCTTCATGCGTGCAAGGCAAGCGCTCTACCACTGAGCCACCTTCCCAGCCCCATTGCAAAGTTCTTGAAAGTAAACTCCTCTAAATTCTTCTAATTAGTTTTAATTATCTTTCCTATTCAGCATTATTTCCAAAATAATAATGAAAAATAACAATACTGAAATCTAATACCAAATAATAATACTGGGATAAATCCATTTTTCTACATGGTGGGACATAAATCTCAGATGTATTTGCTTTCTAAATACCAGATTGTATGTGGAATTAAATTTTAACAAGCTTTTGCTTCTGTCATCTCCACTAGAAAAATCTTTGCTGGTGATTTATTCAAAAAACATTTCCTTGTGTTATAGATCTGATTGTATAAAAACTTTAAAAAATAATCAGCCTTTCCAACTGCATAATCCAAATTGCTTAGCTATTTGTGTAGAGTTTTAAAAAGGCATCTTAATCAAATATTTTCTTGCCTGAAGTTGAAGGATTCAGATGAGAGCACACTCTCAGCTGTCACATTTTAGAAAGAATTCTGGGGAAGAAAATAACTTTTGGTTGGTAAGTGATGGGTTTTCTTGGAACATGTTGTGTGCTAATTTTACTAGACAAGGAAATAAATTCAGATGGTCATCTACATTCCAATTTATATTCTTCCTTTAATGTCTGCCCCTTTTGCATTCCTGGATTCTAACACTCCTACACAACAGTTAAAGCACTTGTTAGAGTGTCCAAAAGAAATTGTTGCAATTAATTTCCTAGTCTCTTCTCTCTTTGATGTGTCACTATAGCGTACTGAGTAATTTCACTGTCTGGCAACTGTTCAAGGATAATCTCTTCAAGAGATTATATAAAGAAAAGACTGTAATTTTTTCTCCTAAATAGGAAACAAAATATATTTTGTGTACATAATCTAAAAGCTATACATTTTTTCTTGTTGGATGACAATATAAATAAGTAATTGTCATGGTTAACTATCACTATTTGTTTACTTTTTGTTTATTTTTTTTTCCATTTTTGGAGCAGCCATTAAGAAGAGAATTCTCCAGTAGTCAGTTGTAACATGCAGCAGTACTAGGTTATCTTACCCAAAAGGAGTTCAGAAAGATGCACTTTGCAAACTGGACTCATAGGAAGTTTTAAAATGGCTGCAGGTGTCTTAGGAGGAGACTCATTTTGTTTTCTAATGATTAGAAAGAATGACCAGACCGTGAACTCTGGGGTTGCGCTTCATTTCTTGAATCTGGAACAGCATGTTCTGAGCAATTTCTACTCGTAGTGGTGCCGTGGCTGTTGTTTTCTCGTGCATTCTATACTTTCATTTTAGGTTAGCCAGCATTTTATACTGCCTTGCTCCTTCATAAACTTGCATTTTCCTCCATACCATCAGGCTGAAAGTAGTCACTCATTTGCAAGGGTGGGTAAGAAAGGAAAGCGAAATGATCAATTTAGACATCTGGAAAAGTTTTTTATTCTCTTGTGAATATCAGCACCGTGTACAGAAGGTGGCCTCTTGCAGGCATTTGGTCAATTTTTTTGTGGCATTAAATTAGGTTTACTCTTACATTAAATGTCAATAAGGAAAACAGGATTACAGAAACTTTCAATCCAAGAAAAATATTGTGATGAACATTTCTGTATTCTTCTGGTGAATCCTGAGTAAAAACAAAAAACAAAAGCAAACCAAAACCAGGATTGATATTGATCAAGATACATTGTACTCATAAATTGACATGTTGAATTGTAATTGCTTTGTACAATTATTTAGAGTTAATGAAAGTATAATTTCAAAAATACATTGACACATAAGACAGACTACACCTAACAAAATAGAGTTAAGAAATACATATTGAATATCTTTTCAAGTATTGGTTGTAAAATATACACCTAACAGTATAAAATCATTATATTTACACAAAATGATGGCTGTGCAAATTTGAGCAAGTATGGACTATATTGAATACAAAAGTCTAGATTTGTTTCATCTTTTGCTAGCCTTTACTCAATTGGTAGACATTGTTGTTTGCCTTACCTTGAGTTTCTGGTGCTTTTCCATCTGTCTGATAGAGTATTCTTCACGTTCTGTTTTTCTCAAAGAGAACACTTCCTTAGGTTGACTGTAAGGAGTTCTACAGTTGTCTAGAGGTTCTACATCGCTAGCCATATCAGGCTCACTTTCTTTCTCTCTATATTGTTAAACTTGAATTTAAGATTATATAGAATCCCTACAAATTAAAATTGATTTATATAGATAACCCCATTCATTTGCTCTGCATTGAATTCATTCAGTGCAATGGCTGTCAGGGCTAGTGTATACCTGTCATATCGGCTACTCAGGATGGTCAAGGTTAGAGGCTGGCCCTGGCAAAACGAGAGACCTTATCTGAAAAATAACTAAAAGCAAAGAAATGCTGGTATGTGGTTCAAGTGGTAGAACAACTAGCAACCACAAGGCCTTGAGGTAATAGCTGCATGTCAGTTTATTTATATTGGTTGATATATGTATATATTATCTATCTATCTATCTATCCTGGTACAGCAAGAAAACAGAGAAGCCATATTTTGAGAGGTCGAATCAGGAGTCTTTATTAAAAGGCTAGTGACTGCAAGGCAAACTCCTGTCTCAAAGACCAGCATCCTCAAAGATACACTGAACACGGTTGGAAAACTGAGCCATGAGAGCCCGAGAAGAAAACAAAAGCAGAAAAACAATAGCAACAAACCAGATTAGTTCCAATGGACAGCTGAAGTGGGACACCATGGTGACTAGAGAAGAGACAGGAGACAGGACAGGAACACAGAGGCATATGGCATGGCATAATGGCACCTGAGCTGGTCCAGGCCTAAATAAGGTCAAGTCAGGGGGCAGGGTCACAGGGCTCTTGAGAGTTCACAACCCAAGACTGCCAGATCTAGTAAGCTATTGTCCACATCCCCGCCCCTGCCTCTAGGAATTCAGCCATGCCCATCACCTGGTAGGTGGGACTTTCTTGCCTCCACCATGAAGATAAGATGGTACCAGGTAAACAAGATGGCACCAGTTAGATTCAGCATTCCTAGTTCACTATCTATCATTTATTATCTGTGTTGCATCCTGTGTGTAAGTTGGTGAAGTGGTTAAGATATATAGTAAAGCTGGGTACCAGTGGCTCATGCCCGTAATCATAGTGACTCAGAAAGCTGAGATCTGAGGATCTGAAGATCACAGTTCAAAGCCAGACTAAGAGGAAAGTCTGTGAGACCAAGAAGCTGGAAGTGGAGCTGTGGCTCAAATTGTAGAGTGCTCAAATTATAGAGCAAATAGGCTCAGGGACAGTGAGTACCCTGGGATCAGTACAGAGAAAAAAGACATGTTGATGAAGGCAAGGATCCATGCTGAAGCAGCTCCCTGTCTAGTGGACAGACTGAGGCATGAACACCAGGTAAAACACCAGCTAAACTAATCCCAGTGAGTAGCATTTATAAAATGTTTATGGGTGTCTAGAACATTGCTTATCCAATATAGTAACATGCTAACTCAGGCTGTATACAAGTAATTTACAGTTTTGTAGTTGATGCATTAAAAGAGTAAAAAACAACTGATGAAATTAATTTTAATAATATATTCAGTCCACTAGATAACAGCATTGGCATTCTAATATGTAATCAGTGTAGAATCTTTATCAACTAGTTCACATTTAAAATTTTGGGGCTGTTTTTGAAATCCAGTTTCATTTTATACTTCTAGCATATCTTGAATTAGTTGTTAATTTTTCACTGGAGCACTTGATGTATATTTAGATTACAGAGCTGTTAGATTTGAGTAAGGTTCACACATACCTAAGTTGTTCCGAAGATATTTAGCAATGTTCTAGTAAGTGAACGATCAATTTTAAAATGAAAGTTAATCAAAATTAAATAAAATGGAACAGTCTGTTCCTTAGCCATACTAGAGTCATTTTTCAGTAGACCAGTGGCTATTAAATTGGATATCATAGCTCATATTGATAGCTCAGCATAAGTACTGCATAGTAGAGCCATGATGGGAGAGATTGGTGGAGTTAAGAATGGAATCAGTGAAGTGGAACTTGAAACATCAATAGGATTATATCAGGCAGAGACCAGGAAGGAAGACAAACCAATTCAATCTTTTGGAAGTGTGAGAAGCTGCAATTGTAGGTGAAGTCATTTAGGATGGATCACTTAATCAGCAGTAATTAATTGAACAGACACTAGGTGTGGAGCTTGGCTGGGTGGTGGGGCCTCTGAGTGATGAAATCTCTCAGTTCACATAGGGAGATTATCTATGGACCCATTTTGCAGAGAGGTGGAGGTGGGTGGGGTCAGGAGTGTATCAAAATGCTTCACTCTAATTTGGATTTTGCTATTGTAATTTTTGAAGGTTCCTCACGAGTATGATTTTATTTGGACCCACACTCACATCTACGTCACCTATTAATTTTTAGCATGAAAGTAGTACTGCTTTAAAAGCTAAGCTGTATTCATTTCATGTATTAATAAGTTCAGTTTGTTAACTTCGTACATGTATACAGCACGCATGGATCGAATCCAGCTTCTTTTACCCATCCCCCACCACCTCCTTTCCCAACTTCTAACAATCAGTAGCCTAAGTGTAGGTCAATTGTTTTTCAGTTTCCATGTGTGAGAGAGAATATCTGGAATCTGGCTTTCTCTGTCTGAATTGTTTCACTTGTTCTGATCGGATTTCATTCTTCCTCGTGGCCAGGGAGTATCATACTGGGTATCTACTCCATATTCTCTTCATCCATTCATTCCTCTGTTGATAGATACCTGGCTTGATTCAATATCTTAGTCATTGTCTGTAAATACTGTAATAAACATGGCCAGGGAGTTGCATCTTTGGTATGATTGATTTCATTTCCTGTGAGTATCTAACCCAGCAATGGCATGGATGGGTATACGGTAGGCCTGCTTTTACTTACTAGAGGACTTTGTCTTATTGCCTGTGGCTGACAAAGATGACATGGTCCATGGGAAGGTTTCAGAGGTCTGCCAGTCACTTACAGGTAGATACTTCAACTGTCCATCAGGGATCAGCGAAATTCCGTTGTGTCTTTGGCTGTTTTACTTGAATATCCAGAGCTGCTCTTGATCTCCTCTCTAATGTTGTGCTGTCTCTGAGTCAAATAGGAGATGAGTTACATTCCAGGTGGCTTTTGAATTAAGCTGCTGTATAAGACCCTCAAAGATCCCTCAGCATGTAGTCTACTTTATATCCAAGGCCCTGGTAAGTTCCCAAAGTTAGCTCAGGATCGATTACTTATGCAAGTAATCCAAGTGACTCCAAGACCTGAGGATCTGGGTTTGAAACCAGCCTAGGTAATAAAGTCTGTGAGACTTCAACTAACCACCAAAAACCCAGAAGTGGAGGAGTGTCTCAAACAGTAGTGTGCTAGCCTTGAACGAAAAAACCCCTAAGGGACAGCCCCTTGCTCCTGACTACAAGCTCCACTACCGGCACAGACACAGACAGACAGACAGACAGACAGACACGATTTGTCAAAGTTGCAGATTTCTGTTCCATTGACTCTATGGATGTTGCTTGCTACTTTATTTCCTAAAACCAAACAAAACTCAACAGACAGGGGCTGGGAAGGTGGTTCAGTAGTAGAGTGCTTGCCTTGCATGCGTGAGGCCCTGGGTTTGATACCTCAGCAACACATAAGCGAAAAAGGCTGGAATTGGTAGTCTAGAAAGTTTCTCTAGACTACTTTCTATAAGGTAATTATAGGGGATTCTCTACAAGGTAATTGTCTGCTTTTTAGAATATTTAGTACAATTTTTTCTGCTGTGCTAGATAGCATTGTTTAATATCTCCTCTTCCTTCTAACTAAAGGAGGGCAGCATCTCCTAAAGCCTAGCCCATAGAGATTTCTCCTGGGTATGTTTTATAAGGCTATTTTCCATCAGTCATAAAATTGCTTTTATCTTTGGAGAAATACAGGTTAAGGTAAAATCAGAGACTTTTCATAGAAAGCAAGTATGCCTATTTAGTCCCAAATATGAGGAAATCACACATCTAAGCAGGAATCAATTTGAGAGCCAAAAGACTAGAAATAACAAACTTGGTAATCAGTTTTGGCACTTGAAACTAGGCTAAAATCAGCAGTGATTGCACCCATACACAAACGCAGAACTTTTTTCACAAAGTGACTTTAACCTCTGCCACTGCGTGAGAGCGATGTTGCAGAAGACAGTCCAACTCTACTACCTGCTGTTCCCTCAGGCTGGGAAATCAAAGCACTTTTGACTCATTATTTACAAGTACTATTTCTATGACTGTACTCATTTGTTTCAGAGCAAGAAGTGCATTTCTTGTCTTGGTCAGATACTCCTTTGCATGCAGACAGATTGTATGCTTATATGAACCTTATTTTGTAGACCTATCTCTACTTTGACCAATATCTCAGATGATTTTAACACATATTCAGAGTACTTAAATTTCCCTTCTTTTCTAACATGTCAGGCACATCTGCTTACACCTGTAATCCCAGCTACTGGGGGAAGAATGATCAACTTCTCAACTTGAGGCCAGCTTGGGAAAATTTTAGTGAGGTCCCATCTTAACAAACAAACCAGACATGGTGTCACATGTTTGTAGTCTTATCTATTTGTGAGGCATAGGTAGGAGAATTTCAGTCTAAGACTGGCCCCTGCATAAAAGATTACAAGCATGGGGGTTGGGGATGTGGCTGAGTGGTAGAGTGCTTCCCTAGCATGTGCCACATAAGCAGAAAAAGCCTGAAGTGGCGCTGTGGCTCAAGTGGTAGAATGCTGGCCTTGAGCAAGAAGAAGCTCAGAGACAGTGCCCAGGCCGAGTCCAAGCCCTAGAACTGGCAGAGAGGGAGGGAGAGAGAGAGCGAGCTATAGAAAGGGGGGAAGGGGGAGAGAAAGAGAGACAGAGACAGAGGCACAGAGACACAGAGACACAGAGAGAGAGAATATCTCTGGAGGCCAGTCTGGGCTACATAGTGAGATTACAGACATGATGAAGATGGCTCAGTTAACTTTTTGGTAGCTAAAACACTGTAATATCACAATGCCCTGTGTACAAAGGAATAGAGGCATGGTTCAAATGGTAGGATATTTATGGAGTCCCGAGTTCAAGTTCCAGTATTACAGAAAAAAAATACAATAAGTAAGTGAGCATATGTCACTGGAGCTCACCATCCTTGGATATGCTGCTGAGCTTTCAGAAAAGGACAGCTGAAACAGGACAGGAAAGTTCTTCTGCTCTCTAGAATGAATTAGAAAAAAATATAGTCATAGAGCTTACATTGTATATTCCCTCTGAACCTTAAAGGCACAAACGATTAGAAAATCATTGTATTTAATACTGCAAGTTCAGGTGGTTTACAGAGAGCAATGAAGGGAATCTTGTGATTGAAATAGGATTCAAATTTTTGGCAGTGTGTTTTTGAGAAATCAAGATACTCATCTCCCCCCTCCAAGACACACATCAACCTGCTAAGGATCTAAACCTCCTGTTGCTTTCTACCTACCCTCCATTATTATATTATGACTTTGTTATCATGATCACTGGGCTTGCCTGGAAAGTAAAGGCATTATTGTGTGCATATTCGCAGCGTCTCTGCTGGTTTTAATACACTTTTGTATCACAGTGTGACATTTGATACATAGACATTAGAAGCCCAGGCATGGTGGCTCACATCTGTAACCCTCTCTACTGAGGAAGCATAGATTGAGAGGATCTGGTCTGAGACTAGACTTGGAAAAACAAGTTAGCAAGAGCCCATCTCAACCAATAAAAAGTTGGGTGCTGGGAGGGAAGCATAAATAGGAAGATCATCGTTCATCTCCATACGTAGGCAGATTGTGACCCTGTTATAAATGAGAGACTCTGGCAAAAGAAGGCTCTAAGTGTAAAATCTAGCACTGTCCTCCTAGCCAAAGAAAGAGAGAAGAGCGTCTGTCCACCCACGTTGCATGTTTCTATCCTCATTCTAGGCTTCGTTCTGTGTTGCTTAATGACATTCCCATGGCATTACCAGTAGAATGTTAGGCGAATGGTTGCGTTGTAGTGTTAATAAATATGACTGTCAATAAGCAATATTTAAATGTTAACTAATATAAACCTACTGAACATAATTTAGTCATTTTTCTGAGAGGCATTAGAAACCATAATTTTAGTCATTACTAGCCCAGCATTTTTTCTGTATTTAATTTTTAAGTGAAATCCTATTGGTGGGGTGAATATACCTGTGTGTGTACATATCTGTTGTATAAAGAGAAAGACAAAGGGGGAAATATATTTGCATGTTATATAAAAAAGGGGAATGTAACGTTACTTGCCTTAGAAAAACCTCCCAATAGAATGGTTGATCACAATAAAAATGCATTGCTTACATGGAACCTTGCTGCGGCTCTGTGTTGGAAGATGGGCCAGGGACCCTGTCACCTTCCTGTGTGTCTGTGTCATCTCCTGCAGCCTTGCATCCCAGGCATCTATCTTGTGGATGAGGAGTGTGTGGGCACAGGTGCAGCACCCTGACAGCCTTGGCCTGGACCCGAGGCATCTCCCTGCAGATGCGACTGTGGGAACTGGCGACCTGAGCAGGGCAGTCCCTGCGTAACAGCCTCTTGTCAGCATCAACTGCAGCTGTCATCCGTGGGAGGGCTGCGGGAGTTTGGGTGGGCAGTGAAGCCTCTTCAGGACAGTATTGAAATGACATCTCGTTGGCCTTGCTATGGTGGTAGACATAGGATAGGTGTATTCAAACAATTCTTAGTGAGATCAGTGAGCAGAGAGGGATGGTTCACTTTAATTTTAAATTCTACAACTTAGCTTACCTGGGATGTATCATCGATGTGAGCAGATGACAGGTACTTAGTCCATTTTCAGTTACTATAATGCACTATCCTACACTTAGAAAAGGGGGTTATTTAGACCATGGTGTTAGAGGCAGGAAGTCTGAAGGAGTGTCTGGTCTGCAAGTACCCCTGCTCCACACACACACACACACACACACACACACACACACACACACACACACACACACACACACACTCTGGCTGTACCCATTATGGCAGATGCATACAATGGTGGGGATTGAGCCCAGCGTGAGAAATCAAGTCCTTACAGAAATACTTAACCCCTTCTGCCAACAGTTCTCCAGCCACCTAAGGAGTTCTCTTTAGGCCCCAGTTCTTAAAGGTCCTATTCCATACTGGGGATCAGTCTTCCAAGATATTACCTTGGAGAAACAATCACATCCAAACACCAGCGGAGGCGTCAATGATAAAATGTATAAAATAGCATCTAAAGTATAGGAGGGTTACTGTGAACCAGAAGTGTTCAGTTAGATTTTCACATCCACACAGTACTGACAGGAGAAAGACGAGAACTCATGCTCTAAGTTCAATTTCTCTTCCTATTTACTGCATTAAATTTTTGCATGTGTTAGGGATGAGAGCTTTTTTTCTGGAAGGATGCTGTGTGTTGAACCCAGACAGAGCCTCAAGCATTCTACTACTTGAACCATACGCCTGACCCAAGAAAATGGCATTTGGAAGGAGAATAGCAAGAAAAAGTCCAATTTCACATTAGTCACCTATTAATAGCAAGTTAACTTCTATGACTCCTTATTTCTTTTTCTTGGTGATCTTGACTTGAGTTTTGGGTATGCCTAACTTCCGAAGACTTTTAAAAATTGTATCATTAGTATATATTAGTTGTACAGAAGGGTTTCATGATGCAATTCCATGCGGGCAAATGATGTACTTGGATCTAGTTCTCATAATGTTCTAGTCTTTTCTATTTACTCTTGTTAATGGGAAGTCTTAAGTCACAATGTATTGTGTTTCTAAACTTCTTTGTCCATATGCAATTTTTTTCTTATTAATGTGCTTCTTAGGGTTTTTGTGCTTCATTTTTATTTCTTTAGAAAAAAGTAGTGGGAAATTCAAGAAGAATTCTAGTCCATAAACATTTCCCCAAAGATTATTACATAATTTCACCTGCTAGATGCTGCAAGGGGAAAAAGAATAGTCTCTAACCTCAAGTGGATCAAAATAAAAGTGAAGGAAAATCAGACCAGAAACAATGAAAAGTTTTGAGTGAGGTGGATGGCAGAGAAATGCCAGAAATGGTAAGAGAGAGGAAAAATAATCATGGAATACCTTGGAAAGAGTTTCACAGCCCTGCTATCGTGTAGGAAAATGGATCGGGTTAGGCCAGAAGGCCTGAGGAATGTGGGCCAATTAGGAAAGGTTACTGCAGTGGAAAAGATGTTGTGAACCAATCCTGGAAAGCATTTCTTCTGCTCCCTGGCCTGGGATTCTGCCTCTTGTCTTGTTTCTGCAGCACCAGAGTTGTTCTCAGCACAGACTTGAATTTCCTGCCCCTGGGCCAACCTGCTCACTCCTTCGCCTAATCTCACCCCAATTTTCTCTCAAATGTGCCCTTACTCCTGGCTTACCTGCTCTTTCGTCTTTCTAAATGACATGAATGAGTCATCTCTTGATCCTGTCTCCAGGATCTTGTGCCTTTCAGTTTTATCATTTCTGTTCAACCCAATTGTCCAGGAGCTCTAATGGGCAGAGATTGTGGCTTCTTTTCATTTTTCTTGCTGTGCTCTAAATTTCTCTATCTCTGTCTCTCTAGGTCTTTGTGTCTGTCTGTCTGTCTGTCTCTCTCTCTTTCTCTCTCTCTCTGGGGAGTTACTAAAGCTTGAACTCCTGGCCTTATGCTTTTACTTGTTTTTTTTTGTTTTTGTTTTTGCCTTTGTCTTTTTTTTTGCTCATGGTTGTACTCTACCACTTGAGTACACTTCTGGATTTTTGCTGGTTAATTGGAGATAAGAATGTCATAGATATATCTGCTTGGGGTGGTTTTAAGCACAGTCTTCAGATCTCAACCTCTTGAATAGCTAGGATTATAGTTGTGAGCTACCAGCATCCAGCTCTATTTGTGTGTGTGTATGTGTGTGTGTGTGTGTGTATGTGTGTGTGTGTGTGTGTGTATGTGTGTGTGTGTGTGTGTGTGTGTGTGT
>NW_012267314.1:3631088-3661905 GCF_000151885.1 Dipodomys ordii | reverse complement strand
TGTGTGTGTGTGTGTGTGTGTGTGTGTTGGGGAGTGGGGGGGCGTGGGTAGGGGTAAAATCTACATAGTACGTAAGTTGCCATTTTAATGGAAGGAAGAGTTTGGTGGGGGTAAGTACATTTATACATACACACAGCCATCATCACACCAACTCCAGGAGCTCCTCATAACCTGAAAGCTACTTTCTGTCTATGATCCAAGCTCTTTAGGCACTATGAATTACGCGAAGTAATTCATACACTCTCCCTGGCGCCCTTCCTGCTCAGCTCACTTCACTTACTATAAGGTTTCCCTCCATTCACATTTGCTTACTTGTTTCTATAGCTTCCTATGCCTCATAGTTCTGACCACATAGAAAGCAGTCAGCATCTTCTTGAATGACCTTGGAAGACAAGAAGGTCATCTAATGTCATTGTCCAGGGGCACTTAGAATACTGAGAGTGTCTGAGATGATGTTGCTTGCCTATGGAGGATGATTATGAGAACTGAGGCTGGCAAGGTGGGTGGGTAAAAATGGGGAGAGCCTTAGGATACTTCTGTGAGCAGTAGTGGACCCCTAACAGGCTGTGCAGAGGGGGATGTCTCCAGTTTTAATGAGTACCCCTGTCCTTAGCATAAGAATGATGACTTTTGTGGCTCATATGTTACCTCAATGACAGAGAAAAGAAGCAAATTAGGAAGAAGTTAGAACCTTCCGGATGGGGAGTGTGGACTTGTGTAATTGTGTCTGACACACTGTATGTCATCTAGTTTTCACAATGCCTACCAGGAAGCTCATGGTATTATATGCTTACACTTGTCCAGCTCATTAATTCCAGTCAAGTTTTGCTTGACTGGCAAAACATTGGCATGAGAGAAGAGAAGATTACTACTCACAGGTATGAGACAGGACTTGGTTTCTTGTTCACAGGTTTAAAAACTGAGATTGCAAGGCCCAAAGTAAGGTTTTTATAGGATAAATGCTTATCAGTGGATAATATATGCTACATTCTTGTAATGCCAGCATTCTGGAGGCTGAGGCAGGAGGATGGAAAGTTTATGTACATAGACACATAGATGCATGTTACATATGTGTCCTGATTCACTACTGATCTGTAAATGAATGGGATCACTCAGGCCTAGGACGTTAATAAAACCCCAGTTACCCAAGGGCAGCTGACATTCTCTCCTACTGGACACCTAATACCTTTGAATGATAGCCAGCCAGAAATCTAAGGGCAGGGAAAAGGACATGTTGACCTAACATGAACTTCTCTTGGAGTCAGATGGAGTTTGGAGTAGGTGAACAGGACCTACTGTCTTGTCTTGCTAAGTTATAGAAGTCAGGCCACAAAAGACATAAGCCAAGGAAAGGGTCAGAGATGAATGAGGGTACAGACTTGTTCCGAGATCCTGGGCCCAGCCCCTGTTCCAGCTCTAGCTTTGTCTCCTTGCCATTCCTGGCCCTACCTGAGTTCTACCCTGTGATTTCTCACACGAACAGCACTTAAAACTTCTGCCCTGTACCAGGCATTTGCCCCCAGAGCACAGATCAGGAAATAGAGGTTTCCACAGGTCCAGTAGCTTACCTGTGGCCACATATTAACTAGTTTGTGGAGAAGCCAGGGTGTGCGCCAGTTTCTTCCAGTGGACCACATTGCCACTGAATTTCATAGTAAACACTTCTGTCAGCCTTTATGTGTAGTAAGTTACTAAATCCTCCCAACCACCCCATGGAGACAATAATCACTATTTTCACAAAAAGGGAAACTGAGGGACAGAGATAGTAGATAGACTACTCAAACTACAGAGGCAGCTGGGCATGGTGGCTCATACCCATAATCTGAGCTTTGAGGATCAAGGCTTAAAGACAGCCTGGGCAGACAAATCCGAGAGACTGACGATCAAAAAGCCAGATGTCAAGGTATGACTAAAGTGGTAGCCAATAAAGCTAAGCAAGAATGTCATGCCCTGGGTTCAAGCCCCAGCATTAGCACAACCCCCAGCACTACAGGAAGACTGACAAGTGGCAAACGTTTCAGAATACTGTTTGCCTGTGGATACCCTGTCATCCTATGCTTGGGCCTCAGTTCCTTCCCCTGTACATAAATGGACTACTCTACAACTCTGAATTCCTTTCCAGACTCAAAACGAGGTTTTATTGTGCCCAACTAAGATGGACGAGGTTCACCCTGGCCTTTAGTTTGTGGTGGGAACCTTGGCTTTTAAAACATCATCTCTCCTACATTTGTGAACTTTTTAAACAAGATCTTTGATCCCTCGTTTCTGAATCACTCTTGACATGTGCGATCCAACTTGTTGAATTAAGTTGCAAAAGCTGTTCAAAATGAACCTTAAACAAAGATGGAGGGGGCATTTATGTCCCAACATGTTCCTCACACTGTGACTCAGTGACTTGTCCCACTTGCTATTCTGGGTGACAGCAGGTACCACCCAACACTTTTCAATGAAAGTGAATCCAGGGCTGGGAAGGTGGCTCAGTGGTAGAGCGCTTGCCTTGCATGCATGAGGCCCTGGGTTCGATTCCTCAGCACCACATAAGCAAAAAGAAAAAAGCCGGAAGTGGCGCTGTGGCTCAAGTGGTAGAGAGCTAGCCTTGAGCTGAAGAGCTGAGGGACAGCGCCCAGGCCCAGAGTTCAGGCCCCACAACCGGACCTAAAAAAAAAAAAAAAAGAAAGTGAATCCAGGCCAGGTGCTGTGGCTCACGCCTGTAACCCTAGCTACTCAGGAGGCTGAGATCTGAGGATCATGGTTCAAAATCAACCCAGACAGGAAAGACTCTGAGATTCTTATCTCCAATTTCACCAAAACATAAGGAAGTAGAGCTGTGATTTAAGTGGTAGTGGGCCAGCCTTCAGCAAATTAAAACCCCAGTAGCACACTCATACACATGCATATAATGAGTCCAGGATACATGAAAGTAAGCACAGAAGATTTCTTGCATGTTTGTCTTTACAGTGCAACATATTCCATTGTTATACTATTTTGGTGTCTTTATAGTGTTAGAGAACAGTAATAGCTGGGCACTGGTAGCTCACACCTATAATCCTAGCTACTCAGGAGGCTGAGATCTGAGGATTGCAATTCAAAGCCAGCCAGGGCAGGAAAGTCTGAGAGACTCTTATCTCCAATTGTCCACCAGAAAACCAGAAGTGGCTCTGTGGCTCAAGTGGTAGAGAGTGCGCCATGAGCTGAAGAGCTCAGGGACAGCACCCAGGCCCAGAGTTCAAGCCCCATGACTGACAAAAACAAAAAACAAAAATAGAACATTGCAATAAACTAGTAGAAGGTGCTGGAGGCCCATTAGAAAAAAAATCTTTACTATGAGAAAAAAGATGCTCAGAGACAGGGGAGAGGGAGACAAAGAGAAAGAGAGAGAGAGAGAGAGAGCACAAGAACAAAGGACAGAACTAGTTAAACCTTGCTGTATTTTCACATGAGGAAGAATTATGAGACTGTGCCATTCTCCATTTCTCTCTTCTCTGAGCAATCTTTATATCTTATATTTGAATGATGTAATTTCCCAGGTGCAAGGAGGAAAATCTCGTGCCTTTCATGTGCCCCACATACAAATGTGAGTCTTTTTTAGAGGAGAGATGAGGAGAGGGAGATGGGTTGGAACCCTACAGATATGGTGAGCTCCTGGATTTCCTATATGCTGACATTATCTCTGTGCGGACACCAGTCCTTGGAACATGGTGGGTAGTTTCTAAACTCCTGAGTCCATTAAAGGGATTTTGGCTTCGAGTGCTGGGAGGGCAAATGACTGCTGACCTAATACATGCCTAACTACTTGGCTTTCTTCTTTGCTTCATCCATCCATCCATCCACCATCCATCCATCAGGTCATATATTTATCTACCCATCTGTCCATCTGTCCATCTATCCATCCATCCATCCATCTATCCAAGATGTATTGAGCATTTATATGCCATAAAACACACACACACACACACACACACACACACACACACACACACACACACACACACACTACAAATTCTAGGAGTGTTTTTTTTTTGCTAAGTGTATTTTCATATAAGAAATGATTATTAACAAGAAAACTTTCATATGAGATATCATGTTTGAAATAATATGGCTTGAAATATACACCTCATGTTTGGGAGTAGGAGGCCAGTTTCAACATTAAAGGTTTAAGCACATTGTGTTTATAGTTTCTGTCTTCCAGTTATAAGCTTTTGTCAAATCTTCAAAATTTGAGCTATCATTGTTATTACTGCTTTATTTTATTTTTTGCAAATGGTAGGAGATTAGAGTAAATTGAGTACCCTTAATACTTTGAACTCATTCTATCACCCTTGTCTCATTCATATTTCTAAGCAAGGCGTTGAGGCCCTCCCTTGCCCGCTCAAACGCCACCCAAAGAAGTACTTCCTTCTCTCACCGAATATTCTTTCCCTGAGGCAGGCAGGTCTGTCTACCTCTGCCCTGTCCTCCCGATGGCTGAGGCTTGTTCCCAGCCACAAATCCCTTCTGGTTTGGTCTCCACCTCCCTTCTATCAGAAAAACACCTTTCCTCCACTCTGCTGTCTCTATTTATGTCCATCTAGTGCCATATGTCCTTAGTGGGCTTCCCACCTACGCTCTACCAATTTTCCTCTTCTTTCAAACTCGTTAAGCTTGTAGTTTTACCTCTGGATCCTGTACCAGGTCTTGTGATAACTTCTTCTGGTAAGCAAACTATGGGACCAGCATTGTTTGTGTCTTTGCATATCATTCGTTTTCTAACAATAGAGAGCAATAGACAGGAGGTTAGGAGATGGGTTGGAACTTTGAGGTCATCTGAATATAGAAATAAATTCAGGCAGTACCCTGAGTACAATAGATTCAACAAGTTTCTGTCTCATTGATTTGGCTGAGCAGACCAAAGTGCAAGTGTCAAATTTGGAGTGAAGTGCAGTAAATCCTAGCACTTGGGTCATTTCAAACAATCAAGGGGGCTTTCAAGACCTTTCCTCTTTTCTTTCACTACTGATTAAGGACAAAAGATACTTAGATGACAAAAATGTTTCCAGCCTATCTGAGATGTTGCTCTAATACATCACCCCACCTAGTAAATTACCAAGCAGATGTTTTGCCGAAGCAGAAATATAAAACCAAAGCAGTAGGAAACAAAACCAATATGGCTACATCTTACTCTTTATGGTCTGTTTATTTTTCTCAGTCCTAGTGTATATAGAGAGATTTCATCAGTCTGTGTGGAAAGCCTTTTTTTATTTTTTCTTTTACTGTAGGTTGTTGTTGTTGTTATTATTATTATTATAGTCAGTTGTGGGGCTTAAACTCTGGGCCTGGATGCTGTCCCTGAGCTCTTCAGCTCAGGGTGAATGCTCTACCACTAGAGCCACAGTGCTACTTTCTGGAAAACCTTTTTGGGACACACACACACACACACACACACACACACACACCTTCTAGATTTTACAAAAATCCAATTATCTTTATACCTGTTCCATTAACACTTAATTTACTAACCATTTACTAAAGAAATGAAAGGTTCTGTGTTAAAGCCTTCAAGAAATAGAAGTTGAGACATTAGTTGATTAGAAACCAACCTTTGTACTCAACTTAAATAATCTCATTTGATATAATTTAAAGCATTCATTTTATAGCAACCTTAAGATATTTGGAAGGCTTTTAGATTCTGATACAAAAGGATGTTTTTCTTTTAAAAAACATGGCCCCAGTGTTGCAAGGTAAGGAGAAGATATAAGTATCTTACAGGACTGTATTTTAGCTGTAGAAACTGCAATTGGACAGGTATAAGTCATTATGCCTACTAAACAATAGGCATCAGGAGAAAATCTACCCTGAGAAATAAAGTACAGAATAGCTGTATAGCTGGAAACTAATAGAACTGACACCCATATACATATATACACACACACATATATCTACATATATCTACATATATATGTAGATATATGTATATTTCCCCAACACATTATCATTCCACTTTTTGGCTCATTTTTGACATTGACTGGGCTTTTAGCAGGGCCAAAGTTATCTGCAATTTTAGAGTTCAGAATGTAACTCATGCTCACTCCGCTAAAACTCCACTGGATAGAAGAGCAGAAGAGATATATGGGGACATAAAAGAAGAACAGTAAAGAGGATAGAAAACCTAGAAAAAAAAGGTCCTCATCCTAAAGGATTAGATGACCAGCAAAGGAAAACCAAGGGAATTCAGGAGCACGGGGAAATGCTCCTGTAATTTTTTGGAAGTGATAGAAAAATCCTAACTCTTGTTTACTTGTTAACATTTTATCCTGTTTATTGTAGATAATCAATTTTTTTAAACTAGCTCTTGAGTTTTTCACTTGAACATTTCAACTAATGGATTGAAGCAAATGTTTAACATACATGGAAACATATACTTTAGATACTGTAATGGGACCATGTGATTTCTCTGAACATGCCTACCTCATATAATTCTTAAATCAGTTTACATGGATCCAAGTGTCTTCTCAAATGGGTAGTGTTTCTTTATGGCAAAAACACTCAAAGTCCTTCTAGATTTTTGTCTTACTATTTCAGTCTTTAAGTTGGCATTAACTCATTCTTTTTGTATTCGTCTGGTGAATTAGGTTATCATTCTTGAGCTTGTATTAGGAAAATTCTTTGCCCTCAGATGGAGTGGGGTCAGATTTTCTGTGTATTTAGGATTAATCTTTCTTTAATCTTTTCTACTGTCTTTTTATTATCCTTGATATGTCTTTGAGTGGTGAGGGTAAAAGTCAGTGAAATAGACGTGTAAACAAATAGCTTCAGAGACAATGATGCCTCATCTGTAAGACTGTACCAATAGAAGGTGATAGTTGCCCATAAAAGCAGCACTGCTGTCATGGTCCCCTCTGTTCTTAGTACCTTGCAAGCATTCCCTTTGCATCTTTTTTGAACATCAGCTTTGTGAAAAGTACAGAGCTTGGGTCTTTGGGGGAATGCAAAGAATGACACTGTATCCTCGAGGTAGATCAGCTTCTGCAAGTAGAAGAAGGTGAAGCAGTCTCAGAAACCTTTCTCAATCAACCAGCCAGGCTTTGCTGAAACCGTGACATGAAACACACAGAATCGTGCAGACTCCAGCTAGCTGCTCTGTCATTGGTCTCCTTAAACAGAATCAATTCTTGTATCACTTGATGATTCTTTCTATCTTTAGAAATGAGATCTTTTTCTGCTTGTCGGTTTACATTCCCAAATGTGGGTATTCTGTACCTACAAGTGACTTGCCTTTCAGATGATTAATACTGCTTTTTGATGATTCCTTGCCCTGAAGTTTGACTTTGAATATCATCTAACATGCTATTGATGGAAGCCATGGAAGTTTTGTAAAGCAGTTGCAGTGGGCAATCTAACCCTCTAACCCGTAGGTTCTCCTCCTGATGCTCCCAGCAAAGTCAGTGATTGAATGGATTTCCCATTCTCTTGGCCATTTATATTCAAACACCAGAAAAAGCTCTGTATATTAGGCAGTTTCTTAAAAGAGATTTGGAGGGAGGTATGCATGTATTTTGCAGGTTTCACTTAGGCATTTCATGTACGATTTCTTGTGAACAGGTGTTTGCTGCCTCTTAGAAATAAGCAAAATGTATGTTTGATAACCCCCAAATCATAAAATTGAAATTATAAAAGTATTTCTTCATGTTAAGACTTGCCATTCGTGTAGATTCTTCAAATGTTGATGAATTTTCAAAGACCTGCTTTATTTCGGTCAAGATATTAATGATTTTCCTTAATAGCTTCTAAAGTGAGTCACAGAATGTGAGTCACCCAGGCTACGTCCTCTGCCTGCTGTTCAATAGCAGTCATCTGTCCAGATGTGTGCTACAAACGCTCCCCACATCTCTGTCTCCATATACACTAAGCAGTTCCAATGGCTTACAAGGTAGCCTTTATGTGAGCATTCCAAGAGAAGTGGAGGATGGGGAAAAAGGTGGAACGGACAAAATGTCCATTTAATCTGCTGTATATTAGGGCCAAGAGAACGTAAGTACTGAATCAAAATGGTGTTCTAGTCGAGTCTTCTACAAGGCTATAGAGAGACAAGCTTCCAGCTCAGCCTTGTTATCTGGCAAGACATTCACTTCCATCCTGATTCAATTAGAGGCTTCTAGTTGAACATGAAAAGTTTCTTAGAAACTGGGTTCCAGTGTGATCAGTTTTATTTTGTGGTTTACATTTACTTTATTCATTTAAAATATTACTGTGAAAAGCAGACTTCCAATTACATAGAAATAGTCAAGAACCCTAATCAACCTGCCTTTCGACCTATAAATTCTGTGTGTACAACTCATGTTGTACTTCATAGTAAGATGAAAACTTACCTTCCACATAATATACTACTTTTTTTAACAATTAAAAAGAAACTACTAGTAATGAAAGCTACCATTTATTTGCTGGCTACTGATTTGTTATAGCCAATAGGATAGGTTTTCTCTCCATGTTCTTTCTAATTTTCACAACATATTTGAGGGACTGTATTATCATTCTCATTTTCTTGCAGACAATGAAACTGATGCCTAGAATTATCCAAGACTTCATCCAAAATATTTCTATATGGCAGACAGTAAGAGCTACCTGACATTAATGTCACCTAAGAACACAAACTGGACCCAACAATCGGTTGTCCATTCCACTCTGCATTACTTCTTCATGTCCAATTCCACTCCACAAAAGTCAAAAGTCCTGCCAAGGCCTGTGGAACTCTAAATAGGTTGCCAGAAGATCTTTTAAAAATATATAAACATAAAACAGAAAGCAACGTTTCCTAGAAACTAGTAGTGCTGCCTTTCTTTATTCTACAATTGTCTGAGCAAACCAGAGCCTAATGAGTGTTCTAGGGAAATTCCAGGTTTCTTTGAGCCTTGCTGTGATACAGAATAAGAGTCTCCCTCAGTATGTCCCTCTACCCAAGAACAGGTATCTAACATCTTGGTACACATCCAGAATCCTTGCTGTTAATTTGACAAGGAGGCCATTGTATTGGAGACTTTTGTTTTTGTTTTGCTTTACTTTCTTATTGATCCCAATTCTGATCATTTCACATATGGTCTGAAATAACTTGGAACAAGAGGCTTTGCTGTCTTCGGGGCGAAATGTATTTTAAGCCCAGTTGTTAGCCCTCCATGGTGGTGGCAGTCCTAAAAAAACAGTACAGGTGCTCTTTATCTTTCTGAGGAAGTATCACTCTAGCCCTGGTGAAAGCCTTTGGCTGGCACCATGTGGATAGGAGCCAGTACCAAGCGGAGAGTAGCAGGACCTGAGCTAGAGAGCACCACAAAGATAATCACCATTTACAGAATCTCTCTTTCAGTTTGACCCAGTGACCCCTTTACTTTTGGAGTGGGTCTTTAGCAACCTGGCAATATCTAGTGGGCTTATCCAAAGGGAGAAAGGAAAACAATTTCTGACTCTCTCTTATCCTTTGGCCTATTCTCTAGATTGGCGTGCATGCACATATGATCACGTAAGTTCGGGTCTGAGGCAAAAGCAAAAGAAATTGTTCTTTTTCCTTCCTTTTATTGCTTGTTCTGTCTTGTGTTTGCAAGGGTCATGGAGTGGTTGTGGGAGGTGGGAAAATGGGAAGATCCACAAGGGGAGAGCAATCTGTCTGAGTACCCCTTCGTGTGCTTGTGAGACCCTAGACTTGCTGGCTTACTCCTTAGAATAAAGCTCACTGACCCTCTGCCCTCTTAGCAGAAGAATTGACAAGTGATTTGACAAGTAACCTCTTGGAGAAGTCTTCTTTCTTTCTTTTTTTTATCTTGTAAAATTCCTATTTCAACATAAAGTTAAGCTATGCCCTGGTGGCTCACACCTGTAATCCTAGCTGTACAGGGGGCTCAGGTCTAGAGATCACAGTTTGAAGCCAGCCCAGCTCAAAAGTGTATGAGAGAGACTCTTATCTCTGATTAGCTATCAAACAGCTGGAAGTGGAGGTATGGCTCAACCTTGTGCAAAGAAGTACCCCAGGGAAACTGCCCAGGCCTTGAATTCAAACCCCAGTACCAGCTGTAAATAAATAAATGGATAAATAAGTAAATGTGAATTAAGTAAAATTGTAAGAGAATCCCAAGTTCTTTTTGTGTTCCAGATGCCACTTAAAAACTAGAAATCATTAGCAATACCAGATGTTCCTTTGAATCAGACTTTTGTATATCCATGTGTATGTATGTATGTGTGTGTATATGTACTTGTGTGTGTGGGTGTGTGGTGGGTGGGTGTGGGTGTAAGCCCTTACTAAGTCCACGAGATCATCATTTAATTTTCATTTCGTGGAGGGGCTTGGGCCAGGCAGAGGTGGGAAGAAATCATTATTGCTCATTTCTTGGGGAGAGGCCTTGTTCTAAGACAGGAGACGGGCTAGTTCCTGCTTCAAGTCTTTGTGTTGATGACATCTGTGGTGTTTACCAGGAGCACAGAGTTTGGAAAACTCAGGTTGATGAGAATAGGGTTTGAAATGCTCTGTAGGTCTGCTTCTAGCTAGATGGGGGAAATGTATGTTCCAAGGTACAAGTGCTTGTTGACTTTTCAAATGCAGCCAGCCTGCGCTCTTTGCCAGGTAACTCCGCATCGCTCCACAGGGGCTGGCCTTCCTGTCCATTTCACAAGCACTTAAGAGGACAGCCTTAAGCACTTTCCTTCATAGTTTATTAATTTTTGTCCTCCTTTAGTTTGCAATCTCCTCTCAGAGACTGGAAAACAATTTCTTCTACTTTACCCCTTCCCCCCCTCCTCCCCCCCCTTTCTCATTTAAGCTGAAATTGATTTCTTTCTGAGCTTGGGGGGGGTGGAATTAAGCAGTAGTTAATACAATTGCCTTTGCTGAATACAAATAAAAGACTAGTTTACCTTCAAGCTGTGCTATATCCAAGCAAAGAGCTGTTCTGTCCCTCCAGGAGAATTTTGATGTGCAAAAAAAAAAAAAATACCTCATAAAATCCACATGGAACAACTGTAACCAATACAAGCAGTGATAGAATTGTTTATTTGGGGGCGGGAGATGTTTTTCAGTGCGCTTGGAAAATTGGGAAGCTAGGAGACACATTCATGGCTTCTCCAGGACTCTTCTCAAATGCTTATTGTCATGACAACCATCCCTTCATAACCAAGGCTCTGAGTGCAATACAGATGGGCTGGTAACAAGATAGAGTTACCATCTGCTTTGTTTTCAGTGAGGGACATTTCTTTCTTCCTTGATCTCCAAGTCTGATCCTCAAATCTGGAAGTCTTGACTTACTTTCCTATCAAGAGTCAGATAGAGCCAATATTGTTTCTTTTATTTTTTTCCTGCACTTGCTGATTGAAAAGGGAGAATAAAAAGAGAATTATGTGTGAATGTAAGAACAACTCTAAATATTTTGATCATTCATTCCTGTCTCTAGGAGCCCCCTTGGAATCCAATAGTGTAGTCAAAAGTGAGTCTGATAAAAGGTTGGAGCAAAGCAATAATTTTCTGAGGAAGCAGGAGAAATTGTTAATATACTGTATTAATTAATATCTGTACTTCCTGATGCTGAGCTACGTGCAGTTAGTAATCAGCTCCATGGTTGTTATTAGCCAACAAAAAGGAACATATTCTTTAGAAGAGGAAAACTTTCCTGTTACTAAATTTGGAGAGAATTAACCACATAAATGAATATATACATGAGAGAGATAGCCTGGACCTCATATTCTAATTTGCCAAAGAGATGACATTTTTTTTCATATCACCTTAGTGAAGACATTGAGGACATATTTTAAGGGAACGTACCCAGTATTTAATAAAATTGACTTGTACGGTAATCAGAATTAAGGTCTAGTTAGCTTTTGATACTACATATTTGAACAAAGTATCTATTACAAGGTAGGTAGTGAATCAAATTGATAAATAAAGGTTCAGAGAAGGATTTCACAAAGTTCCATATAAAATAAAAAATAATTTATCTCCACGTTAAAGTTATTTTTATATATGGTACCTTGGATAACTTTAAGCATTAAAATCTTGTAGAGATTTTATAGTATAGTTTCCTTTTCCTTCTTAAACTGAGAAATTCTATGATTTATTTCTACCGAGTGTTTTTGCGTCTTATCTGTTGATGTGTAAACATAATGAAGAGCTGGTGTTACTATAATGTGGTACAAGCTCACATATACCTACAAACAGACAGAGACATGGTCACACATACACAAATACACAAATGATGACTAAATAGTACACATGAGCTAATGTCCAGAGCAAGGAAATAGTCTGAATGCTCTTCTGGGATTAAGACTAATGATTTTTTAAAGGAGCATTCTTGCCAAGAGTGTGTAGTACTTGAATATAGTTCTGGGATGGGGTTTGGACCCAAGTAACAATTGAGTAAACTTGAACTTACTTTGTCTTTGACTTCTTCCTCAGCAAGTAGGCTATGATAATGTCTCTAAAACCTTGTCAGTGCAAGTGTATCTGCCACATTTAATTTACACTTTCATGTGTGAGATCTGGGAACTATCTCAGGCTGTGGTCTTTCTCTTCCATTCTGAGATTTGAAATGTCCACCCTGCAGGTTATATAAGGTCAATGAAATCATTTGGTACATGACTGGACAGACACATATGCTCACTGGTTCTTGCTCACTGGTGAACTTGCTCATCTGCCTATGTAGATAATTTGGTAAAGCCAGGAAGAATATTATGTATATCCAAATGGCCTTTGACACCAAAAACATTCCTCACCCCTAAGTGGAATACCAAACACACACAGCAGTGTTTTGGTTTGTTTTAGGTGTGCTGCGGCTCATCATCTTTGAATCTGGATAGATAGATAGATAGATAGATAGATAGATAGATAGATAGATAGATAGATAGATAGATAGATAGATAGATAGATATAGATAGATGTTTCTTAGAGGTACATGGAGTTTTTACCACATTCTCTTGAAGTAACTGGTTAACAGGACATACACGTCTACATTATATTATATAAGAAAGATTGTGGGTCCCTCACCAGACTGCAGAGTAGTTGATCCTGGAAGTTTATAAATGTATATAGATTTTGTGACTTTTATTATCATATTTCTTCTAAGATGTGGGGGAAGATGTACCATTTTTCAGAAACAGTACCTTTATTTATCCTGAGACTTGTAGACTGAATTTCCTTAGTTTTTACTCGGATTAATCAGCTTCCAACTAATCTTCCAATTAATTTGGCATAATCTTCCTTTCTTCCTTCTTTCCTTCTTTCCTTCCTTCCTTCCTTCCTTCCTTCCTTCCTTCCTTCCTTCCTTCCTTCCTTCCTTCCTTCCTCCCTCCCTCCTTCCCTCCCTCCCTCTCTCTTTCCCTCCTTCCCTCCCTCCCTTCTTTCCTCCTTCCCTTCCTTCTTCCCTTCATCTCTCTGTCTCTGTCTCTGTCTGTCTGTCTCTCTCTGGTGTGTTTTGTCAGAATTCAAACTCAGGGCCTTGCACATTCTAAAAAGAATTCTGTACCCACTGAGAGACATCCCCAGGCTTTGATACCATTTTAAAGAATCAGATCTGTGATGTCTGGTTCCTCATTCACCATCAGCTCGGCTGACGAGCAGCACCTTACTGTCAGGTGGGCACTACCACAGGGCCATTTCCTCCATCTACCCCAAGACAAGTGAGGAGCAATGGACAGCATGGAAGAGAAAATCTTTTCTCACTTACATTGGGGTGTTTGAAGACAGCATTCTGGAGACGATCAACATCATGAAAGGCTTTGGATAAAATAAAAACCAAGACGTGTTCTCTTTTCCCATTTATTTGAAACAAAGCATAATCTCTATAATCATGAAAAATGTTGTTTTGGAAGAGCAGTTTGCTGTCCAGAAAGGGGTTCACCTTTTTCATGAACAGAATAATATATAATAAATAATTAACAATAATTATATTAATAGTATAATAAATTATTATGGAGTATGTTTATATCCATGCAGACAAATGATAGATGATTATGTTTATCATGGGATAATGCATCTGCCAGCCGCTGATGGTTCTAGGAACTGAGTGGTAGGCCAATCCAGATGCAAAGTGCTTTCAATGTCTTCACCCCAAGCGGCCAGTCATTCTACTGGCATTTCACAGGAAGGAAGTGCTTTCAGAAATCCGAAATCACCAGCTGAAGGCCACAGAATTGCAAGCCAGGTCTACTTGACTTTTCAGTGTACGCTCTTCCAAGGCCTCCTCATTTGATTGGGCGGGGTGCCTGGAGGTACACCCTGCAGACAGTCAGCAGTCCCATGTTGGACGATGACAGTGAAATAGCATAGTCATTATGGCCAAGGATGGATGTGATGGTAGCTGTAAGAAAGAAAGCATTCATTTGTGGTTGGCAAGGTGAATATTGACTATGGTGGTAGTATGAGTGAATTTGACAGCTGCTCTGATGAGGCAGAGGAGAGCCGGATTACACCACGACGGTGATATGGGGCATTGTGACTCATGAGATTTCTAACCAAATGATCAGTTATTCATTACTATTTATTTTGGTGATATGCATGTAACTATTGATTTGTTTGCGTGCTTGTTCATTTGGTGGTACTGGGGTTTAAACTCATGACTTTCTGCCTGTTAGGTAGACACTCAACCATTTGTGTGATACTCCAACGCTTTCTTTTGTTAGTTATTTTTCATCTAGTATCTCACATTCATGCCCAAGTTCAGCCTCTAACTATGAACATTCTCCTCATGCCTCCCAGTATCTGGGACTGCAGAAATGCAACATTGCATCTGGCTTGTTGGTGGAGATAGGGTTCTCATGACCTTTGCTTGGGCTCGCCTGGAACTGTAGTTCTCTGTATCTCCACCTTCAGATTGGCTGGAATTATAGGAGTGTGCTATCACATTTGTTCTATTTTTCAAAAGAGCCTGTAGTGTATGATATGATTTGTTTAAATAGATGAAACTCACTCATTATAAGGGAATTTTCACTGTTTTTATATTTCTAGAAAAAGTTTCAGGTGTTATGGAATGAAAATGACCACTGTGGTAAGCCTTTCTATAATGGTGCTATGTATGTGTACCCTCACGCTTTGGTGTTTCCCAAATAAAATTCGGAGTGAAGGAAGATTCTAACCCACTATAGAGCCCATGGAATGACATGAAGTTACCATTTTCTGGAGGAAAAATTTCAGAAGGGAGACTGAAGACTACTTGGCATCTGAACCGTTCCTGGTTCTCATGATAGTATGTGTTCTGTGGCTTTCTCCAAGAAACTACAGTCAGACTCATGAGAACTTCAGTGATTTTTTTAAACTTTCTTCTTATCTTGCACTGAGTTGATAGCCTGGGAGGAAAAGATATGAATTACTCAAGTCTTCTTCCATTGAGTAATAAAGAAACAGAAAAAAATGCAAGAGGCAATTTCATAGCTGACATTTTGGAGATCATTGCGGTCATCTGACTGAGAACATGATTAATTCTTTTGAAGGTCAGGAAGCCAATAGTGTTGTTCTTTTTTTTTTTCCTCTCCCAGTGGATTTACTGAAGGATCAAACCACCTGGCTTCTAGTTTCACAGACTGTACGCTGTGGGGGAAATATTGCTATTTTATCTTCACAGAATTTCAGCTTCATTTTATATCTGAACAGTTTATATCCCGTGGAAGTTTTACATGTATTGACAGTAGTGCTTAATTTTTTTTGCCTATCTCTAATGAAGAGCTACTTTGATTTCTCTTTTTTTCCCAAGCTTTCTAGTTGAATTTAATATTCAAGTTCTATTAGTCATTTCCCCTAAGAGTCTCTGCACATTTTTCAACATCAATTCTAAGAGCCTGGCCACACCCAGTAAGAAAGGCTGAGGCCTGCAAAATCTTGTTGCATGCCAAGGCGAAATAAACTATCTGCACAGCACTTTCTCCCCAAGCTGAGTGGGGCATTGAGCTCTGGGTCTTGTGAGGATCAAGGAAGAGAGGGTGGATATTCTTTGAGCTCCTTTTAGAGAAGAACTAACGCAAACCATCTTGAAGGGGAAATGGCTACTGTGCAGTGGAGGAGAAGCAGCTGTCTTTACTTGGGGTGGTGATCACTTCTCCATCTCTGTGACATGCTACCAAAGACACATACCTGCAAAGGAGGAAGAATTTACTTTGTTTCATTGTTTCCGAAGTTTGGGCTCATAGCTGACTGGCTTCATCAGCTTGAATCTCAGATGAAATATACATAGAAAATGTGTGTGTGTGTGTGTGTGTGTGTGTGTGGCCTTTTGGTGGAAGAGTGTGGCAGAGACTACGGCTCACCTGAGGGTCCCCAGAAAAGAGAGAAAGATGAAGGATGTTGGGACACATTATAGTCCCCAAGAGTGGCATCCCAAAGATCCTCCCCTTCAACTAGGTCCTAAGTGCAACACCCAATAGCATCTGCTATTATGAACCGTTCAAACCACCACCCATGGATCCACTCACTGACATCAGAGTCCTCATCCGCATGATCCAGTCACTTCCAGAAGGCCCCTACTGCTAGCAACCAGGCCTTTATCACATGGCCGTGGCACATTCTAGATCCAAATCATGACCGTTGGTGGGAATACCATGCAGGATGAGCAGGTTGGATGCGCACCGTGTCTTTTTCTGTGAAAGAGAGCTATGTTAAAATCATCTGTTGCATCACCACTAATATGAGGCCAGGGGGGAGGTCTAGAGGCACCTCTGCCCATTTCCAGTGTATTTGCGCTCTGTGGACTCGATTCTTACACCTGCAGAGATAGAACAGGGAGAAAGGCCTAAAATGTTTTGTTTCCTAAAGTGGTGTTTTTGAGCTTCTGATTTAGGCTGACCTCAATTGGTGCATTGTAGGCATTGCCTCTTACCCCCTGATGAGGAGTTCACACGCAGTCCTGTCATCGCTGTCACTAAGGTGTGGGTCTTCAAGCAATGGAGGGATGTGTCATTGTGCCACCTGTGCAAATCTTGGTCACAAGTATCTCCAACTCATGTCCCAAAGCAATTACAGGGCTCCCTTCTTCATATTGATGAGACACTGACAAAGAATGGGATGTATTTTAAATAGCTATCAGAGTAGACCATGTGCAATTGCGAGTCGGAACATTCTTTGTGTTCTCAGGAAAATAAGGTTAAAAAAAAACCAGAACCACATATCTGCAAGTAGTTGGCTCACTATTCTTTTGTTCCTAGTTCATTGGCTGTGAACTGAAAATACTCGTGGGCATTTGGTCCATAACCAAAGTGTATTTAGGTAAGTATAATTTTATATGATCAGATGTACATAGGTATTGTATCTTTGTGTTCTTCTCCTAGGATATTTATTTAAATGAACTCCAGGAAATGGAGTTGCTGGGTTTTTTTGTTGCTGTTGTTGTTTTGTCTTCTTTTTGTCTTGTTTCATTTATCTGTCTATAGGAAGGTAAAGGGAGTGCAGAAATGGAGGGACAAAGGTGGACAAATGCAGCAGTGCACTCACTAACACTATGTTGAAAACAAACTACACAACTTGTGAGTGGGGATAGGAGGAAAAAAACTGGGAGAGAGTGAGGGAAAGTGACATTGTCCAAAAAGAAATGCACTCATTACTTAACGTGTGTAACTGTAACCCTTCTCTACATCACCTTTACAATAAGAATGTTAAAAAGAAGTCTATTTATCTCCTATGTGGGTAAAACAACATCAAGACCAATATTGAGAGAAAGGAGATTTCCCATCTCGTGACTGCCCATGGTCTTCCCATTCGTGGAGAAGGTTGATTGACAGTCTTCTCAGTATAGTCCCCACCAATCCTGTGCCAGGAGCACACAGAGGACACGGGACAGCTGACCTAAGGACTCTCATCTGCAGGGAACAGGCCCAGCTGGGACAGATAATGGAAAATTTTTGTTTGTGAGATCTACATCATTTCACAGAAAGGCTGAACAATCTTGCTAGCCGCTGACAGAAAATACTACTATCAGAATTTCCTGACACATTTATTTCACCGTACTTACAATAGTAAAAGTGGTTATTGGGAACTTATTTGCCTCCTAAAAGACCATTAAAACTGTCACAGCTAAAGAACAGTGAAAATTGAAAATGAGGATTAAGAGTATGATTCTGTGTAAACATAAAGTCACGGCCTTTCGGTTTCCCATAGTTGATTAGCGTACACGGCCACCCACAAGTTTTGGAATTGTGACACCCCACCCCCACCCCACCCCATCCCATCCTGTGTAATTTTGAAAGCCAATGGAGGACATCGAAAAAGCCAGTGAAAGTTTCATCACAGATGACACGATCATGTGATTATGGCTTTTTTGGTATACACAAACAATGAAATGTCTTCAGAAGAGAGAGGAAAAAAAAATAAACCTCACGGTGGAATGTTAACATTTCTGATAGTGCATTTCATTTACAGGATAATTTGCATACAATTTGCAGCCTTCATTCCAAAGTGAGAGATGAACTGTTGGGAGCTAACACTTCCCTGGGGACTTTCATTTCATAGTATGCTTCTTGGGATTGTGTTACCTATTAGACAGTGGAGCCTGCCTCTGTTTCTCCTGGAGCTGGGCCAGCTTTTGACCAACTGCCTGCTCCCTTGGCCTCCAGGCAGGTCTGAAACCGGATCATTGCTGGTCAGTCTTGGAGATCTTCTGAGGAACAGAGCTACTCACTTCCTCCCCGATGCAGATGCCGCTCTTGGGTCATGATTGGGATCTATGCTTTCCAAAGGCATGGTACGCACCAGCTCTGATCAGGGCAAGGCCATCCTGAGTCCTCAGAGATACGGTGGAAACGGGAGTGAATCTGAGCTCCAAAAATGCAGGATTTGATAGAACCATGCATTGTGCACCTGTAAGAGTACGCAGTCTTACAGATGCATGCATCATTAACTTGAATACTGTGTACCAGAGTGATACATAGAAAACACCTGGAAAGATGGTCCACATGAGCAATCATTAGGAGAATGCAAATTATACCATATCATCAGAGGGTGCTAGTGGCTCACGCCTGTAATCCTAGCTTCTCAGGAGGCTGAGAGGAGAGGATTGAAGTTCAAAGCCAACCTATGTAGAAAACTCTGAGACTGGGTTGGGAAGGTAGCTCAGCGGTAGAGCGCTTGCCTTGCATGCATGAGGCCCTAGGTTCGATTCCTCAGCACCACATAAGCAAAAAGAAAAAAGCCAGAAGTGGCGCTGTGGCGTAGAGTGCTAGCCTTGAGCTGAAGAGCTGAGGGACAGCGCCCAGGCCCAGAGTTCAGGCCCCACAACCGGACCCAAAAAAAAAAAAAAAAAAAGAAAACTCTGAGACTTTTATCTCCAGTTTACAGCCCAAAGGCCAGAAGTGAAGCCATGGATCAAGTGGTAGAGCAATATCCTTGAATAAAGAAAGGTAAAGGATGGTGCCTAAGTCCTGGGTTCAAGCCCCCAGTACCAGCGCGTGTGCGCACATGCACGCGTACATACACACACACACACACACACACACACAATCACAGCATCGGTGGATTATATCTGTATCTGGGTTAGAGTGTCTAAAATGTAAAAAATAGAAAGTGTTAGTAAAATTGTGTAGCAGCGTATGTGTTGGTCATAGGTATATAAAGTGACACAAGCACTTTTTCTTTTCTTAGTACAGCAACTCAAATTCAGGGTTTGGCACTTGTGCTCATAGGCTGTACTCCCTGGGCCATGCCTCCAGCTCCAGCACAAGCATGTTTGAAAACCATTATATCTATTATTATTTATACAGCACTGGACACATCAACTGCTCATAACAACTCATATGTCTAATAAAAGGATAAAAGTATTACGCTTTCTTGGGTATATTCGTATAATGGAATATTAGTCTGTAATAGAATCAACTCATCACATGTACAACAACACCAATTAGTCTTGATTTATGAAATCTGTCAAAAGAGTTACTTATCGAGGTTGTAAGTTAACGGTGGAAGTAGAAAAGGGAAGGAGACCTTGCATTATTCCAAAGGGAGACCTGATGTGGGTTGGGATGACCTGGTGATGAGCGAAGGCCATAGACTGAGAAAGGAATAAACTTACATTTCGACTTGAATTCACACAAGAAATAAATTGCTGATAGAAGTATAATGATATCAAGACAAAGAAGAGAGCAAAAAACTGATGTCAATAGTCTGCTATCCGTCTTTCCTTCCTTCGTTCATTCCTTCCTTCCTCCCTCCCTCTCCTTCCCTCCCTCCCTCCGTCCTTTCCTTCTTTCTTCCCTCCCTCCCTCCCTCTCTCCCTCCCTCCCTTCTCCCTCCCTCCTTCCTTCCTTCCTTCCCTCCCTCCCTCCTTCCTTCCTTCCTTCCCTCCCTCCCTCCTTCCTTCTTTCTTTCCTTTTCTTTCTCTCTTTCTTTTCCTTCCTTTCTTTCTGTAATTGTGCAAAGGAGTTATCATTCAACAAAGCAGTTTATGAATACAATGCACCCCTTTTATCATTCTTCCCTGTTCCTCTCAATTATACTTTTTCCCCCCAATTTTCTTAATTTTGTGGGATATGCATTGAATTTTTTGACTTCATTTTCAATAGCCATGCAGTGGGTCAGAAGATTTAAGGGGGAAGACAGAGAGAGAGAGAGAGTGAGAGAGAGAGAGAGAGTGAGAGAGAGAGAGAGGAGAGAGAGAGGACTGCATTTCTCCATGGAGAGAGAGAGAGAGAGGAGAGAGAGAGGACTGCATTTCTCCATGGAGAGAGAGAGAGAGAGGAGAGAGAGAGGACTGCATTTCTCCATGTTAAAGAACAGGGGACTGATTTGGGAAGCAGCATGCTTGGTGGACACTTGGTTTATTTAATGTCTCAGTTACTCTGGCATATCTTTATCTGTTGGATTTATTTATCAGTTGGATTTATTTAGTCACATGATCCTAAATTTATGAATGAATTAAGCTCAGAAGAGTCCTTATATTCCCATTTCTGACTTTAGCAGATAAACTCTCTGAGTATTTGTGAAATAGGAATATTACTTTCTATCTGTTCAGTTTATTATATTAATAAAGATGAAAATAATTGAATACGAAAACATTCACCATTGCTTGCAGCCCATGGTAAGAGGCTCAATAAACTCATCTTCTCACCATCTCCTTCCCCTCTCCCTTTCTCCTTTGTGTTTTTCTTCTTCCTTTCTCCCTACTCATCATCATCATCATCATCATCATCATCAAGCATGTACCATATTGTCAAGAGCTCTAAGCTGTCCAGACATTAGAAAGCAAGAGCACATTTGGGTGGATTTTACCAGTAGTAACCATTATTGATCTGACTCTTTCCCCAAGTGATGAATTTGCATGTACTATTTTATTAGTCTTTTTTTTTAAACTGGTTATAAAAAGAGCTATAGCTTTTTGTTTTTTTTAGTGATAAAGCAAAGAAAATACAAGTTTAGTGACTTTCACACGATTGTGCTCCACCTTCTCTTTGGTTTAAGGCTAAATTTCTAGCACTTCAATGTCTTCAACTAGGCAGAAATGATCATAGCAGACACCCAAGGCTAGCAGAAATGTCTGAAGAGAATTCACTAAGTATGACTCTTTAGAGAAAGCTAAGCAGGTTGTGTCAGTTGGTGGATTTCTGCAAATGTTGTGCTAAGGCACTAAGAAGCTTAAAGCGCATCGAAATGCATGAATACAGATAGATTTTAAAACACAGTTACTTGGCATGGCTGTAAAGTGGGCTTTTATTACACTCCGTGGTAGCTGATAGAAAATGGACCCTACTCGTTCCAATCTCGGCATGCCCTGATGGCGTCTGTGGTGAATAGCTTGTGCTGCACCTCAGCTCAGTTTTCCTTGTTGTATTGCAGGCTTTGGGGATTTGAACCTTCACGACCAGGTCCATCTTCTGGAGTGTGCCTGGCTAGAGATTCTGATGATCGGCCTAGTCTGGCGCTCCATGGAGCACCCAGGGAAGCTCCTGTTTGCTCCTAACTTGCTCTTGGACAGGTAAGTGCTCTGATGCAGCTTGCGAAAGCGCATCCTTTACTGTCGTTGGTTTACCCCCAAAGCTATTTTACTCTTTGGCCTGTGAACCATCTAAGAGTTGATTTAGGTATGCTTACTGATTCAGGTGAATTCCTTGGAGCCAGTTGTGCAAGGTTCACAGAACACTAATGTTAGCTGGTGCTAAACATCTCAGAGGAACTTGGATTATTTCTGATGCACACATGATGATAAGCTGTCCTTGTCTAACTCTGCCTTCCTCTACCATTACATAAAAAATGATGAATAACCTCCTTTTAATTAAAACCTTTTTTTTGGTGTACATGCATCCAAATCACAATTTTCCTCTCCAATTTTTTTCCATCAGTAAAATAAGGATATTTGACTAGAGAGTTCTGAAGGTCACTTTCAATTCTAGGAATTCATTTCAGTTTGCAAATGCATTACTTTCTTTAATATATCCTACTCGGGCTGTCTTGGAATGTTGAGTCCTACTGTTTTTCATTTGTCAGGCATTGCCTAGAGTAACAGAATTTAAGCCTGATTACTATCCTGTGCCAGTAGCTCTATGTGCCTCACAAATGTTCTCTCACTTAATCTCCTTGGCTTTCCTAGGAACCTTGTGGGCATGTTGCCAGAAAAGGAACCCCAGTCTTCCATTACGTAAGAAGGGAGAATGAGTGAGCAAGCGAGCGAGCAAGGTGGTAGTGAGCTGCGCTTTGAATCCAAGCTCTGTCTGGCTCTGACACAATGAATTTCCTGTTGTTTTGGATACTACTTCCTCCCACTCTCCAAGCCAGTGATGCTTTCTGTTCTCTTGCTGTAGCTTTCTCTTTCAGGGTACACCTTATCTTTGCAGGTTTCCCCCCAATTTGATAGGAAAGGACCACCTCTGCCTTGTTTCTTGCAAACTCTCCTCTGTGTCCTGAGGTCCAAGGTCAGCAGGTTTCTCCCAATGCATCTTTTCCCAGTTCTTTGCTTTGGAGAGCTATGCAACCTCTCCAGAGTCTACCTTGTCTGGGAGTGGGGGGAGGGGGGTAATTACAACTGTCAAGCTCCCGAGACCAGAGACACAGCAACATTTATTTAAGTATAAGAGAAATGTCAAGGTGCTGGTCACAGTTTTGTCATGTGTTAATTTAGCTTCTGAGTCACATAGAGGGTCCTGCTCCAGAAGCAATTGGCTTTCTACAGAATACCTTCCAAACTCACAGTTTTCTAAACTTACTGAGAATGGTCGCTAGACTTGTTCCCTAGAATTCATTCATCATGTATCCTGCCAAGTTTTAGAGAATTCCTTTCCTTCCTCCATTTTCCGTTCCCTTCTCTTCTCTTCCCTTCTTCATATTTTTCTTGTCTTATCATTTTCCATGTCTCCTCGGTTTCCTTTCCTTCTTTCTTTTCACTTAAGTCTTTGTTTATATATAACATTTTCCCTTTCTCCAGATTCTAACAGGCTATTGAAAACTGAACTGAGCCGCTCCTGGATTTCCATTCTTGTTCCCGTCTACTATCTTCATAGGTTTTTTACTTGCTGAGAACAGCTCTCAAATTACTGCATTTGGAAGAGGAAGTGCTTCTCACATTGCCTTACCCCAATCGGCCCCCATTGTTAACGAGACAGAGGCGTTGCCTGGAATTCCATAAGCCATCCATGTCTCCTTCCTTTCCACCTGCTTCCACTGTGGTTAACAATCTCTCCTACCTCTCACAGATAGAGGAGTGATTGAAAGTTCTCATCTTGATCCACTCTTACTTTCTCAATATCCAGAGCTGAGCTTTCTACTAACTGGAGACCTGGGTTGTTTTTTTGATCTCTGTACTATTGGTGTGCAGACTCTTTCTTTATTTGGGGGAGGCTGTCCTATGAGATGCTAGGAACACCTTTCCCCCAGTTATGCTACTCACCCGCATCTGCACACACTTCTAAACATCTCTGTGTGCGGCGAGCATGGCATTTCACCTTCCTCACCCAGCCTCTTCCTGCATGTTTCCTCCATGTCTTAATAACACTATCATCCCCTTGACCTTGGAGCTACGCAGATTCAATTAATGATGGATTCTCCTACTTCTTTTCTGAATGAATGGTGTTTTGACCCAGACTTTCTCCATTGTCTTCTGCCCTTGGGTTCCTCCCCCCACCTCCCCCTGCCCACTCCAGGCTGCTTTCTCTGCTTCTGTCCTTCCAGTCTCTTCCCCACAGTGCCACCCAAGGCAACGTCCGGGGTATGGATGAAACCACCAGGCTGCCTGGTGCTTCCCGGACTCCGCTCCCATTGACTCTGGGTTCTCTTGAAAATGCATCTTACTTTGGTAATGGTGAATCTCTTTTGCAACTCTTACAAATGTAATTAGCCTCAGCCCCCATGGGGAGAGTCTGAAAAGGGGTGTGGGGGAGCAAAGGGACCTTGTCTGCATTAAAGACATCTAGTGATGGAATGTGGCCTGCGAACTAGAAGTGAAAGTTCACATATTCCAGCTTTTGTGTGTTAATTTATTTAGACACGGGGCAGCCAGCGATGACCTTGAACTCAAAATCCTCCTGCGTCAACCCCTTGAGTACTGAGATTACAGATGTGAGCTACCATGTCTAGCCTCAGCGCTCCTTCCATTGTTCCAGAATGGTCTTTTATCCCCAGAATTGTTGGTCAGAAACTTCGCTGTTCTTTAAGGCTCATTTCAGATGCTAATTTCCCATAAAATCTCCCTCCAGACTCTCTTCTCCTCAGGAAGGAAGTGGCTTTTCCTTACCCAAGGATCTCACTGGGTTCAGGTTCCACTTCATTCTGGCAGATGTGAGCTATGATTGTATGTCTTTCTTGCCTGCCACCTCATAAACTTCTTGTGGTCTAGAACCAAGTATTAAGATTTGTCTTTGTGTTACCTCCAACATACAAAGTCTTCCATGATACCCAATAAACAGTTGTTCTTTGCTCTGGCCAAGGTCACTGAGGTGACAAGGGGAGGCGAGCCCTCAGCTCTGGGGGCCATGAATTGTGGCTGCTGCCAAGGTCCCTCATTCACTCGTTCATTGCTACTCATCAAATCCTGGCTAACTCTTTTTTAGACTGTAGAGATTAATACTCTTCTGTTTTGGAAGCATTTTTTTAAGTTTATAAATGCATTTGGCTTGGGCTTATGCTCCACAGACCTGTTATGTAACTTTTAAATTCCAAGTGAGGATAAGCAAGGGATTTTTATTTTTCCAGTAACTACACCCAGTATGATGTCAAATCCTGAAGATCGACTACATCTAAGAATACTCAGATACATGGAAATGATGGCTAAAGTGGATAAACAACTAGACCTGTGTATTTCAAAGTGAATAATATATTAATAGTAATAATAATAATAAAAGATGGCCTCGAATGTGAAAATTCTATGCTCTGAATGATTATATTAACAATGATTATATCACTATTAATATTAGTATTAAAATTAAAATGAAGAAGATGATTATTAAATTTTAATATCTTCTGTGCTGGAGGGTGCTTGTTTTGTGGACATTGATAGATAGATAAAAAGTGATCCATTTGTGACTATTAGCCCAGTGAAATTTTAGACATGTGGAAGGTGGCTTTCTGGGAAAGCTGGGATCGTGGTTTGGAGTTTGCTCTGCAGGCTCCCTGCCCTTAGCATGAAATTGAGTGCTCAGCTGATTAGCACAAGTCACCTTGGTCTCTCCATCACTCTCTCCCTCAACATTGTACATAAGAAGTCCTTTTGATAAACCTAGGATTTGAAGCTCAGTGGCTAGTTGGGAGCTCTTAGCATTACCATGATCATATTTTATTTTAGTTTTTTTAAAATTAGTTTTACTTATTAAGTTTTTGTTTATGTGGTACCAGGACCTCACACATGCTAGGCAAGCACCACTAAGCCACATTCCCAGTCCCTTATTTTAGGTTTTGAGAGATTACTCATGGAAGGCCAGCATGTCCACAGTTTTTCATTTGCATAGAAGAGGGGAGAAGAGAAGGCTTGAAGTCTCTCAGATAGCTTCCATGGACTTCCAATGCTGCCCCCAGTACAGGACATGGCCTGCTCTCCATTACACACATGTCTGTTTTCTTTTCAAATCTTGGCTCTTTCTTTCTTTCTTTCTTCCTTCCTTCCTTTCTTTCTTTCTTTCTTCCTTCTTTCCTTCCTTCCTTCCTTCCTTCCTTCCTTCCTTTCTTTCTTTTTGCCTTACAAGGTCATTATGGGCATAGATTACCCCCCAGCCCTCCCTCGACTTGCTCAAATGTTTGTACTAGCAAGTCTGGTTGGTGATTACTGGAATATAAAACCTCATGGGTTGCCATTTCACATTTGGGAGCATAGGATCTAGTTTCTATCAAGTGTCTATTAAAAAAAAAAGAAAAGAAAGAGTTATTGCTTGAGTTACTCCCTGATGACAACCCATGATATCTTGGTTCTGATAGCTCCAAACTTTCCTGGTAGTCATATGCTTGCAGGCTAATTTTATCCTTGCAGGCTCTTAGGCCATAAGGTCCAGTTCCCTTCTGGATGCCTTCAGCAGTGAAGGTAGTACCAATACTGCATACAGTACCGGGACAGGACATTATTATAAGGTATAAATAAAGAGCTCAGTAATTTTCTTAGGCTCTGTGTGTGTGTGTGTGTGTGTGTGTGTGTGTGTGTGCATGCACGTGTGTATGTGTGTTTTACTAAAGATAATAAGAATGCCTGTAGAAGTAATCAGGAAGTGGAGAGATTTCACTTTCCATTCTAACACCTAATCTTTGGTGTGTTCTGGCACTAGAAAACTCAAATATGCCCAAGGAGTCCACCAGGAAGGAGTCTGTCAGTTGGTCCCACTTGAGTGCTGCTTAATCTAGAAAAATACAGACTGAGAACAGGAGCAAACATGGTTACCAGGCCTCTTTTCCTGTAGGGTCTCTTGGTCTTTGCAGGAGTGAAGTTCACGATCTCTGGAAGGCAGAGACGGGATCTTAGTGAGAGCAGTGCAAATTGGCCTGTTCTGTGAGATGAGTTCTGAGGGATTGTTTGGCTGGCACTGTTTGTGCTAACAAATTCTGAGAAATATTTGTGGATTTCTCAGTGAGGCCAAAACACTCTCTTTTGGTCCCTGTTCACTCTCAAAGAAGAAAAAAATTTGAAGAAGGAGAAGGGGAAGAGGAAGAGGAAGAGGAAGAGGAAGAGGAAGAGGAAGAGGAAGAGGAAGAGGAAGAGGAAGAAGAAGAAGAAGAAGAAGAAGAAGAAGAAGAAGAAGAAGAAGAAGAAGAAGAAGAATTTTTCAAATGTTTGAAAAGCAGGGAATAACTCGTTGGGCAGAATTTTCTCTCTACCAAACCTCTGGCCAGAGAGTTGTTGATCCAGCTCTTTCCATGGCTTGTCCCATCAGGAGGCTGCCTGCAGGAATACTATTGAACAACAGAAAGTTCTTTTACTTCCAGGCAGGAATAGGAATAAATTCTCTTCCTTAAGAGAAAAACAGGTTGTTATACCAGAGAAAATATTTTGTCCCTTCTCCTCAAGAGCAGATTACTGTTTGCTGCTGCTAAACTCATTTTAAATGGGGAAAAAATTCATTTTCTAGAAACAAGACCATTCTCATTTTAAGTTGTTTATTATAAATATTTCAGGAAAATGCAAATGAAAATATGCAACCCCGCCACCCTACAATGCTTCCAGCAAGTTTTTAAAAAATTATTATTGGCTTTTCCCCTTATGTAAAACTCCATTAAAATTGTTGTGGTTTTTTTTTTTTTTAAACTTGGAAAACAAAAAATGTTCTGAAATAAGTTGAAGAACGTAATCTGGCCACATGCGTTTAAAGGGACCTCTTTTGATGTTCCTTTTTTAGAGCCTCCCTCTCCCCCCCCCCCAGCTAAGAGCAGTGCTTGAGGCCAAACCACCCATACATTGAGTCACCGTGGGGGAGGGGTGTGGCGAGCAATCCACCTAAAAGCAGTTCTGTGTGCGAAGAGTGCCAAGTATATTAGTAGCTTTGCCAGATTTCCTCCTCAGCTTTCTAGAAATGCTGGGATCCTGTGCACTTTGGTTTGCATTCCTCTGCTTTATTCATACCTGAGCTGGCCATTAAATTATATGTGAGTATATGTGTTAAGGAATCACGCGATACTCCAGAAAGATGTTTAAATATCACCTGCCAATTTTAAAGTAATTAGAAAGGAAAAAGCTCCACTCACAAAGGTTTACCTGTTTATAGAATGGGATGGAAAAATGAAAAGAGAGGCCAATCATCGTTGTCTTTCTTTAGCACATGTTGTCTACTCTGGGTTCGTTTTTTTTCTATCTCATTCAATGCATGAAAATATAGGTAGCAAAGAACCTCACTGGATCTGTCGAATGTTGTGACCTGAGTCCGTAATCACTCAACTGCTGGTAATAAATTATTACCAAATTCCTAAAAGTCTTTAGGATTGTTCCTTGACAAATTCTAGGACTATAAAACTGTGAATGAGGTAATTGGGGCCAAAGGAAAGAAAAAATAGCCAAGCTGATAACTAGTTGTGACTTCTGACTAAAATAATAAACAAAAATATTGTTGGGTGTCCGTGGCTCATGCCTGTGATCCTACCTACTCTAGAGGCTGAGATCTGAGGATCGTGTCTCGAAGCCATCGTGGGCAGGGAAGTGGGTGAGAATCTCGTCTGTAATTAACCATCAAAAAGTCAGAACTGGAGCTGTGGCCCAAGTGGTAGCGCATAAATCTTGTGCACAAAAGCTCAGGGACAGGGCCCAGGGACGGAAGTCAAGCCCTAGGATTGAAAAAATAAAAAGAATCAGATATTGATTTGAGTAAAACCCAATTTAATTACACACATGTAATGAGTCATTTAGCTGACATATTAAATATATACATATATATATATAATGATTTTAAGCACATGCACACATGCATGGTTGTATTTTAGGAAAATCCAATTTGATCAACAATCAATCATAAACATGCTTAAATGGTTTGTTTATAAAAGGTAGAAGACAAAAATATTCTAAACAAGATTTCTCCTTAAAACAAATACAATTATGGAATGTTATATTGTAAATCCTGGTAAGTTACACGCCTTGAAATCCTTAAGAGAATTAAGCCAGGAATCAGAAAGGATCCACTTAATATATAATTGTTCTGGGGGGAGGCGGAACCTAATTCCAACCACATAATTAATCCTGGGTAGGAGATTAGTTTGACTTTTCTTACATATTTACACACTGGTTTATTTTGGGTACTTATTTTTCTTAACAACTAAACATCAGCTGAATTGATTAAGGTATAATCCAAATAATTTTTTGACAATCTAATTAGAAAAATGCTATGATTTAAATCACCCACACTATGGGTATAATCAAGTAATTTCATTCCTATAACTGAGTTTATAAAAGGTCACTGCCTTTCTTTTTTGTTTTTTCTTGTTGGTTCTAGGACTTGAATTCAGGGCCTAAGTATTTTCCCTGAGCTTTTTTACTCTCAAGGCTAGTGCTCTACCACTTGAGCCACAGCGCCACTTCCAGTTCTATAGTGGTTAATTGGAGATAAAGAGTCTCCTGGCCTTTCCTGCTGGGGCTGGCTTTGAACTGCAATCATCAGATCTCAGCCTTCTGAGTAGCTAGGATTACAGGTGTGAGCCACCAGTGCCTAGCATGTCAGTAATTTTCTGTATTGACACCAGAAAGATTATTTTCCCCTATAGTATTAGGGGTTGGAGAAATCTATCGAGGGCTTAGGCATGCTGGGCAAGCACCTTCCCACTGAGCTACATCCCCAGTCATTTGTTTTTAAAGAGTGTGGTCAAAGCCCATCTAGAAGAGATGACCCCCTCCAAGTCTGTGGGTTGGACTCTCTTTCATGTAACTCAGTCAGAATGTATTAAGCATGAAGCATTGTGTGTGTCTGTGTGGCTCTGGAGGGTGCAAAAAAATGGGGGGGGGGAGAGACAGTTCTACCCTTGGGTGCTTTCTGTGCAGTGGTGGAGTAACATTAGGATGCAAATGAGTATAATCAAAACACGGTCTTGGTCACAGTCTAATATCACCCATACTTAGTTAACTTCCTTCATTGCTTTCTCATTGGGTTCTGAAAATCTCTGCTTTATGTTTGTATTGGTAAACTCATTCATTCTATTTCTTTGCAGATGACTTAGCCTAACTGTATGCACATGTATGTGTCCTGCCTAGAAGTATATTACAATACACAGAAGCACACAACCAACACACTGATGAATTCCACATGTTGGCCCTCTTGAGGCCAGCATGTGGGGGAGGATACTGGCTGGGGTTGCTCACGTAGGCGAGCACGGTTTACAGCACGGTTTACACGTCAGGGAAATGGGTATCATCCAACATAGTCGCCTGGCTTGGGTGTTTTTCTGTGACAGCAGCTCTTAATTTTATGAATGGATTGATATTGGGCTTCAAAATAAACAGTAGAGTTAGTATTTCCATTTCTTATTAGAGGCTGGAATTGTCTATTGTTAGTGTCCTGGTCGCATAATCCTTGTGTCTATAATTCAGTTCCAGGCTCTGCTCTGGTACTCCTGGCACCCCCCTGTGGAATCCTGTAATACAAAGAGTAAGGATGAGGGTTTTGTCTTTTTAATGCTTTTAGAGGTATTTAATAAGTCCTTTAAGATTCCTGTTAGTACTTTTCCCAGTATTTTCATTTTTATCAGATCGAAAAGAGACATAAAAGTACATTTGTGGTGTCTTCTTTGATTTTACACCACAGCAGAGAACCAAGTATGTGGTCATACTTATACTGCAAAATTGACATAAGTTCTAAATTCCCCATGAATTTATTATTGGAAGAGAAGAGGGAATAAGCCTGCTAAGATAAAGCAATCTTTCTTTCTTTCTCTCGCTTTCTTTTTCTTTTTCCTTCCTTCCTTCCTTCCTTCCCTCCCTCCCTCCCTCCCTCCCTCATTCCTCCCTCCCTCATTCCTTCC
>NW_012267314.1:3430802-3629471 GCF_000151885.1 Dipodomys ordii | reverse complement strand
AAAAAAAAAGAAATGTTTTTAACAGTATCTGTCAACCCACCTACTTAATATGTTATTATAATAAATAAGTAAATATAGTAAAGAAACCTTTCTCTTTTAAGTTAATTTGCCTTAGGTATTTTGTAATATGTAATATAATACATATAATATATTCTGCATATGGCTAGCTATTTTATATAATATATATAACTATACATAAAATGTACATATTATATTTCTGATATGTTATATACCATGCACAAATGCTATGTACATAGCACATATATATTAGAAAATGTAGATTCTCTTCCATGTGTCTTAACTGGATATCTTCTATGTTGGTAGATAAATAGCTTTTGCATGTCATTGCTATAGATTACTACTTTACAAAATCCTCTAATGCTTAGAGTCGGTTTTCCTTAATCCATTTGATGTTTCCTCATGTACAATTATAGATCTTCAAATAAACATTCCTTTACCTCTTTGTTCCTGTCCCTAAGTATCCAAATGTTCTTTTTTCCTTGCCTAATTTTTTTGAGCAAATGTTTAATAACTTGTAAAAACAATATCAAAGGTGGGCAATGCTTTCTTATTCCTATACATTCATGCTGCAAAAGTTCTCTGGTATTTCTGTATTATTGTGTTCTTTAGAAACAAAGGTGATGATCATATTCTATCAACATTCCTAAGGAAGCCAGGCACTGATGGGTTCTATCTACTTGGGAGGCTGAGATCTAAATACTGAGGTTCAAAACGAGTCTGGGCAGACAAGTTGAGAGACTCTCACTTCTAATTAACCTGCAGAGAGCTGGATGTGGAGCTGTGGCTATTTTTCTTTTCTTTTAAGCAAAAAAGCTAAGCAAGAACTTGAAGCCATGAATTCAAGCCCCAATATAGGCAGAACACACACACACACACACACACACACACACACACATACACTCACATTCATGAGAAAGTTTGGTATGAAATTATTTCTTTGCATAATCCATAACAAGTTTCATTACCAATGTTAGCTACTCATTGCCAAAAGAGTTCAGAATTTTTGTTTTGCTATGTCTTGAAATATGTAAGTAGCATTGGGTTTATTTGATCTTATAGCTTTAAATATTGGTAGAATTCCTTTTTGATGCCATCTGGACCTAGTGCCTTTTTATTAAGGGAATTCTTTGGAACCTTTTTTTTTTTTTTGGGTCACATTAGTCTTTAGACCTCCTATCCCTCCCTGTTGCAGTTTTTAACTATCAAATTTTCTGATAAAGTTATACATTTCATCTGACTTTTCAAGTTTGTTGCATTGAGTTGGAAAAAATGATTTTTAAAAATGTCCTTTGGTTTGATGGTTACTTCAACCTTGTAACTTATTTTATGTATTTATCCTTCTTTTAGAAAACTTACATCAGTTAGTGGTTTCCCTATTTTATTGATTTTTTTCCTCAAAGAAGTAGCTTGGATGTTTTGTAATTAGTTCTACTGGTTTTCTGCTTTCTAGTTCATTCTCAGCTTGATTAAGTCCTTTCTAAGCTCTTGATTTGTTTTTTAACATTATTTTCTTTTCTGAACGCCAAATGATTGTACACGGGTTGCGGTTCCACGATCCATCCAAGTGTGCAGTCCGTCTGCATCAGATCCTCCCTTCCATCCTCCTCCCCCATCTTCGTGGTCTCCATCCATTAACATCTCGGTGCTTTCTCTACATGTTTGAGTTGACATTTAACTTATTTCTTTTCATTGCACAGTCTAGGAATTAAATTTCCTCTCTATATTTCTTCAAACCATTGCTTTATGGCTTTGTTCCATAGTTTCTGGTACCTTTTGCTTTAGATATCATTATTTTTCAAAACATCATCCCTTTTGTATTTTCCCTTTCTTCAAGAGTTGTTCTTGTTCTTCAGTGTGTGCTGTGATTGGGGTTTGAACTCAAGGGCTTGCACTTGCTTGGCTTACTGGCACTGTTGATGCCCTGTCACTTGAGCCAAGCCTCTAGCCTGACATTTTGCTGGCTGATTAGGGATGCAGTCCTATAGGCTTCCCCCCCAACCCCCCCCCACCCCGGGATGGCTTTGAATATCTATCTTCTGGATTTCAGCCCTTGTAGCTGAGATCGTAGGCAGGAGCTAGTGGCTCATCTGACAGTTGTTTAATGGACAGTTTAATTTCTGGGTTAGGAAGACATTTTGTGTTTTGTTTTGCTGTTAATATTTTTTGCCTTAGAATCAGAGAATACTGCCTGGGTTTTGATTCTTTCTGTCACATACTTAAAGTTGTTTTTTTGTCTCATTTCAGTTTGTTGGCTAGGCAGGTGTTCAACTCAGGATCCTTTTGCCTTATTTTCCCATATTCTGATATTACAATGTGAGCCACCACACCCCCACCTATTCTACCAGCCTAGAACAATTTCAGCTTTTCTAAGTGCTCTATATAAACACGAGATGAAGATTTATTTACTCATTAAGATAGAAGGTAGGATAGTATCTACCTGGATAATTCTTGGCTGGAATGTATTATGCCTTGGGAACTATATACTCCATGGCTTGCGTTCACTGAGAATGAACCATTCTAGGTTTTCATGCTACTAAGTTTTCTATTTTGTTCGTCACGAGATAGAAAGCCTATGGTATTATTTTTCACCTTCTACCAGCTGCATCCTATAAATTCCAAACTTCCAGGGTTGTTTAAAAAAAACATGGGCCATTTAGACAGGCTTAACATATTCTATTTAAAAATCCTTATACAAGAACTGCTTTATTATTTTTCTGATATGTGATTCCATAAAATGTTTAAAAGAAAGCCTAGTTAATCTATATGCAAAATCAAATTTATGTACAGCAGAAGCCAATATCAAATGATTATTTTATGTTTTTTATACGTGCTTCGTGCTTGCAACCAAAAATGCCATATATTCAGAATAAGGTTTATAATGTACAAGAGCTCTGCAGAAAAAATTATAATCCTCTATTGAAATAGTCTGCAGTGAATTGAGAAGAAAGCTATACCGTGTATATAATTAAGAAGGTTCATTGCTGAAAATATATGAGTTTTCAACAAAGTAATCTAGTGATCTCTGTTCAAAATCCTATGTTCATGCTAAAGTTTATCTGGAAAAGTCAAGAAATACTATTGCACAATGAATCTAAAGATTGAAAGGCTAGTCAGGAGGCTGAGATCTGAGGATCATGGTTCAAAGTCAGCTGGGCAGGAAAACTTGTGTGACTCTTATCTCTGACTAAGTACCCCCAAAATTGGAAGTAGAACTGTGGCTCAAGTAGTAATCTTCAGCCTTGAACACAAAAGCTCAGGGACAGAGGCCAGGCCCTGAGTTGAAGCTCCAGCACCAGCAAAAATAAATAAATAACTAAATAAGGATTAAAAAGAAGAATGGGAGACTGGATAAAACAAAATGCTAAGCTATAAAAATCATAAAATATGGATATAAAATAAATACATGGATTAAGTTGAAAACAGTGTTTAGGCACCAGCCATACATTCATGAAAAACCTACCTGGATCAGAGATTTTAGGAGAAAGGGAGAAAAATCAAGGTCAGATGCTAAGTCTGTTACCCACATCAAAACAAAAGTTTGATCCTCTTTATCATATAAAAAAATTAATTTTAGATGGGCGAAGAACTCAAAAGCCAATGCTAAAGGTTTCCTAAGCAACCATAAGAAACTATTTGAATTGGGAAGCTTATTTTCAACCAGGTATGAAGGATTTTAATCAAAAAGAAATATTGATAAAGTAGGCTTTTAAAAATAACAGCTTCCATAAAGGAAATTAAAAGGAAGCTGGCTACTAGAGATGCGAGTGTGTATTGTTACTATGCTTTCTCAAATATACATGATCAATACGCTTCTGTCGGAATCAAATATTCCACTAACACAGAGGAGGGAGAAGGTAAGGACCGCTATAAGTCCTAAGCCATCCTTGTATCTTTACATCCATCGTCAACCAAGCATTCAACCTGCATCACTTTTAAGTTTTCTGAAATGTGAAATGGAAATACCGTGGAGGGCTCTTACAGATGCATTTAGAGATCGTATGCTCAGGGGAAAAATATGGAGTTGAAATGTTTTAGCAAAGAGTCACGGGCCCAATCCTTGAAATAGATGTTTGTGGGGTTTTCAATGGCATGTAATTAGAACAGAATAAGACTCCAAAGTATTGCGATAAACTGTGGGTGAGAGCGAAGCAAACTGCTTCGAGGGCTTCGTTCGCTGTCTGCAAACTGGAGCTCTCTCCCTGTGTGCCCTAGATCTGAATCCATTTTAGCTATGGCTGAGGTCTGGAGAACCAGAGAGGAACCAGCCGTCCTTGGAGATACTCCAGGCTGGGGAAGAAAAAGATAATGATGTTTTTCTAAAAGCCCAGAAATGGACTTAAGTTTTGTTTACCAGTTATTTCGAAGATAACATACTGTAGTGCCAATCACTGATGAGACTGTAAAATAAGACTTGGCTTTTGCTTTGTAAAGAAGCTTCTGGAAATTAAAGTAATGGCATTGGCTCATTAGAGTTGTTCTAGTAGACCAGGGATGCAATTTCTATATGTATGGCGGCCTGAAGCTTCAAAAATATTTTACAAAGCAGGGATGGAGGGACTGAGGAAGGAAGAGGGAGAAGAACAGGGAGATGGAGGGAGAGAGAAAGAGAAAGATAGAGAAAACAAAATACCACCCCAACCTTCTTTGTATAGTAAAGATGATGAGAAAGACCCATTTCTCCACAGACAATAGCTAGGCATTGTCAGTGTCTATCTTGCAAGTGTCAGTATACAGGAACTCAAAGATAAAATAGCTTCTGCTTGGAGCAAAAAGTATTCATCTACCTTTAAAGTTTCACAGGGGTTGGTGAACTTGCGGCTAGTGAATTTTTCTCAATTTTTGTCTCAGTGTCTACAAAGCATCCTTGAGCTAGTGTCTCAACCTCTCCAGTGCCATGTTGTTTAGAAAGCATTGGTGTTCACCCCCTGGAACCTAAATACAGTTTTTGTTTGTTTATTTTTTGTTTTGTTTTTGTTTTTGCAGTCATGGGGCTTGAACTCTGGGGCTGGACATTGTCCCTGAGATTCTTATTGCTCAATGTGAGTGCTCTATCACATGAAACACAATACTACTTCTGGCTTTTTTTGAATCGTTTATTAGAGATAAGAGTCTCATGGACTTTCCTGCCGGGGCTGGCTTTGAACTGCGATCCTCAGATCTCTGCCTCCTGAGCAGCTGGGATGACAGGCTTGAGCTTCCAGTGCCTGGCCTTAGAACAGGTTTTAAGAGAAGGCTGTCTGCCGGGCTAAGGTCATGGCTGTGGCTCTAGGTGTGCTGTCTGCCCAGTCTGCTGTGGATCCTGGAAACAACCCTCCGAGGACTGTAAATCACAGCTTCCCACTAGAAAAGTGAGGCTGGATACTGGCAATGGCGATTGCTTTTGCTGCACCGCTAATGATTATTATTGATTACTGATTCTTAGGCATTTAGTATACAGAGAAAACTACGACACAAATCTGTCTTTTCAGGCCATACAATCAATCATATAGTCAGGGATCACATGCAGGGCAGTTAGAGAAACATAGCGTGTTTATTATCTTCATGAACTCCACGTGACTGACAGAGGAGGGGTAGCAGAAGCGGACGACTCTGAGTGCATGGCAGGTCGTGCCCTGACCCTGGGGAAGCGGCGCGTGCCGCCATACACGGAGAGTCAGGAGCAGTCGTTACCACAGGCAGATGAAGGTTTCCCTCAAGGGCTTTGAGAAGATGGAGAAGGACAGTGACATCTCTAACCCACACCAAGTTCCCAGGTCTTATCCCCATGCACTTGGCCTTGGAACCAACAGGACTCTTCCAAGTCTGATAGCCACTGCAGCGTGAACTTGAGCCGGGGTATGGTTCTCCATGCTGTCATGCACTGGGGGTTCCCCGGAGCTTGCTGGGGATGGGAAGCATGGGTGCAGAGGCTGCAAAGGTGTGCCCAGCTAGAGAAGGGTTAGCAATTTGTGGTGCTCTACAGCCCGGGCTTGGCAGCCACACGAACCACCGCTAACTTGGGGCCGCACACAAGTTCTCTGTGGCCCAGTGTTGCTTTCTGTACCATAGACTTCTGCATGGAGGAGTTTGTAAAGATTCACTGGTTAGATGTTCAGTGTCTAGACTGTGCTTATGGGCATCTAGTAGCGGTTCAATTAAGTCTCCGTGCCAAGGCTACTTGTTATGATTGCTAGGAGAGTCATCATGGCTTCACCAGTGCTTGAACTGTCAGTGCTAAGATGAAGAGACAAGTAGTAGTCTTGCAAGAAGTGTGATTACTAGAGGTGGAGATTAGTAATTAAAGGACTGAACATGCTCCCTGTCTTTAAGAAACGGGCTGATTCATTAGGAAGTCGTTTTGTGGAACTCTCTCTTGCCCTGTTTGCACTGCCGGGGTCACTCTGTCATTGTAAGATTGGAATAGCGTGGAGCGTGGGAAATGAAGCTATGAAATAGAACTATATGGTGGCTAGGTCTAGTAGGGTATGCCTGTAATCTTAGTACTTGAGGCTGAGGCTGAGGCAAGGAGGATCACAAATTCCAGGCCAGCCTGAGCTACACAAGACCCTGTGAGGGGGAGGGGGGGAAGGTGCGGAGGGAGAGGGAAAGAGAGAGGGAGAGGGAGAGAGACAGTCAGAGGGAGAGAGAGTCAGAGGGAGATAGACACAGACACAGACACACACACACACACACACACACACACACACACACACACAGACATAGAGACAAAGAAAGGGAAGGAAGATGTAAGACAAAGATTGTTCATAATTTAAAAAGAGAAAATGTTTTAAATGAATGAAATGAAAGACTTACAGAGGAGTCCTGACTTGAAGGAAGAATAATGTATTAACAAACCAGGGTGATTGGAATGTGGTGGAGTGTGGACAAACAACTGCGAAGTTCTGCCATCTTCAGTAAACTTTATTCATGGGCCTGGCTGGTGACACAGATTAAAGCGCTGCCTGTGACCCTCCTGATGCTTTCCATGTTAGCTTCAGTGTGGAAAGGCAGGCATTGTAACAGGGGGCAGTGCCCAGGGCACCTCTGAATCTCTTCTTTCTTTTCATGTTTTTTTCAGTATTTTGTGGGATACTTTGATTTGTTGGTCTTCCTTATTGGATTTCAAAGCCGGAAGAATCCTTGTCATAAAGTCAGCAGTTAAAATAACTACTGCTTACTTAATCCTGATTTTTTTTAAAAAAAAGACATGTAAAATTTCTCTCCAAACAAATAGAGTCTGGATAATATCACAACATAGGGTCATTCAAACCCAGTTTGAAGATTGACTCCTCAAGGACAGGCTAGTAGAGGCCATTCCCGGGCCAACCTGCCTGCTTCTCCCTGCTCCATTTTTAACCATTAGCTGCTGCTGCTGCTTCTGTTCTTCTCTTCCTCCTCCTCCTCCCCCTGCCCTCCTCCTTTTCTTTCTCTTCCTTCCCTTCTTTTCCTTCTCCTCCTTCTCTTTCTCCCTCCCTTTCCCCTCCTCCTCCTCCTTCCCCCCCCATCTTCTTTTCTTCTTCTCATAGTGGGACTTGAACTCAGGACCTCACACTCTCACTTGCCCTTTTTGCTCAAATCTGGAACTCTACCGTCGAGCCACAGCCCTACTTCTAGCTTATTGTTGGTTAATTCAAGAGAAAAGTCTCATGACATTTTCTGCCTACGCTGCCTTTTGAACTGTGATCCTCAGATATCAGCCTCTAATATAGCTAGGGATTTACAGTAATGAGACAACAGTGCTTGGTCAAAATTATCTTCATTGCATAATTACATATATGGTGTCTGTCTCTACCACTAACTGTAGGCACCATAGAAATTAAGCAACGAATGACCAGCAAGGCATTTAAGATCTGGTAAGAGCCTCTGGTGCATGCCTATCAGACCAGGGACCAAGGCACTCATGAGAAGCCAACTGGAGGATCTTTAGCTTGCTGGTTATATGTATCCCAGAGTCCTGCCATTGCAAATGCATCAGCATCTAAAAGGTAGATTGTAGCATAAGATTTTATATGGAAGAAAGAGTAAAAGAAAGGCACTAATTTAATCCAGACATTTTTGACAGCTATGATTGATCAAGCTCAAACATTACCATACAGTTTTATTTTGGTTTTCTCTGTGCAAAAAGAAGTTTGGCCAATGGAATGACCAGATTAAGCAATGTGAATTTTATTGCTATCATTTTCTCTAGGTGTGTACTGGTATTGTTTGCAAGTACTTCTGTAAAATTAATCTGCCTTAAAAAAAGGAAGAATTTCTAGGGTTTGATGAGATAGTGTGTGGCTGTATTTCCAGCTACTTAAGAGGTAGAGATAAAGGGAATTGAGGTTCAAGGCCACAAAGAGAAAAATATTAGTGGGATTCCACCTCAACAATTAAGTTGAGTGGGTGGTTCATGTATGGTAGGTACATGTAAGAAGATCAGGTTTCAAATACAGCCCAGGCAAAATATATGAGACCTTGTCTGAAAATAAGTAAAGCATAAAGAAAAAAGACTTGTGGTGTGCTAAAATTATAAGGGTTTCTGTCTGCTTACCCAGTATAAAACTCTGACTTCAAACACCAAAACCACCAAAATAGAAGGAGAAATGTTTTATTTTCTTCCTGCTATAAAGATTAGAAGAGAAATTCTCCTATAAACTCCTTGTGGGCAAGTTCTAGAACTAATAAATAAACAGTAACCCCTCCCCCCAAAAAAATCAAAACTCAAATCTTGGTTACTGTACCCTTAAAAGGGCAACGACCTCTGTTGACCTTGGGACGCAGCCTCCTTTGGATTGCTGTGGGTAGTCCATTTCCTCTCCAGTCTCCTGGGACCACTTGGGCCCAGGTCACTTCTCTCAGATTCTCCAACTCCTCCAACCATGCTTCTGTTTCCAAAATCCACATCTGTCTCTCTTGGGCACCTTCTTCCCAATATACTAGAGCCTAGTTCCTGGCTCTTAGTTTACAATTCAGTCTTCTCCTGCTCAGGGCCTTCGAGGTAGTTCCTCCTGCTTCCTTGGCATTTGTCATAATGAGTAGTTTGACTTTATTTTGCCATTGCAGGCATATGTATTTAATGGCTGCTTCCGTATGAACCTGAGCACTGTAGGAGAGCAGCCTGTATATATGGGTCATTCTTAAATATGCAATACTTAACTCAGAGATCCTGACCCAAGAAATACTGAACACGATTCATTTCTCTTCTTTCTAGTTGACAGAGTTGGCTAGGACAATGAGAAACCTTACCTAATTACCCTATGGAATTCTGACCCATTCCCCAGAAAGGTGAATAACTGTAGCATTCTTCTGCATGGAACAGACCTGATGTGGGTATATTCGAAGAATGATAAGGTCTCTTTTCTACTAGCTATTGGAGTGGTCACAGCCATTAGAGAACTTTTCCCCAGGGATTTACTTTAACTCTTAAGCGATAGACGCTGAACAAGCGGACTCAAGTGGGTCATTATCTGCAGAAGTGCTGAAGCCCATCTCCCTTTGGCAAGCCATTCAGACCCAGAAGTGTGTTTTACATGTGCCGATAGAAGCATCCATAACAACAAACTCCCACATCTTTAAAAAAACAACAAAACTTGTTGCCACTTTAGAGCCCAAAAGTATAAGAAAAGAGTGCATGTTGAGGCTCATTCTATTTATTAGAAAATATCTCTTGGCTTAAGAACTCTTTCTGACTATCAACATCCTGATGTGAGAAAAGTGAATAACAAAGAGTTGCGTACAGCCTTAACTTTGGTGTGACAGGTAGCTTAATAATAAAGATAATGGACCGTTTTCTGACTAAGTGTTGGCAGGTAGGGTAACCCAACATTTCCTGTATCAATTCCATGACAACCATCTGCACCAGCATGGTTGCATAGAGAATCCTCATGGGTGAGAAATCCAGGTCTCAATTATGGCTCACGTAATCAGGTTTTAATGATGTTGAGAAGGCTGATGTCCACTCTTGAAGATGGAGGTAAAGAGTGTTGAGGAAGGAAGGATGGAAGGAAGGAAGGAAGGAAAAAAGGAAGGAAGGAAGGAAGGAAGGAAGGAAGGAAGGAAGGAAGGAAGGAAGGAAGGAAGGAGAAAGGAAGAGGAGGGAGGGAAGAAGGAAGGAAGGATCCTTTTGTCTTGTACCAACAACAAGCTTGGAGGCAGGAGTAACAAGACCTTGGTTCTGGAAGGAGCCAGATATGAATTGTGTCGTGTGTGTTAGGAACCAGTGAGTTTGTGCCTCAGTAAGGAAGGTCTCAAAAAGTGAGACCGGTCTCAATAGATTCCAGGGTACTTCCTGGGAGAAATACTTATTCTTTTCTTCATTTTCACTAAGCATGGACCTCCTTATTATATCGCTTTCTCTTCTTTCATTTCATCTACTCAGTGGGCATCTATGATGGTCAGCATCTCTTGATCATAGATTCTAGGGCTTTGCAGATAACAAAACACAGCACAAATGGGTAAATGTGGACTTTGAACTAAGGGAATCAGACAGCCGAAAACTTCCTTCTCATAGCCAGGCTTCCTTTGGCTCCATCAGCAGGAGCTCTTGGACTTAAATGAGCTTCCTGAGAACTTCGCATTTCTGAAATGCTGCTGGTTTGCTCTGTGCACTTATTCCTCAGACTCCTGGAGAAGAAAGCTGTGGGTCTCTGTCTCATAGCAACTCTTCTCAAGGTAATAGACAAAGTCATTTCCACTTGAAATCCAATCTGACCAAATGAATCATGCACCATGGTTATATCCATTTTCTTCTAATAACTATGAGATGATTATCTGGCTAGTTCTTTAAAAAAATTTCTTTTTTTTTTTTTTTTTATTTTTTTAAATTCCATTTACCTTTAATTTCTACCTAAGCCCTACTTTCTCTAAAAGAAATGACATTCTAGCTAGTTTTTGTTATATCATTAGCTCATTCGCCCTGACATATAGTCTGTAGAGTCCTTACTAAAGGGTACTAAGTTACAAGCATAGAATTTGACCCAAGGCCATTAGGTTGACATGAGTGCACAGAGAAAGCTGGGCCTGGGAGAGACATGCTTTCTTAATGAGAGCACCAGACCTATCCTGTGCCTTCTAGATCAATGCTTTTGTGTGGGATAGTCTTCAGAGGCAAACAAAGGTCTCAAAGTTGATGAGCAAAGGGTCTTTGCTCTTAAAAATAAACAAGCTCTGGTCATTTATTCAAGCAGTCAGGCCTCTGTCAATTCTGAACCAGCCATTTAATTTGGGGGTTTGTTTGGATAATAGGGACCTTGGTCTCTATATTCTTAAGAGTCTGTATTTCAGTTATTTGCTTTCTCTTCCATTTAGTGCATCTTACCTTGAGTCCCTGCACTATCTTAAAGAAGAGGCTAGACTCTAGGCCTATCATCTAGGCCAGGCCTCTCCTTCTCTTCCTTATTCCTACTGAGCCTACTTGATCTTTGACACTTACACACTCCTATTCTTCCAATGGAAGTGGTTTTCTGGTCAGGCTCCAATGTCTGATGCCTATAATCCTAGCTACTCAGGAGGCTGAGATTAAAGGACCATGGTTCAAAGCCAGCCCAGGTAGAAAAGTCCATGAGACTCTTACATTAACTAATTGCCAAAAAAAAAAGCTACAAGTATAGCAATGACTCAAGTGGTAGAGCACTAGCTTTGAGCAAAAATCTCTGAGGGACAGAGCTCAGGCTTTGAGTTCAAGCCCCCCCCATGCATACACACATGCATATACACACACATACACAGAAAGAGAGAGAGAGAGAGAGAGGGACAGAGACAGAGAGAGAGACAGAGAGAGAGAAAGGTTTTCTGGTTTCATTTTCCTCTTGGTCCTTCCTTAACCCTATTATCCCTGCAAGACGGCATTTTGCCTTCAACTTTTCTCTGTGCCTTGAGAGTCAGTATTGTTCTTTGAGCTCTATCTAGTGTCTCTTTTCTTTGTTTCCACTTCCAGGCTCCCCAAGTCTATGGAAAAAGCTAGGACAATGTCTCTATCCGGCCCTCCCCACTCAGCCTTCTCTTCCTTGCTTCTCTCAGCATGCAGCACTGCAGCTCAGTTCTTCGGTGTGTTGTCTGCCCGCCTTCCTATTAGACTGTCTTTCCCTGAGCCACCATCTCTCTTCCCCTTCTGCACACTTGGCCTCTCTCCCCTGGCAGAGCTTTCTGGGCTCCAGATCCAAATGTTTCTCTGGGCTCCAGATCGCTAATTCTCTAAGGTAGATGTGGATATCCCTCACCTTAAAGGAACTTGTTTTTATTTTTGTTTTTGTTTTGTTACCACTGAATGGTAAAATGCCAAAACTTCCGTAGTCATTCCACTCATTACAACTTGGTTTCTAAAAATGTATTGTTTTAGTTTTTAAAACTATTTGGCACCCAAATAAACAAGTGAGAAGCTCTTTCCTGTCCTACCCCTCACTGTTTTTATGAACCAGGCTGACACAGCGCCAATGCTCAATAAGTTCATTTACTTCATGACAGGGAGGAGTGAAGTGCAGTGTATAGGACACATTCAGCTTGTTACTTTTTTGTGTGAATAAAGTTTTATTGGTACACCACCTACACATTGGTAACATATTGTTTATGGCTGCTTTGGCACTGAAACATCAGAGTTGAGTAAATGTCACAAAGACTGATGACCTGCCCATAACATGGGAATCTTTGCCCTGTGGTCTTTCACAGATGTTTGTGGGCGCTGATATGAAGGATAAGCGCACAGTTCAGAGGAAAGTATATAACCCAAGGGGGAGAGAAGCAGAGGAGGCAGTCTGTCACAGAAGCCTTCCTGGGGCCGATCTGTAATGTGGCAGATAGAGAAGGACCAATGGCAGAATAGAGGAATTGGGGAGGAAAGGTTGAGCGAGTCTAGCTCCCGGGCACGTAGTTCTAGAATATTCACACTTGTTCAGAAACGTTGTCCAGCACTTCCCAAGGTAAACTATATGAATCAGATACAAAGAGATTGGGCTAGCAGGATATTTTTCCTATATTTTTCACTTTTGTAAGCATAGAAATTATAAAATTTATAGTACATTGTTTGTTGTAGACAAAATAGGAAATAATAGAAATTCCTCTTAGAAGGGGGGCACTTAAACAAATACAAATACAGTGAAACACTGGATACCCATTAAAAAATACGAGGTATATTTTCCATGTGCTGGTTTGAAAAGATGCCTATTATTGTCAGTGGTAAAAATCTGGTCCAAACAGATGTAATTAATCCTGTCCTTTCTTTTCTCAGTTTTGGTCCTATATTTTCAGTTTTCTGATTGTCAGCTTTGATAAGAGTCCTATGAAATCTTAAACCCAACAATTTTTTAATTTTTTTTTTGCTGGTCCTAGGTGCTGTCCCTGAGCCTCTTTGTACTCAAGGCAAGCTCTCTACCACTTCAGCCACACCATCTTTTTGTAGCTTTTTCTGAGAGTCTCACAGCCTTTCCTGCCTGGGCTGGATTCAAACCATGATCCTCAGTTCTCAGCCTCCTGAATAACTAGGATTCCAGACGTGAGCCACTGGCGCTCAGCAAACAGCACTTTATAAAGGAAGTTGTCTTCTTTCTGCTAGTTTTTTGCTTTAAACAAAATATCTTTCCATTCATCTCAGTGTGCAATATCAGAGGAGACTTCAGATCCTTCATCTGACCAGGATACAGTCATCCACACTCAGCCCAGCCTTCCTTCACCCGGAATTTTCAAAGTATCTCCTGCATACCCCTCTTGCTTCCTCTCCTCTGTCTCCTTCCTCCTTTACTTCCTCTCCTCTGTCTCCTTCCTCCTTTACTTCCCCATTTTGTTCTGCCCAGCCCTGGGGCCTGTACCCCTTACCCTCTTCATAGCTACAGTCTCTTCCAGACTCTACTTCTCTCTCTCACACTCTGCTTGGCACATTGACAGGAAGCTAATTAGATCAGCTATTGATTATGTCACCCACCAATAGGCTTTAATGGTCTTCTTTTTGTGTCTCCTCCAGCATCATCTGGCAAATCTCTTACTAAACACTCTCCATGTGCTTACTCCATTTTTGCAACCTTTTCCTTATAAATACCAACTCTGCCTACTGGATTCCTTACCAGACACTTCTCTTCTCCCATCTCTCTTCTATTGGTCATATTGGCACTTGTAGCAGTTGCTATTCTTACTACCAAGTCTACTTGTTTGTATTATATATAAAAAGTTGACATAATTTGCTACTCAAAGAAGTGGTAGTAATTGTAGCTGCAAAGATAACTGAAATATGCCTTCCACATTATGAGTTGTTCTACAATTGATAAAATCCGAATATCAGTGGCGGGTATAATTTTACCTTCTTTCTACTTAAAATGTTCACATGAAACTTTCACACATGCACCTATAACTCCGTTTCAAGACTGAATCATGGGACCAATGCTGAAACAACGTTCAAAGCCAGGTACTGATAGTTAAGGCATCCAATGTCCATGGTCTCAAAGATAGCTAAGCACATCTGCATATAGTCACCTATAATTACTCAAATGTTCTCCTCCCATCTCTTGACTTTTTAATTAATTACTATGACTTAGTCTTCCTGGAACTTCCTTTCTGCTCACTGATTCAACCCCACTAAGACTCACATCAAATGCTAAATCCTCATTTATGCCTTTCCTTATCAAGCCAGTCAGAAGCGGGGTCCAAACACATTTCTTAGGTGCCTTTGGTCATTCAGTAACCATGCATAGACAGAGAAGTACATCTTTGCATCTCAAGTGTTTCTGTGAGTGAGGAATACATTTAGATAGCAAAGAATACGCCATCCATCAAACTTCAGCTGCTCAGTACAATAGCATTCTGGTGCTCATTCTAGCCTGTGTCTAATGTCCATGTCTTCTTTGCTAAACAGCCTTCTTGTGGAGGGACCCACAATCCTTCTAAACTCTAGGTCTCCCTTCTACAAGTCCTTGAGTCTTCCAGACTCAGGTAGTAGGTGGACAAAGAATTGAGCAATTCATATTCCTTTCTAAACGACACCTCAGAACTAATGTCAAGACTTTCTGCTTGCTTTCCATTGGCCAGAGCTGAGTCACATGGCCACACTTTCCTGCAAGGGATTCTGGGAAATGGTGTTTAGGAGGCAACTTAGGACAAGGAAAAGTGCTTTGGTGAACAAAGCAGTCTTTGCCACTGGTTACCAAATATCCATTCATCTCCCCCACCCTGCCTACTGTCCTCTGTCCCAAAGGAGGTGATCCAAAGCCACAGCACCCAGCTCAAAGGTTTCTCAGTGATGTGCAGGGCTTTCTATCAAGCATAAATCCTAACTTCTACAATCTGCCAGCCTTACGCAAATATACCCGTTATTCAGCAAAGGAGTAGGGCAAAACTTGCATTCAGAAAAATAGTAGAAGGGAAGATTTCATAGCACTCTTCTATAGGTGCGATGTATTTCTGATGGGTAGTCTTGAAGTAGTGTCTATTCTAAGGTACTAGAAAATTCTTGAGTGGAATGTAATTCTTTCCCCCCTCCCCCCTCCCCCTCTGCCCCCAGGGGAGAACGTGGTTTTCTATCCACTGGATGGTAGGTGTTTTCATCACTTACTACGGGAGGCTCTTGCTCTCCATTGTTCCCCTTGGTCACACTGGAAGTGGGCGGTCCTTTTGGTGGACTGTGCTTCCTGCCATTGGACATTCAAGGCCTAAAAAAATTGGAGATTCAACAACCAGAAGCTTTGCTTCTTTTTTACTTCAGCTTTATATGTCTTTGGGAGTTGTCTCAAAAACATCAGAGACTTCCATTTTATTTGATTCTTGATAGTCCTACATGTAATCTAATGGGACTCAGAGTTACATCTTTTCCTAGATGTAACTCTCTAGAATGATGTTCTTCAGTCTGTTTTATTATTTTTTGACAAATGAAATTGTATATAATTGTGGTGTACCACATGTTGCTTTTAAAAAGGCATGCATTATGGAATGGCTAAATGAAGCTAATTAACACAACCATTTTTTGTCACCTACTTATCCTTGATTTATGGTGAGTGCACATAAATCTCTGTAGGCAATTTTCATGTTTACTCTGCTTGCTATGAGTTATATTTACCATGTTGTGTAATACATCACTTATATTCACTCTTCCTGTCCAACAGTATCTTGGCCAATGTTCTATAGCCTCTGCGGGCTGCCAGTCTACTCTGAGCCTCTAAGAGTTAAACTTATTTAGATACCACATACAGGTGAGATCATATGGCCTTTATCTCTCTATGCCTGGCTTATTTCACTTAAAATAGCATCCACCATCTTTTTGTTAACCATTCATCTACTGGTGGATACTTAGGTTGATTCTATATCTCAGTTATTGTGAATACTGCTTCAAGAAACTAGGGGGTGAAAACATCTCTTCAACTTAGTAATGCATTTCTTTTCCATTTTATGCCCAGTGGTGGGTTTGATTAATCACACGTCAATTCTATTTTCAGTTTTTGAAGTTTCTGTATACCATTTTCCATAATCATCATATTCCTACCAGCAGTGTAAAAGGATTCCCTTTCTCCCACATCCTTTTGGCCCTTGCCTCGTGATTTGTTAATGACTCCCTGGAGGCTATTTGAAGCAATAAGTTTGGATGAGGCCAGAATACCATCTGTTGTTACTCTTTGCCTTAGGACCTAAAGTTACAACCATCTTCAAAGGGTTGTTTCTGAGATTCCTGAGCATATCAAAATGTACAGAGGCCCAGGTATGGTGTGTGATAACGTCTTCTATGTGCTAAAAATCATCTCCACATTAACATTCCTAGTATGATATAAGCAGCATAAAGTAGATGTTATACTATATCGTCTAGGGAATAACAGCGAGGAAAAGAAAATCCACACGCAGTACATGCTCAATAGAGGTGCATCTAACATAGTCCAAACCACAGAGGGCACCATCTGGATGCTGAGCCCACAGATGCGGGACTCTGGGTGTAAAGAACAGTAGTGAACTGAGAAATCTCATGGGGACTTTCACACTGAAGACCCTTTGCATTTTCATCTTAATATTTCTTGGCTAGAAATAGGTTTTAAACATTGAAACTATTGATCTTTGACACCCTCCCTCCGCTCTCTCTGATTCCTGCTTGAGAATAACTCAGTTCATGCATGTATTTGCCCCTTTCTTGTAATTCCTTACTAATGGTAGTCACTCTGCCCATGCCACACCATGTATGACTTCCTGAACACTCCTTCAGGTGTGTGGTCTGCTTATCAACTTATTTCAGACCAGATATTTTGCAATGATATCCCAAGGCTTTCTAGGTTGCTGTAGACTGCTTCCTTGCAACCTTTCATTAAGGAAGTAAACATTTCATAGGGTATTAAGCCACTTCCTGTTCTATTTTTTTTCTTGATCATGTTGGCTTAATTATATCTTATTCAATTTACAGCCTGATCTGGGCTAGTCTACCTAGCTGTTCATTCAGGTACAGGTAGTAAATACCAACACCAAGATTTGAACCCAGGCATCTGGACTCCCAAGTCTCAACCACTTTCATTTAAAAATTTGCATCTTGCAAGACACATTGCTTCCAATTTTCCATTTTTAGCACGTTTCTTCTATATTTCACAAGTTTATATACAACTCAGGCCCCTTGGTCATGTAAATATTTATGCTATCACAATTTTTCAGAGCATGTATTGAGAGATTTTTATGCCATAAAAAATATTGAAGCTCTTTAAATACAACTTGCCACTGTCAATTTTGAAACAGCGTCTTGATTCGTAACTGTTTTCTTACCATATTGTTCCATTTTTTTTCCCAGGACAACTAAATTACACATCTTCTCACTTTTCATTGATCAATTTCCTTTTTATACAAAGGGAGGCTAATGGGAAGCTTTCTATTTTGGAAGATGGAGTTTTGATGACACACAGCCCTGGCTGATCATTAGAGCTCTTTCTTTTCCATAAGGAGGAAGTAGTTACCTTTGGACTTCCATTTTTAGAGGAGAAACTACCAGGACCTGCTATGAACAAATGTTCTTTCAAGTCCTGTTGCACTTATGTACCAGTGGCCTGTGTTTGAAGAAGGTTAGTGGCAGAATGAGGCTCCCCACAAGGGGATTTTGAGGTGCTCTGAGAAGCAGACGGTGATAATTGGTGAAGGAGTTCATCACTGCAGGCTGTCACGTCTCACAGTAGGAGTCATAGGCTGCTCTGCCTGGTAAACTACTTCTTCTGATCTATGAGTGATGCTGTGCTTCCTGTAAAAATACATCTTGCTTTCTACATCCTACGTGCTTCTCAGCCTCAGGAGCATCTCAGGGCTTGAGACTAATCTTGTCATACAGTAATGTCTCCTCTCGATTCTTAGTGTTCACCTGATTTTTCATGCTGTGGTTGTACCCAGTTCCTTTAAAAAAAAAAAAAAAGGGAGTGACATTCTTTACTTTGACTGCCTTCTTGGAGTTAGGATAGAACACTGGGGCGAGACTTTGGACAGGGAGCCTTGACCGCATTATGTAATGGCCTTGACCTCAGCCAGACGTGAGGGATTCTTTTGCATTAGGCTGATGACAAGTGCCTCAAAGTCCACAGAAATTGGTGGCAAATTGTAAGTTGACGCATCCCCCTGCTACCTAGCTCACCACGTACCCTTTGTCAAGTTGTAATGATATTGAGGAACGACTGCCAGTCATTGGCATTCAGCCATCCTGTCATGACTTACTGAAAATACCATTGGGCTCATCCAAGCATATCATTTTTTATGTATTATACAAATGATGGGATCAACTTAAGTGTTTACATTAACTAAGTTGTTCCAATTGGAAAAGGCAGTGAGTTCATTCTTGCAGAGATGGTGTGAACTTTTAGCCTCTTGTAGCGTAGTCTAGAAAGTAGAATCTTTATTGTAATTCATATCCTAGGGGATATCGATGGTGAGAGATCAGACATGGGAAGCACACATGTTCCAGCTACTAAGGCCAGCTTCAGAGCCCTCCCATGCTGTGTCTATGATCCATGGTGGTTTTATGTCTTCTCCTTATTCTCTAAAGGAAACACACACACACACACACACACACACACACACACACACACACAGAGTGAGAACTCAATATGCACTGTCTCTGAGGACAAAGTCTGTATCTTCTAGTGGGTAGTACAGGACAAGCATCATGCATTGATAGACAGCAATTCCTAGTAGGAATTGGAGGTCGGCTAGCCAGTCAAAAGGAGCGGAGAGCAAAACTCTCCGGAAGCGTGAAGAAGGAGCTCCTCATGGGAAACTGTGGGAAACTGGGGAAAGGGACCAGAGAAGAAGAAGGAGGAGGGAGGCTTGCAAAGCCCAACTTTCTCAGTTTCTGAACTGAACTTTTGCGCCCAGCAGGTGAGCAGGCTCCCTCCCACACTGAGCCGTCGCCCCCTGCTGGTGCGCAGTCTGTTAAGTAAACAGAGACTCTCCACTGGGAAAGGAACATTTCTCTATTTTGGCTATGAGCTGTTATTTTTAAAGCTCCATGCTCCAAACATTTCCATCTATCCCTGTTTGTTTCTTTCACTAGGAAGATTTTTCTCTCCTACTTAAAAAAATTACATGACAAACAAAACTCCTTTCCATATAATAGCATCGATTAAAGCTCACAGACCTTTGGTCTGACCAGGGCGCATTCACCCATTGAGTGATGTAGCTTTGAACGTTACCTCTCTGCTTCTGTGGATCCAGATTTCCATGGTCAAAGTGCAGTGCACATGGCTTGTTGTCTTCTGGATGTTTCAGGGCAAATGGCCAACTTCTCCCTTCTTGGACTTGTCTTTCTCTGTAGCTAATACTTAAATGCCATCTCTGTGTTTTGCCACACTCTCTACTCTTAGCGTGGTAAGTGCTTCAGTATCAACATGGTCCTGAGTAGATGTGAAGACTCAAGTGTCAGCTTGAACGTTACCTGTAGGCAAACTCATACCCACTACCCTCTTTAGTAACAGTGATCTCAGTCCAATACAAGCCCACACTTCCCGTAGTTTTCCCCCCGTACTTCAAATGTTTGGCAAAGCACCCTCATGGGGACTCCGTTAAAACCTATGTACAGCTTGAGAGAAGAAATGCTTTTTTCTTCTCTTTTCTTCTCCTAATGACTACAATGTCTAAAATGCAGCAGCAAATCTATAAAAACGTATTAGAGAAAATTGTTATCTGACTCATAATCATTTTTGACTATTGAAAAATTCCATGTTTAACACAGGAGGTTTGGCAGTTACATAAGACCATCTTTCTTTTAAAGGGATGAAATGGGGTGCTTCAGTTATAGAAGACCTATGTGGGTTTTATGGATGTTTTATTGGTGGGAGACCTTCTCCAGTTTGAGTGAAGGTTCATCATCTGTCAAGAGGAGGAGTTGCAGATTTTTGTTAACAGATTAGGAGCTGGTAGATTTTTATGAATGTGAACCTTATATCCTCTGGAAGCCTTTTCTGTGCTTTAATGCCTTGTACAATTTGTTTTCGTAGGAATCAGGGTAAATGTGTAGAGGGCATGGTGGAGATCTTTGACATGTTGCTGGCCACGTCGACTCGGTTCCGTATGATGAATCTGCAGGGAGAGGAGTTTGTGTGCCTCAAATCTATCATTTTGCTTAATTCTGGTGAGTTGACACAATAGCTTAATGCTGGGTTGCTGGAAAAGAATATTTACATGTGTTTATTTTTTTCACGCAGATACAATCTACCCACCACACACACACACAAATAATGTCATATACTGAAGGAAATGGCATGCACTGACTATAATTTATCATCATTGTAGATTACTAAAGAGAGACAGGGTCATGTTGGTCAAATATGATGGGTGAAAAATTGATATTTGGGTGACGGGCACTGGTGGCTTATACTTATAATCCTAGTTACTCTGGAGTCTTGAGATCTGAGGATCATGGTCAAAGCCAGCCACGACAGAAGAGTCTGTGAGCTTAGTATCTCTAATTAACCATTATAAAGCTGAATGTGTTGCTGTGGCTCAAGTTTTTGTTGTTGTTTGAACAAAAAAGCAAAGGGATAGCACTCAGACCCTGATTTCAAGCCCCAGTACTCTCTCTCTCTCTCTCTCTCTCTCTCTCTCTCTCTCACACACACACACACACACACACACACACATGACATTTGGATATTGAATCAAATGCTTTATTTTTGTTGAAATATTTGCCTCCATTCACAGAGTTGGGGACCTCTTTCATTTATAAAAGGTATATGTGTGTAGACATATACCTTATCTCATATGAGAAAGTAAGTAGAAAGTGACTCTCGCTTGAAACTGTGACCTGGGGGTTAGGTATATAGGTTAGTGCCTTACATTCATGAGGCTCCGGGTTCAATCTTCAGGATCACTAGGAAAAACTTATGAGCAATTCCAAATTCCAGATAGTAATGAAAGAAGGTAACTTGGGACAGACCATGTCTCTGGTTGAAATTGATTATATAAACTATAGTTTGTTTGAACATTTAAACAACAAAACAATAATAGCCCCCATCCCAAGCTGAGGAGAGTGGAACATGGTACATTAGTGCAGTGGAACTCATTGTTCTGTTGGCCTATGCCTCCCATCCCAGAGAACCTCCTGTGTGCTCATTTGAGGGAGCTCAGCTAGCAGCAGTGTCTATTTTGTTTTGCTAGTCTGTTTTTCTTCTGCAGGGAGACTGGATATTAAACACAGGGGGGTTGCTTTGATGGAAATGATGGCTTAGTCTGAACTAACACCTTACTCCTCCCAGCTCCTCTGTGGGCCACATAGGAACTAGATCTGCAGCCCCAGAGGGCCTAGAGTTCCTGAGAGGCGTCCGCTGCACGTCATGCTCATATTTCATGATCATATAGTTCCTTACAGCATTAGATACAGTCTCCAGCTCTTCAGCTGCAGCCCTGTCGTTTGCATGATCACGTACATAGAGAATTAATGCTTCCTCCTCTTGCCTCATGTTTGTCTCTTTTCGGTGAGTGCCAGTTCCTTCCATCTCCCCTAACAATTTTCCACTTTCTCTTCTCCACCAGTGTGAGTAGCCCATAGTGCTTAATGGTTATCACAGCAATCATTCTCACTTATCAACCGAGAAATGGAAATTGGTACTATTGCACTAGGCCAGGCCTGAATTACAGAGGGAAGTTCCATGGAAAATAATGTGATCCACACTAAGGAAGTGATTACCACTCCATTCAAGTTTCTGGTTGCACTCACATGCATTGTGCTTTTCATTTGAGTCATTTGTCCTGTACGTTGGAGGGTCCAGATCCCACAATGGCTCTTTATTGGATGAGAGTTCTGGGAGCCATGCCACTCGGCTGCACAGTGCCAGGTCCTGAACCTGCTCCTTCTTCGGTGGAGGGCTGGCACGTGTGGATGGCGTTCATGTGGGTAATCTGTTAACTTCAGGGACAACAGGCCTAACAATTGTTGGGACTTCCCCCCCGCCTCCCCACCTACTTTAACCAGGAAAGAAGATCTCAGACATAAAAGTGAAATTACCCAGCTATATAATCTACTCTGATCTTAGAAATGAAAATTATGTCTTTCCAATCCACATAAACTTCCCTTGCATTTTTTTTTTGTTTCTGCTCTTGTGATAGTTCAGTTAAAAAAAATTATACAGAGGAAGATCAAGATTTTACCATGAAACCATTAGGTCAAACATTAGATCATCTTACCATCAAAACCTTAGATTTATGGACCCTCCCCCCCATACTGAATTTCCCACTGCAGGATTTGCAGCTTTCATACGCAATCCTGTGGTTTTTCTCTCGCAGGGTCTTCTGTGCATCTGCTCACTCTTGAAGGGTTGGGACACTGCTTTGGACATAGGAGGCATTGTGTGCTGACAGAGTTATCTTGAGATAAGAGGGCAGCAGCCTGGCTTTTCCATCAAGGACAGGGCTGCTGGCTTGGGAGAGTGGTGACAAAACAGAAGCAGACTCCTAAACCTACAATAACAAAGCCCATCTCCTGGCCGCAAAATGAGCTGTGTGCTGGAGAGGCTGTTCCAATGCTGAATACGGCTCTGAGTGTCTCACAGTGTTCCTGGAAAAGGGATCAGAGAGGACAACACTGAAACAGCCCTGCCTGCAGTGTCAGAGAGGAGAGGGAGTCTGCAGAGGGAAGGTATCCTTGATGCACAGATGGCTTCCCTCTCAAAACCTGATTGATCCATTGCATGGAGCTAAGGCAACTTTGGGCCTATCAGGAGACAGATTACAAAATGACACTGACTCCAGGAGTCTCTGGCAGAATCCGTACCTAATATGATTCTGGAAACCTGAGGTAGAAGAAGACATTCTATCCCCGGCCCAACTCTGGAAAACCTCAAGGCAGGGAGGAGTGCCAGGCTTTGTGGCAAGTCCCGGTCGGTCCCTGTCTGAGGAGGCTGAGTTCTCCCTGGGGCAGAGGCACCGGAAGAATTGAAAAGTTCAAGATAAAGTTCGGGAAGTGGGTACTGGAAAGGGTTGCGGTGGGGTCAAGGGGGAAAGGGTGGACAAATGAAGAGAAGGAGGGAGAGAACGCAGTCAAGAGTCCAATGTACATCCTACAACATTCAGAAGAGCGAGGGAAGGGGTGGGTACGGGGAGGGGGAGGGGTGGGTGAGAATATTGAAAGGGGTGCCAGTGATCAAAGTTCATTATATTCATAAACTGCCTTCTTAAATGGAAGCTTCTTTGTACAATGACCTGAATATAATCAAGATTAATGAATGAATGAATTAATTAGTTACTTAACTGCAATATAAAAGTTGTACAAGGGCCCACTAGGAATTCCTTTCTGGGTATCTTGAGGGTTTTCCAAAGCACAGCATTTCCACAGAATCCCTCTTCCCAGCTGTTTGGAAGAAGCAATTTGTCAAGGTTTCTGCCTCATTTAGAATAAATTTATTGCTTTGCTTTCAAAAGCCCAGAATTGTCTATAAGGACACACATTGTTTTTCCACTCGAAAGGACAGAAGCATTCCTGGTGAATCCAAAGATGCCTTCGCAAAATGCGTGCCAGCTTCAAGACATTCTGAGAACTAGCTAGGCAGAGTTCAGGAGGAGGGCAGAAAGGAAGAGAGCAGAGGAACTCAGAGCAGAAGCCGGTGGAGTAGTCGCAGTGGGAAGGAGTTAGAGCCACCGAAGGGAGGCTGAGAAGGAGACTCTGTGCCTGTTTTTATCCTCCTGCTGCCCCTGTGACTGAGAAGCCTCCTAAGCCTGGCTTAACTGACACCTTATTTGGGAAGCCATGGATATTCTCATGTGTCCGTCATGAATCCTCTTTCTCTGGAATGTTCCAGTGCCTAGACCCTCTACAGCACGATCTAGCATTGACTAGCTGGTAGACTTCCTTTACTCAGAATTCAAACTCATTTTTCAGTTACTCATGTTTATTAAGTCCCTCTTAATGTGTATTGCATTCCTGCTACAGTCTTTATGCCAACCATACCAAAATGAAAGTCATAGTTCTGTGGGGGGTTTTTTAAACTGTTTTAAAGCTCAATTTGTTCTCTACTTCTTTGGACTTGCACAACTTAATTTCCCTTAAGAAATCCTCTTCAGTCTTTTTTTTGTTTTTCTCATAGTTTTTGGACTGTGGACTGTCAAAATATATCACCTCCCAATCTGTCATTAATAGATACTGAACGTGATCAGGAGGGCCTGGAAAGTTCTCATTTCTTCCAGGCGGTTGCAACCATTCTGAAATAGATCGTCCTTTTACATGGACTGTATCACTAGATAATATCAGACTACTGGGTGGAAAAACAGAGCGCCAGGCTCTAGGGTCATTACAGAGAAAGAGGAAGTGACGTAGCACGTGTCTAATGAAGGTCATGGAGCGCGTTGGTCTCTGCCAATGGCAGTGCTGAGAACCTGACCAGAGTTGAGCCGAGTCAGGCATTCGCTCTGCACAACTGTGTGAGTTTAAAGCCCCACAGCTAGGCTTATAAAAGAAATGCAGGAGCCCCAGGATAATAATTGAGACTGTAACTGTTACCCCGAGACTTGGTTAGTTGTGCGAGTGAATGATGTGTAACGTAATGGGTAATAAGTGATTTCGTGTCAAAAGACCTGGGTGGAGTGGCAAGCCCCTGAAGAAGCTCTGCCCGCCGTTCTTTGCGGGGCCCTGACAGCCATTGCTCATTGGTTTCACCCCCTTCAGAATCCCCTCCTCCTCCTTGTCAGGGACCGTTTCTTAACACTCTGAAAATGCCTGTATCAACACTTCATGTGTATAAAACCTGAAATCTCTAATGAATGTTTCCTTTGGCCTTGAAATTTAATGAGTGTTGCTATCCCTTTTGGAACTCCCTTTATAATTAATTTTATTAGTGTCAATGTGTTGTACAAGGGCAGTCTGCTTTGGACACTCAGATTTACAGACAATGCACCTTGATCATAACATACCACTTGATCACCCACACTTCCCAAACCAGCCTCCAGGAGCACCCCTTTCACACAGTCACATGCGTACAGAACCCCACAACCCCCGCTCGCCCCCTCCCCTCCCCACTGACTCCCTCCCTCCAGAGAGGATCTGCTTTACATTTCTTGGTACCATTCATTTAAAAATATTTTTTAGTGTGTGTCATCCGAGTATATTACACATCTATGCCCATCCAGTGCTTTAATCCATTTCTCCCCATCATTTATTCTCACATTTCCCCATCGCCACTATCCCTAAGTATTCAAGAGCGTGCAGTGAGTGACCTTTGCTTGTTTGTTTTTAATCTTCATTCCTCTTCTGCCTCACACATTCCTTTTCCTTTCTGGTCTGTAATCTCCCCCAACTATCTCAGAATTACAAGCATGTTTTACACACACACACACACACACACACACACACACACACACACACTCACAAGTCTATGTATCCAGAATGCAGCCCTCATACTTCAGTCTCTGATAACGTTGTCAAGTAGGTTCCAGTTGGACTCCTGACTCCAGCTCTTCCAGAATCTCTGTCCACTGTAGGTCTTCCTTCTTCTCTTGACCCCCCATACCAAGTCCAGCTACCCAGTAGTCTCTGTACCTGCGGGGTCCCTGAATCCTCATTAGCAGGACCACTCAATGTAGGACCGCTGAAATGCAGTAGACTTGATTGCCTGCTCATCCAAAGCTTATCTTCAGGCAGCATTTCTTTCAGTTGATGAAATAATACAGAAGAATGAGGGCCCAAACCCACAAATACTTACAAACCATAGGTGAAACTTAGGAGAAAGGGTTCTAGAAAGGATTGTTTGTAGACGGAGTGCCTGGAGTGCCTCGGGATGATGAACAGGCGTGCTTGTATTAGGTATGAATTTTTAAGTGGAGGGTAGCCATCGGCATCTAGCTCTGCTTCGTGAAGGCAGCTGTGTTGTCTTCACGGTGTCCTGATGAAAAGAACATGGCTGATGGAATCCAAGTCGATGAAGTCCAGTTTGCTTTTCCTGTCTTCATCACAGGCCACACTGTGGTCAAAGAAACATTTATTGCCAGGATGAATTATCACAAGCTCTCATCACCAAGAGTATTTCCTCTCTGTGGAGCTGGATTATTTGTCCTCCCTCTGTATTATGAGACAACAAGAGTGTTTATGTTTTTATGTTTGGAAATAAGACAGTGATTCAGAGAATGCCTATATATAGATGGACGCACATTTGAAAAACATATTGACTATAACCCTGAGCATCATTAAGTCTCAGCTTTGAAGGCGCCTGACAGGAACAGGCCTTAGGAACCAAGAACGGGCACATTGTCAAATTTGCCCCTTGTTGTCACACTGGAAAAGGTTTGATTATATTGTCTCTTGAGTTCTTTTGTCATGCCAAGATTCCTCTCCAGGGAGTCTGCTTATTGTCATTATTTGGTGCTAACTAGGACTTCATAGTTATTAAGTGGTTCATTGTCTTCTCTCTGAAGGATTGGATGCTGCCAGCAGTTGATTCGACTTTCCGAGCCTTTCAGGGCACTTGGCTTCTCATGTGTCCCTAAACAAACTTCATGGCCTCCATTAGTTTCCAGAAAATGTAGTATGAGCTGGTCTTTGGTCCTGTTCCCCTCTCTAGCGTTCCCTTTTTCTCCCCTACTCTGTAAGCCCCTCCAACAGTCTCAGTCTCAGAATTAGAAGCATGCTATGTCCCCCACAAACACCTGTGCCCCTGCACATCTTTTTTACATCACAACCCCTTTTGACCACAAGTCTATAGAGCTAATTCTGCAGGACTGGAATGCAAGTGAAGTGACTCTGCCTCTCACGTGATTGCATGGTGATAGTCCGGTGGCTCACAGGGGTACATTTGTTTCAGAGACCATGTGTGGGACAGTTTAATGTGACTTGCTACCTAAGGCCTATTTGAGATTCTACTCCCTACTTTTCACTGATGAAGTGCTTTGTGGCCACTGCAGCTGTGGTCCCAATAGACCCGGGCAGCATTTATAGCAGGGCAGTCCTTTGTGGCAGCTATATTTTGGTGGTTCTACAAGCACACAGAGTGCAAGCAAGGGTTCTAACTTCTGCTCAGATTTCAGAGGGAAGCCTGAGAATCCAGGCAGGAGTTTGCTACAGAGTCTAGCCTCTGTCATGAATCTGATGGGTTAATGCCTGAAGGAGTCTTGTAGAGACTGAACAAGAGCCCCAGGAAGACAGAGCTAACAGACATGTGCCACTCCACTGGGGAGGGCAGAATGCAAAGTCAGCCTGTGACTCAGGGTCATGAGCGCAGGCTGCCTGAAGGGTTGGGACCTACCTATGACTAGGTGGGGCATAGGATAACAAATATGGTGCCTTGTGATTTACTGTCTGCCCTGATGGGGTTTCTGTCTTGATTTGCACCAATGCTTCCTACTTTCTTCTTTCTCCATGTTGGAATAAGATTGTCTGCTCTGGGCCTTTGCTGTCACTGTACCTTCAAAGTAGATGGCTTGTTTTGACGTTATAACCTCCCAGCTAGAAGAAGTTTGCCTTGAGTCTCAGAGAAAATTCTGGGCTTTTGAACTACTAGAAAGAGTGAAGACTTTAGACTATCTGGCTGGTCTGATCATCTGATTTATGTGAGAAGAACATGGGTTTCAGGAGCCAGAGGTGAAATACTGGGGATCGAAGATAGTTTGTTATCTCCAAAATTCATGTTGATTATTTTTAAGTCATTCATGGGCTTGAATCCATGGCCTGGGTGTTGTCCCTGAGCTGTTTAGCTCCAGGATCTACCACATGGAGTCACCACTCCATTTCCGGTTTTCTGGTGATTAATCGGAGATAAAAGAGTCTCACAGACTTTTCTGCCCAGGCTGGCTTTGAATCACGATCTTCAGTTCTCAGCCTCCTGAGTAGCAAGGAATACAGGTGTGTGCCACCAGCCGCTGGCTTTCCTGTTACTTCTTCTGGTTAAGTTGCATCCACCCCTTGTGCTCCTGTCCTCTTGTCCTTGATGTAGACGTTGTAATAATGGCCTAAGTCATGGGGTTATTGTTAATACAAGGTAGCTCTCAGGACAGTGTCAACTTAGATGTACAGCTTGTGTTAGGTACTATTTTCCTATCCATGTACAGCATAGTTACCTATATTCATAAAGTGTCCAGTGACACCAAACAATGGGGCTACATCCTGAGACTTGCTTTTATGGGTGACTCCACTGCTGGGTGGACAGTATGGGATGTACTTAGACTGAAAAGGTCCAGGTCACTCACTCATGGCGGCTTCTTGATGCTGTCGGGCACAGGGAACATGAGATGTAGCAGGCTGAGGTCACCTAACACGGAGGATTGTTTTATAAGTATTACATCCTAAAATGATGATGAAAATACAGGATTGCAAACACACAAACCAGTACCCACAGTCACTTACCATCTTTCTCAAGTGATAGACAGTATACATCATGGTCTATGCAATGCTTTGCTGCAGCAGTCAGTCTTCTCAGACCAGCATCCCCACACCCAGTGATCCATCGTTCTGTGTGGCTAAGTGACAGGAACGTCTAGTGCTACACTAGTCTCATTGGGGCCTGGGGCCTGTTGTTGACTGAAGTATCATTTGCAGCAGATATCACTACTTCTATGTCCATACTTCATTTAACACTACACATATGTACCCTCTTTCAAAATGTGATTTTAAATGGCTACATAATTGGTCATGATCCATGCAACAGATTTTTTAAGCATTTGAAAGCTTCTTGATATGATACTTATTCTGCACTTTCAGTAAATCTTTTGTCCATAGTTAAATGACTACTTTGCACACATTACTAGAAGTAGACTTGGTATGTACGAAAGATCCTGAGAAATCTTGATATATAAACATACATATATATATATATATATATATATATATATTTCCTACGGTCCCAGCAAATTATCACCAACCAACCTGACATGAAAGTGCCCCCATTGGGGCAAACTCTCATGCCTTATGGCCCATGAACACAGGTATACAGGTTGTTGAAATGACTAGAGGACAGTCCATTTCCTTCTGTATAGCCACAGTCAGTCAGGGACACTACATAGACCATAGCCTCGTGTGTCCACTCAATGCGAGATCCTCTCTTAGAGGATGTGGCTTTCTAGGGTCTGTGTCACGCTGTGTTCTTTTTACATGTTATTATGTGCATAGACACTGTGTGGGTGAACTGCGTTGATGAGTCAGGTTCATTTTTCTGACACTGGTCCTAGGCCATTGATTTTTTTTTTCTTTACAGTGATATTTACCAAAAAATAAATGTAAGGCAGATAATTGAAGAGCCAAAAGTGAATCTGTCTTGGAGTTAGACTCTTCTAGAGAAGGACAAGCTGGCCCAGCAACGGCTTCCCATGCTCTGGGTTCAGGGGTCTCTGTGTGACTGGCGTGCCCTTCCTTAGTGGGTAAGGAGCTTGGATGAAGTGCATTAGCCTGGAACCAGCCATCGCTCACTACAGCTTTGCCCTTCTTCGGGGATCTTGAAGCTGCTGGCTCAACCTGTGCCTTGTCTAATCCCGTCCAGACCCCAAGGATCAAGTACTGTCAACTTCTAGGATCTCTGCAACGGAAGGAAAGGAGACATGGGTTCCATCATTTGACTGGGAACAGAGTCAGCACTGAGGAGAGGTTAGCGTGAGTGTCAGGAGAGAATTTGCATGGAAAGTTTGTTCTTTAAAAGTGGTTCCAGCCTAGAATCCTATCTATTCAGGAGGTTGCGATCTGAGGATTGCAGTTCAGAGTCAACCAGAGTCAGAAAGTCTGTGAGACTCTTAGCTCCAGTTAACTGCCACAAAGCCAGAAGTAAAGCTGTGGCTCAAGTGGCAGAGTGCTAGCATTGTGGGGGGAAAATAAAAGGTAAGGGACAGTGCCCAGGCCTCGAATTCTAGCCTCAGTACAGGCACCAAAACAAAAGTGGCGTGCACAAGAATGATAAATGAAAATGAAATGCAGAATGTACAACATATTTTCATCTTGACAGGTGAAACATCACATTTCTGCTGGAGTAGCAAATGTGGATCATTGAGTTAGACAGAAATAGAAGCCAAACCCTCCGCCGCTCCTATGTGCATAGATGCTTTGCTGCCAGCACATTGGCCTGTCCCCCTGGGGACACCCTGTTGTCAGGTCTTGAAACTGATCTCCTGCTGGACTCTGATATGGTGACAGGTCCACAAGCATTTCCACTTAAGAACATTATTCAAATAAAATTGTGGGCAACAGATTTGTTGGTTCTGTTTGCTGCTGAAACCACAAGCTATGAAAATGTTAAGAAATGTGAGCAGCTTTGAAAAAGGTAGAAATATTATGAAAGAAGTCAACAGCGAGTGCCTCTTTTTTTTTTCTTGCCAGTCTGGGCCTGGGCACTGTTTCCTAGCTTGTGCTCAAGGCAGTCAGTGCTTTACCACTTGAGTCACAGCTCCACTCTTGCCTTTTATTTGGTCCATCATGGGGTTTGAATTCTGGGCTTGGGTGCTGTCCCCAAGCGCTTCAGCTCAAGGCTAGCGCTCTACCACTTGAGCCACAGCGCTACTAATGGTTTTCTGGTGGTTTATTGGAGATAAGAGTCTCACAGACTTTCCTGCCTGGGCTGGCTTTGAATGGTATCCTCAGAGCTCAGTTTCCTAAATAGCTAGGACTACAGGTGTGAGCCATTGGCACCTGGCCCAAGAGCCTTATTCTTCAGAGTCCTTATCCACCAACTCTAATTCTCTCTGAAACTTTCAAAGTGTTGACAAAAATTTGTGAATAATAGGAATGAAAGGCACTTTTTCAAAATTTTAACAGTATTTTTCTCTACCATATTATGAAAGTAATACATGCTCAAGGCAGCAAACGTGGATAGAATAGAAAAGCCACCAAGAAACACAATCTCCCAAGGAACCATCATTTAACCGCTCCAAAATAATTCTTATTAATATTTTGGAGAAAGCCTTCATTAAACAGGTTTGGAAAATGCCTGTCCACTTCCATTCCTTGCCTTATACCAGCTTGGGCCCTGGTTTGAAAAGCAGGATTGTTCTTGAATCATTCTAGAAGAAAGGAGTGCATTTCTCAGACCTCTCTGGCAATCATTTCTAGTTTCTCACAAGCCTTGAGGAAAATCTTGGTAGAGCTACTGAGCACTGGGCCAAAAGTAAGTGACATTTGGTTTCTAGTTTAGGCTTTGTCACTTATTTACCCGTTGGATTTACTCCCTGCCCTGTGTGAATGTCCTTCCAGCCTCATTGAGTGCCTCAGCCTCTGATCATCTGTTAACTGTTTTTCAAGTTGATTTTCATACTTTAGTAGAAATGGAAAATTCTTCCATGTCATGGGCTGGTAGCTTATTCACTTTTTAACACTATATAATATTTCATTGTTTAGATATGCTACCATTTGTCCATTTATCTAACAAAGGACATCCTGGTGGATAAAATTGTGGATAAAATAGCTCCAAATACCTATGTGCAGGTGTTTGTGAAGACAAAAAAAGTTAGTTCCTTTGGGAGTACTAAAGATCATGAACACTGGATTGTGTTTAGTTTTCTAAGGAACTGCACCATTTTGCCTTCCCATCAGAAACAAGTGTTCTAGCATTTGGTCTGGATGTTGGACATGTAGTAGGATTTTATTGTTGCATTGACTTGCCATTTCTTAACTCTGTACAACCCTAAGTGTCTTAAAAAAATCTTCCTACATTTTTTGAAAATTTCCTTTTATTGTAAAAGTGATGCACAGAGTGTTACAGTTACATAAGTCAGGTAATGACCTATGAGATGTGTCACCTCTTGTTTTCTTGCAGTTGTTTTCCCTCTCAACCCCCCCCCCCACAAGTTGTATAGTTTATTGTTGACATAGTGACTAGTGAGCATCACTGCTGCATTTGTTTACCCTTTGTCCCACCAGTCCCACCCTTACCCTCCCCTAAACAAATAAACTTACATATAAGATGAAAACAACAGAAGTAAAAAACAGCAACAAAAGGGAAAAATAAAATAAAATAATAAAACTTTTCTTTCCATTTCTTGGAGTTCATATTGATACACATCATTTTTTGTGATCATAGGCACATAGTTATTGAGCCCTTGAGATCCTCTCCTAAGAAAATCTTCCTTTGATCTCACTGTGTGAATGTTTAGAGTCCTGTTTAACTTATCATGTCCCAGTGTAACTTTTTCATTTGGATAAATGGCCAGGAGTAGAATTACTGGGTCATAGAGAAGCTCTATGTTTAGTCTTTTGAGGAACCTCCATACTGCTTTCCAGAGTGGTTAAACAAGTTTACATTCCCACCCACAGTGTAGTGGTGTTCCCTTTTGGCCATATCCCCACCAGCATCTGTTATTGTTAGTTTTCTTGATAATGGCCATTCTAACTGGAGTGAGGTAGAATCTCAATGTTTTGATTTGCATTTCTTTTATGGACAGAGATGTTGAACATTTCTTCATGTATCTCTTGACCATTCTTCTTCTGAGAAGTCTCTCTTTAAGTCCTTAGCCTATTTATTAGTTAGGTTGTTGTTTCTTTGAGGATTTATTTTTGGGGGGTTAATTTTGTATTTTAGATATGAGGCCCTTGTCTGAGGCATAGCTAGTAAAGATCTTCTCCCATCGTGTGGGCTTTCTCTTTATCTTGATAGCTACATTCTTTGCCATGCAGGGACTCTTCAGTTTGATGCAAGTATATTTATCCAGTCTATAGTGGATTTGTTGTCATTCTAGATCTTTACTTAGGAAGTTTCAACCCATGCCTGGGAGCCCTGGTGTTTTCCTATCCCTTCCTATAATATATTCGTGATATTTGGCCTTACACTGAGGTCTTTGATCCGTTTGGAATTGATTCTGATGCAGAGTGATATGTAAGTATCTAGCTTCAGTGCACAAGTATAGCCAACCCTACCAGCACCATTTGTTGACGAGTCTGTCTTTCTTCCATCCTGTGTTTTTGGGTCCCTTATCACATATTAGGTGACTATAGGTCTGTGGGTTCATTTCTGAGTATTCTATTCAATTGATCCTCAGACCTATTCTTATGCCAGTACCAAGCTGCTTTTATTACTACAGCTTTGTAGTAAAGTTTGAAGTTTGGTATTGATATTCCTCCAGCACTGTTCTTCCTGCTAAGGATTATTTTTGCTATTTGGAGTCTTTTATTAATCCATATGAATTTTTAGATTGCTCTCCCTGAAGAATATTGTGATTTTGATGGGTATTGTCTTGGATTTGTAGATAGCTTTGAGCAGTATTGCCATTTTCATGACATTAACCCTTCAAATCCAGGAGCATGGAAGGTTTTTCCATTTCTTTAAATCTGCTTTAATTTCTTTTTTCAGATTTTTTAAGTTTCCATGATAGCAATCCTTCACATCCTTTGTTAAGTTAGTTCCTAAGGATTTTTTTGAGGCTATTACAAATGGAGTTGCTTTCCTGATTTCACTCTCGATCTTCTCATTGTTGGCCTACAGAAAAGCTACTGATTTTTGCAGATTAGTTTGCCAAAGTTTTGAATCAGCTCAAGTAACTTGGGGGAGGAATCTATAAGATCCTTTAAATATAAGATCATGTCATCTACAAAGAGGGATAGTTTTACTTATTTCCCTATTTTAATCCCTTTTATGTTATTAACTTGACTTACGGCACTTACGGCTCTTGCTAGGAATTCCAGTACTATATTGAAGAGTAGTGGAGAGAGCAAACATCCTTGTCTTATTCTGGATTCTAGAGGAAATGGTTTTAACTTTTCACCATTAAGTATAATGCTGGCTATAGGTTTGTCATATACAGCCTTTATTATATTAAGGAATGGCCCATGGATTCTTAGTTTCTCCAGAGCTTTTATCTTAAAAGGGTATTAAATCTTATCAAATACTATTTTTGTATCTATTGAGATGATCATGTGGTTCTTATACTTGCTTCTTTTGTTGTGTTGAATTACATTGACTTGTGTATATTGAACCAGGCTAAGCCTCTTTTTATATAATGATATTGCTACCCCTTGATTAGGGGGTCTGTAAAGATCTCTGGCCCCGTTGTGAATCGGATTGATTGCTTTTGGATTGAGTTTGAATTATTCTTGGCTTATTTGGGGTCCCTGTGCAGGTATGTCTTTCGCAACTATTTTCCGTCAGTCTTCCACTTATCTTCTCACTCTGAACACTAGTATTTTTCATACTTTCTTCTAGAAGGTCCACATATCCTGGGAGTTCTGACAGATGGGGGCAGGGCAGGAAGGAGAGTTGGAATATGACAACTCCAGGCTTCTCCAATTCCTCTTACTTCCTTAAACAAGAGACTTTGTTTTACAACCACATTGCTTCAAGTCCACCAAACAAATTCATTTTAACTACCCAATCCTAGAATCCTGACTCTGTATGTTTGTGATGTATTATAAGCTTTATCTCCTAAAGCATAATAAAATCTGTCATAGTCATGGGCGTTTGACACCTTTTCAAGAACATTTTTATCCTTTCTAGTATTCACTTACAATGATGGAAACAATCTGACTAAAGATATGTGCCACCTACATGCCAAATCACCTCTCAAAAATAGACATTTTGGACAAAAGTTGTGTGTGTGTGTGTGTGTGTGTGTTTGAACTAACCAAAGAGTCATTTCCATTCTGTGCTCTGGGAAAATGCTTCCAGAGGATGGTGACTCAGGAGACAAATGTGAAAGTCATAAGAGAGGGGACATGGCTTCGTTTCTTATTTTCTGATGCTGAAGATCCCTTAGGAGTCTGCACAGTTCAGCATCAAGTGGACTTGTGCCTCTCAGCCAACCTTGTGTTCTTAGATCCTACACTAGTCCCTCTGGATCCAAGGCTCAGTCAGATGGTTAGTTAATGGTGTTTTATAAACACTTCAATTCATGTGAATACTGTTCATTGGTTTGACATGGGGATAGAAAAGCATTTTTCCATTATTTTATTTATATATTTCTCAGAGTTTCCAGGTAAGAATGCATCCTGTCATAAAACAAATCCTTATCCTTGAAAGGAGGAGACATCCTGCTATCTTCATTTTGGGGCATCATGTCAGGCAGTTGTGAATTCTTGGGTGAGAAATGCATCCCTTAGGAAAGAATGCATTCAGTTGCCTCTCTTTGGAGCAAAGATAGCATTTCTAAGTTTTCATATACCATATTTCTTAGTTGCCTACTCCAGGCCTCAGTTTCCATAAGTTATCCTGCTTCAAAATGACTTCACAAATTTCATTAAGGGGTAAAAAAAAATTGATGAGAGCCAAAGAAGGGAGAACAATGATGAAAATAAAAACCAGGAAGTTACAGCAGTGCACAGAAGTCCTCTGTACAGTTGCTAGGGTGAGAGACAAATCTAGCTGTAAATTCCCTGTGCTTTGCCAAACCGAAGGGTAGAACGTGTTCCACTTAAGTGTCACAGGCTTTTCATGGAGATAAAATAAACTGGTTACTCCCCATAAAATTTTTTTCCTCAAGAAAATGTCTACAAAGTTAGCTTCTTGCAATCAGAGTATGAAAGGACCACACAGCCCAGAATTTAAAGTCATTCATTCTCTGGTGAGAACCTAGCGTGAAGACTGCTCGACTTTCCAGCGAGGGAATGACTCACATGTTGATCATCAGCTGGGCAGGAGTTAGAGCTAAAAGTTTCCCGTGAAATCTGTGAGCTGCACACATGGCTGACAGAAGGGTGTGCATTTGTAGGCAACAGAATCCAAAACGAGAAGCAGGAAGGACCGCTGTCTGCCGTCTCTCAGGCTCCCGCACATCAGCAGTTTCATCTCCAAGCCGCTTTCCCACCCCTCACGTCTCATGTGGGCACCCAAGTATGCTCTAGCTGCTGCTGTAAGGGAGTTAACTATGCCCACGCTTAATACCTGTTTCGTGTTTGGTAGCCAGGCACTGGTGGCTCCTACTTATTATCCTAGCTACTCAGGAGGCTGAGATCTGAGGATTAAAGCCATGAGGTTCTTAGCTCAAATGAACTAGACCAAAGGGGGAAATTTGAGGCATTGCTCAAATGGTCCAGCATCAACCTTGAGCAGAAATGCTAAGGAACAGTGTCTAGGCCCAGGGTTTGAGCTCTGGTACTGGCACACATAAGAAGGAAATGAACATATTTGGTTACAGATTTGGATGGAGCTCGGAGGGACCGTCTTGTCTCTTCACCATGATTTTTGGGCATTTCAGAGGGAGAGACTCTCTAGCTTTGACACTGTAGTCACCGTGAGGCATCTTTACTCCTTGCTGGAGTTGATGCCAGCTGTTGGCTGGCATGTCCAGAGGTGCTGCCCACTGGCATACTGCTCCATAGCCTGTCTTACAGCAGGGTACACTAGATCTCTTACAAGGTCTGTAGGGTTCCCACAGGAAGCATTCTAGTTGACTAGGCAACAGCTTGGTGGATTTGTTTTTTTGTTTTTTGTTTTGGTCGATCATGAGGCTTGAACTCTGGGCTTGGGCGCTGTCCTTGTGCTCTTCAGCTCAAGGCGAGCACTCTACTGCTTGAGCCACAGTGCCACTTCTGGTTTTCTAGTAGTTTATTGGAGATAAGAGTCTCACCAACTTTCCTGCCCAGGCTGGCTTTGAACCGTGATCCTCAGATCTCAGCCTCCTGAGTAGCTAGGATTACAGGTGTGAGCCACCAGCGCCCGGCTAACTTGGTTAGCTTTTTATGACATATGCTTAGAGGTCACGTAGAGTCATTTCCAGCTCATTCCACAGCATTTAAAAAGTCATGAGTCTCTCCAGACCTGAGGAGAGGGGTCTAGACCCCAGATCTCCATTGGTAGATTGCCCAGGTGCGCTGTGGTAAACATGTTGATGGGAGGTACTGCTGCAGTCATCTTTAGAAAATGAAATCTACCTTCATGTGTCACTGCTACTTTTCTCTCTATAGTTGTGCTCCAGGATTCTGGAAGTACCAAGCAAGGAAAGGTGAGGTCAAGGGAAACAAATTCCTCCAGGGTGTTTTGTCAGCCTGGACTTGGAAAAATATAATAAAGGAAACTGTCCAGGTTTCCTGGCTAGATCAGCTCCCTGAGAAGGGACGTCGGCCAGGTTGCATGCTTTCCATTAAGTACATTTTTGGAGCATCTTTCTGATTTTGGCCAGGTAGCCACTGACTGTTGAAATACACCTGGATGGTTCTTACTTTGTTCCACGTATAACTCATAGAAATAACGCTCCTAAGTGGAGTATACATGCATAATGGCTTTATGTGAAAAGATTAGGATATGATTTACTATAATAATTCAGAACTGGGGTCACACGTGAAAGCAAAGTACATTTAAGAATTTCCTTTAAGTCAACTGAGTCAGTGGATCCATTTTCCCAGCTGAACCCATCAAGATATCTTCCTTCCGAGTCAACTTAAATGTATGGATGTGTTAAGTGTTTACCTTCTAGAACATCTAGCACATTTTACCAAAATATTACACCGAATTGACCAGTGTCACTGAATCAGAAGTGTATGGCTTCATGTGGCACTAGAGATATAATATTTCCAAGTGAACCAGACCACCTGTTTCCTGTTGGGTTCGGGGTAGGGATACTCATTTCCGCCATCTTTCAGGCAGTATGTGACCATTAAGAAAGGTCTTTATGTGTGCTCTTAGATACACTAGTGTTACAATGGCGCAAAATCTGGGGTATAAGTAAGTTTTTCCTCTTTTGATAAAAAGTACACATGAGGGAGGGGTTTATATTTTTTATCTAGGCATCTGGGTGCTAGTGGTTCATTCTGTAACCCTAGCTTTTCCTGAGTGGCTGAGATATGATGATCAGCGTTGGAAGCCAGCACAGGCAGAAAAGTCCATGAGATTTTTCATCTCTAGTTAATCGCCAAAGAGCTGGAAGTGGAGGTTTGGCTCAAATGGTAGGGAAAAAAAGTCTAAGAGATTGAGTTCAAGCTCCAGTACCAGCAGCCCATCCCCCTCCTTAGAAAAAAAAAGTTTCTTAATCTATGGACAAATATTTCCCAAAGCAGTACTCTTTATTCAGCTCACAACAATGAGAATGAAGTTTCTGCATGGCCTAGAACAATCTCTTAGAAGTCCTTAGTAATGTGAGCTGAATTTCTGAATCACATCAAAGCATTCAGAGATCCAGGGCTTGCTCTTTAGTTGTGTGAACCAACTGGTTACTGTGAAATAGGTTGAAATTCAGAATGAATACTTAGCATGATGGACGATGACTAACTAGTTCTAGAATCATTTTATTTTCATTTTGACATTTGGGAAGAGAAAAGATTTCTAAGTAAACCACACATTCTAAGGCTTTGAAAAGGTAGAAAATGTCAACAAGAAGTTAAAAAAAACCCATCCTTCTATCTCAGTGTATACAAATGAATTCATTTAATCATCATAAGACACTTTGCATCTTGCATTTGAGTAGGACACTTGGTATGACAAATAAGCTTCAAACCATTTAATGGCTCAAGCACTTTGGAACTGGCCACTGGCCACTGCAGGGGGGTGGGAGACATTTGGGGACTGGGTCCTTGCCCCATGGGATTTGGTACTATCTCCAAGCCGATGGTGTCCGAGCTGAATTGAATTGGAGGACACAGCGGGGTTCAGATTCCGTACACCTTTTTGGGTCACAGAAGTCTTTGGTGTGGAATGCTGTGGTGTCAGAACAGAGGAAAAACCACTGGTTGGTCAACTTAGTTCTCTTCCATGTGGTCAGTTAGGGCAGGCAAGGGATCTCTCATCTGAAAGGAGTGCTGTCCAAAGCCATCCCAGGAGCGATTTCCATTCTAATCTGTCCTGACAGAAGGGAGAGGAAGGCAGGGAGGAGAGCAACTGGACAAGGAAGCCCACACAGAAGACCTCCTCCTCCCATCCCTGGGGAGAAGGAGGGGTGGGTCATCCAGATGCAGTCTGTGCTGTCATAAGTTTACCTTGCAGTAGCTGCATTAGGAACAAAACCAAGGCAATCTATCTCATGTTTTGCCAGCCTGGCATCCATGACTCATGACTGCAGAGTTTGTGAAAGCTCAGATATCAAGTTCCACCCTTGGCTTCCAGACATCAGGGTTGGAACCTGGGCAGCTGCAGCTTGTAAAACTCTGCAGGAGAGTCTGAGACGCAGCCGGGACTGGGATTCACACACTGTGGAGAAAAACCCAGAATTACCAGTGTAACACTGACCAGTCTAGTCAAATGTCCATATCTCTTCAGATATCCTGACATGAAATGGATGAACATTTACCTAGATACGAGATCTTTTAAAATCCAGTGTTGTTTTGTAGCTTTCACGGAACGGAGAAATCATAGTATTAAAGTCATTGAAAGTACGATGACATATATTTCAATACAGATATCCAGACTGAGGATCAGGTGGGGGGAGGTGGGGGGAGTATGGGAAGGGATAGGAAGGGGAAACAAAGAGGAGGCAACAATGCTTGATAAGAAATGTACTTGTTACCTTGCCCATGAAATTGTAACTCCTCTGTATGATATTCTCACAATAAAAAAAATAGAAACCTTAGTAAAATAGTAAAATGCCCTGTGTCTGTGATGTATGTTTAGATATAAACAGACAATGGAGGTTCATGCCTGTAACCCTAGCTACTCAGGAGGCTGAGTATGGTTTACAGTCAGCCTGGGCAGACAAAATCATGAATATTCTTAACTCCAATTAACAAACAAAAAGCCAGAATGAAGGTAGGGCTCAAGTGGAAGAGCATCAGCTTTGAGTAAAAAGCCAAAGAGTTGAGTAAAAAAAAAATCCAAGGACCTGAGTTCAAGCCCCAGTACACACACACACACACACACACACACACACACACAGATGATCAGAACCTCTCTTCTAAAGTTTATCTATCATAGAAGTGAAAAATAAATTATATGAATTTAGAGATAACATGCCAAAAATAATGAAGGTTTTAGAGTGGAAGAAAAACATGAAGAAATTTTGCACAGGCACTGACAATAAATCCTACGTACTTTGTCAAAGTGATTCCTCCTTGTAACACAAGGTGAAGAAATGCTAGCCACTTCACCTGTGCAGGCTGGAACACCAAGGTACCGAAGAGATTGAGAAACACGTCCTATCTTAGTGTCTTAATAACACTCAATACAAATATTTAGATTGTCAAACTTAGAAAAGCCACAGAGACTGCTCTTACCTTCAGGTAAGTCAAAGAAGGTGAATTGGACAGAGAAAGAGTAGTGACACACTATCAAGAAGTGTGTAGGAAAACCCAGAGGATGAAGACATTAAGTGAAGAGCTACATGCTCCCCACACAATGGATTTCTTAACCATGTTGCAAATTACTTAAACTAGTACACACCAGGGAAATATTGCTATTGTCCCATGTAGGAGACCATAACAACTTCTCAGTGGTGTGTGTACTATTGTATAATCCTTGGCTCTAATTTGGTTTTGCCTGATTTTACATCTTCTCTACACATATTTACAACCAACTGTGGGCTTTGCTTTTATTTGTTTGATACTTTACCATGTTACTGTCATCATTTCAACTAAGCGTGTGTTTGGAAAGCTTAGAGAGTACTCTATTGATAGATTGTAGAAAATGAGTAAGTTATTTAATAACTTGGAGAAAGTATTCTATTTAAGCCTCCATCACTGTACCAGTTTTTATACTGGGCCTTTTGGGTAGAGCCTGGCAAAAGCTTTTTGGAACTGTAACTCTAGCATACTTTCCAAAAATGTTTTCTTCTATAGATTTCTTTTACATTCAGTAAGACTTTTGAGAGACCAAGATCTGGAAAAGAAACCCCTTCATCGGTCAGGAGTTTCTGGCACTTTGTAGAACAATCACCCCAGAGCCCCTGCTGGACACACTACACAAAGTGGTGGCCCCACCACATTGCCCAAACAGCCCTCTGGGGACCTTGCCACCCCCAGGAAGAATGACCGTTAATCATAGGTGACGCACACAGCCTGCCAACATGGACTCATCAAATGGTCAGCCTCAAAGGAACTTCAGAGTAAACTCCATGTCAAGCCAACGTGTGGATGTACATTCCATCACCCCACCCTCTGTGTGCACCAGAATCCCTTCCCCTCCCGCATCCATGTGGGGGTGACAGCATCCAGGCCCACCTCCAGTAGAGCTGTGGACCCCATCTTTTTGGCTCCCCTTACTCTTTGAACCATTCTGCTATTTTAATCACAGAAGAGCTCTCCCAGCATCTGTTCTCCCATTGTTCCTTCTGGAAAAGAAAGAAAAAGTGACTTTGCTTGATGCATGTGTCCTGCAAGCTGGCGAGCCCAGGTCTCCACGCTCCTTTCTCTACAGAGGTCAGATGTGCCCCCAAGTGGAGGGCAATGGCGGAGCAGGCTAGAGACCCCAGGGAGAGTCCCTGCTTCTTTCTGGGCCCAGCCACTGACATATGCTATAGTGACCAAGCCTGCCGTCCATCGAACACCCAGAAGACTCCATTACCTGGAAAAAGAGCCGAGGAATAGAGCAGGGGTTCATGTAGGGTGAGATGGAGACGGAAGAGGGAAGCAGAAAGGGGAACAGGTGAGGTTGGGAAAGTTTGAGAGCAAGACAGACTGCATCTCAGTCTGTTCCACACGAGGGTACCTGTGAGGATTGTGTTCCTCCTGTTTCCCACACCCAGGTGGCCCTGTTAACACTCCCTAACATTAATGCCAACTGTGTAATTTAGGAAACTTTATAGCCCAGAACTGCTACCCACAACCTTGCACTGAATAATGACATAGACACTGGTTTTTAATCCACATCTTTGGGATTCGAAGCAGCTTCCAGAGTTGCGGTATCCTATTTGGGTGCAAGACTATCTTTCGGAAGGTGCTCATTTGTCTGCTCACTGGTCCGGAGCAGCAAGGGACCCTTGTGGCAGAGGGCTTCCGGGACATGGAAATGACCAGCAGGTGTGTTTTGCTCTTGCTTATTAACAGTGGCTCCCAGAGCATTGTGGGAATTTGGACTGTAGTTGTTTCTCAAATGGCTCCTTAAGGATGGCAGGCAGTAGACATCATCTGAAAGGGTGATAGCTACTCAGCCATCAGTTATTAGCATGTTGACAGACTGTATTCTTATTGCTAGGAAGCATCTTCTGTCAAGGATGAGATGATAAACTGAACTCGTGCCAAAGCAGGGCTAGGAAAACAGGCTTGTTCTTAGAACAGTCTGTGTCCCCTGAGTCTGTGTTCAGAAAATTTGCTCTCCACAGGCCATATCATCCTCTTAAAATATTAACACTCGAGAGCGAATGAGGCTTGGAGTCCCTGTCAGATAACGAAGTGGTGCATGCAGTAGGTTCTCAGCCAATGCTCGCTGGCTGCAGAAGCATGAATGTCCAGGAGAGTGGAAACCCATGAGGAATGGCGGCTGGGGGAAGTCTGAACACGGGATCCTTTTCCTCTAGTGGAGGAGCATTAGGCAATCAGTGATGGCCCTGTGGATTGCTGAAGTCTAGAACAGTAAGCTCTGCCTCTGAGCACACAGGAAGGAGAGAAGGGATGGACAGGACCACTCACCCCAGGCAAAAAACCTCCACCTCTCGGATTGTTGATTCTAGGATTTCCTTGAATAAGGGAAGGATTTTTGGTGAATGAAGTCAGCATACCTCGGCGATAATAATATAAAAAGGAGAAATTGGTTAGAAATTACATCATGCTTGTTGGGCCTGCTCAGTTCTGTGGCCTGGGAAGGTTCCCCGGATAGCCAGGCTATAGCTGGAAGGTGGGTGGTGATAGGGTGATAGGAAATGGACCTGGCTCAGGGCCTGTGGAAGACTCAAGCCAGGCCACCCCTGACTCCAAACCACCATGTCTCCCTCCCCACTCCCTGCCCACCTCCACCGCAATTCTGTGGCCCTGAACCCTTGCCTGTTCTTCTGATCCTCGCAATCTTTCTCTGTCCACTTTCCACACAGAACATAAGCCAAGTCATGCAGCAACTGATTTCTTAATTGAATCTTAAAAATATATTTAATTGAAAAAAGTACACTGAAGAAATGCGTGTAATACTCTTTATAGGAAATCCAAAAATGATGACACTTAACAGGTACAGACAGTTACATGAACGCACAGAAAAACAGAAGAAATAAGAAAACAATTAGCTTTAAATGGTGGGACTCTCTGGAGTAAGGAGAGATGGGATTAGGGAAGAATGTAAGACAGTTTCAAAGACACTGACATTAGCTCAGTTTTTAAAGTTATGAGGCAGGATCATTCTTCACAGATTATGTATGCAAAACATATATTCAGTTGTATGAAGGAAATGTCCCTTTCTTCCCTCTCCCTCCCTCCCTCCCTCTCTCCCTCACTCCTTCCCTCCCTCCTTCCCTCCCTTCTTTCTTTCTTTCCTTCCTTCCTTCCTTCTTTCCTTCCTTCCTTCCTTCCTTCTTTCCTTCCTACCTTCCTTTCTTCTTTCCTCCCTTCCTTCTGCTTCTTCCTTCCTTTTCCTTCATCTTTTTCTTTCTGATCCAAGAATCAAACCCAGGGTTTTGTACAAGCTAGATATTCATTCTTCCACTGAAATACTTCTTTATGGAAAACAAATATTTGATTTTTCCCCCAAACCCTCTAAGGTTATACTCTAGAACAAAGAATCCAGGTTGAAAGTGAAAAGCAATTTGCTTTCTTCTTAAATGTCATTTCTCACTGCTTGTTTGTGGTTGAACAGCTATGTTTAAGATGTCACATGTTACAGTCTATTAAGGAATGAAGAAGGGCTTAATGAGCCACTAAAAGTTGTTAATTTTGTGCTATAGAGATGAGGAGCCAGCAAAGTGTCAAAAGAAAGATATACCTGAAGAAGTGATTTGGAATAATTAACCCAGGAGGAACTTGCAAAATCATATGAAGATAAATCAAACCATTAAAAGAGTGGATTTTTTCTCTTTAAGTTCACATGCATTTACTATTCCCAAGCAAAGACTTGAGAGTGTACATTTTTTTAAGTTCTTAATGTAATCCTGATCCACACAGCTACTTGAGAGTTGTGGGGCCATTACTAAGTACTCAGCTGAGATGCAGTAGGTAGTATTAAATAACACCACGAATCAGAACAATGAACTCCTTAGCCGGTGTGATTGGGCCACATGTAGCTGAGTGTCAATTTGTCAATGATCATATTGTTTAAACAGCAATCCAGCCAGGCCCAAATTTTGTTTCTATTTATCCTTTTTAAAAAAACTTCACAATTTAAGTAGTTCTTTTATGACTTTATATATCCTTAACATAAAACTTACTGATTAAAGGACTGAGTCTTTAGTTTTTCTAATTTAAAGATCCAGAAGTGCTGTTTTCCAAATGTAGGTTAGCTGATCATTTTAAACAGTATATTCTTCAAACGTTTATCAGGCAGAAAATATATGTAAACGGGGGATGTATTGAAAATGAGCAAGAACACCCAGGTATTTAAAAACCTAAGGTGATCCAAAAAAAAAAAAAAAAAAAACAAGGCTTAAGCAGGACGCTAGTGACTCACGCCTGTAACTAGCTGAGATCTGAGGATCACAGTTCAAGGCCAGCCCAGGCAGGAACTTCAAATTATGTAGTGGCTCAAGTGGTAGAGCTCAGGGACAGCACCCAGGCCCAGAATTAAAGCCTCAGGATCGGCAAAAACAAACAACCGAAAACCCAAAGCTTAACCCTTGTATATATGAGTGGACCAAGAAAATGCTGTACATCTACAATGGAATCTGGCTCATCTATCAGAAAGCATAACATTACATCATCTGCAGGGAAATGGTTGGACCTAGAAATGATGTTAAATATATCTGGCTCAGCGAGACCAACGGCAATGAAGCTAGATGTAAAACACAAACATGGACGATACTATCTAGAGGGCTCTGTAGAAACAGACTGACTAAAGGATGGTATAGCTCACAGAGAAGTACAATTGTGTCATGCCTCTGAACAACTAACCAACTGTTTACCAAAGTGAGTGTCAGGAAGCCAAACCGTATTTGAGACCAAGAGTGGCAACCATCAGTGGGGTACAGGAAGGGAGGGAGGAAGCATGGGAAAATGTAGTCATTGTCTTCAATGGGCATGATGGAAAAATTGAACGACATAAGCTGAAGGTAAAGATGAGTGGAGAAAAACTGAGGGAGAAGGATGAATACTCAGAGGCTGACTAACGGGATCAAAACTACTTGGCGCAACCCAGTTAACAATTAAAAGTATCCCCCAAAGCCAAATATATATATATATATATATATATATATATATATTTCCAGCAATTTCTTTATGCTCCATTCCCTGTCCTGCACCTTATTCTCTGCTTTGTTTGCTTCGGATCAGTGTACCTCAAGTATGCCGGGACCTGATGAATGCCACCGCTTGCCAGCCAGCATTGTGACCATTCTTGTGCTGTGGCTGTTCTGTGTGTGTAATCCCACAGCAGTGTTCTGTTCTGGGCAATGACAACTACATTTACTCTGAGTTCATCTGTGGGGGTGGTTTCTTTAGTCCCAACCCATAGGCTCCTGTGTGACCCACCCACGCCTCCCACCCTCCCTCACCACCCCAGGGCCCATGGGCAGCCCAGCATTGATAGACTTGGAAGCCTCCGAGGGATGAAGAAGGGGGAAGGGGAGGAGAAGAACTAGGTGTAAGATGGTCCAGGGACAGAACAGAAGGAAATCCAAGTGATGATCCTGCACAGCGGCCCTAGCTTACCTGTGTGGCTGGTGGGAGGAGCTGAGTTCTAGAGAGTTGAGCTAAGGGAAAATCTATCCTGGTGGCCCCAAGACAAACCTTCCCTCCACGCCTTCAGTTCCCTTCACTGTTCACTGTTCCCCTGCCTCGGGTCCTGGGCCTCTACTCTCCTCTTCTTCTTCCTCTTCTTCTTCTCCTCCCTTGTCCTCCCCTCCCCTCTCCTCCCCTCCCTTCCCCTCGCCTCCCCTCTCCTCTTCTTCTTCCTCCCTTCCCCTTCCCTCTCCACTTCTTCCTCCCTTCCCCTCCCCTCTCCACTTCTTCTTCCACTTTCCTCCCTTCCCCTCCCTTTCCCTTCCCTCCCCTCCCCCTCCTCCCCTCTCTTTCCCTCCCCTCCCCTTTCCTCTTCTTTTTCCTCCCCTCCCCTCTCCTCTCCTCTCCTCTTTTCCCCTACCCTCGTTTCTCCTCCCCTGTCCTTCCCTCTCCTCCCCTCCCTTATGCTCCCCTCCTCTCTCCTCTTCTTCCTCTCCTCCCCTCTCCTCTCCTCCTCTTCTTCCTCCCCTCTCCACTTCTTTTTCCCCTCCCCTCTCCTCCTCTTCTTCCTCCCCTCTCCTCCTCTCTACTACTTCTTCTTCCCCTCCCCTCTCCTCTCTTCCTCTTCTTCCTCCCCTCTCTACTTCTTCTTCTTCCCCTCCCCTGACCTCCCCTCTCCTCTCCTCTTCTTCCTCTCCTCCCCTCTCCACTTCTTCTTCTTCCCCTCCCCTCCTCTTCTTTCCTCTCTTCTCCTCCCCTCCTCTCCCTTCTCTCTTTCTTTCCCTTCCTTTCCCCACGTACTTACAGCTCTCACCACTTCCCCTCTGCTCGCTCCTGCTCACCCCTTGAGCTCCTTGGCAGAGAACTGAGCCTGTATATTCTCTCCTCTCCCTAGTTAGTAACTAGGATTCCCAGCATACAAGCTCCATACACCACCGCAGAAGAAATAGCCATGCTGGCGTCGGCGTAGATCTGCTTCTAGCTGTGGCACAGAGGGCATGGGGAAGGCAGGAGAGGAAAGGCCCACCTGGCCCGTGAGCCAGTGTTCCCTCCTCTATGCCCACAAGTGCTTTGGGCCCAAACCTCACCGGGACTCCAGAAGCGAATTAAATCCTGCCTGGAAAAAGGCGGCCATCACTCTCTGTGATGATCGTGGCACCCGTCACCCTCTCTGAAGCTGGCCAGAGTCTCCATGTCTCTGGGGAGGGTCTTCCTGATCAGCACTAGATGTGGAATGGAAAACTGGGCCCAGGTCCAGCCCAGGACGCTGCTTTCCCAGTTACCTCTAGCTGGCAGTGCGTGGCTCTGCTCTGAGAAGAAACACGGCCGCTGTCCCCTGGGCTGAGGGTCAGTGTTAAGTGCTCAGTCCATGTAGGCACCAGACAATGAGAGGAGGAGTTCAGTGCTCCCATTACAATGCTGCGGTCCTCTCTGGGGCTCTTGGCTGGGGCACACGGAGGCCATCTTGGCCTCTTGGGGCCAGGAGACACACATATGCATTCATCAGGTCACACAGGCGCTTGATTTCAAATGGGCCCAGAATGTCCCCAAGGCTGGACAGCTGGCAGGGAGAGGACCCCAGCTCTCCACCACGACCCAGGGACACTTCCGGTCTCCTTGGCCTCATCCGCTTTGAGTCCCTCTGTGTCTCTCTGCCCCTGCAGGCGTGTACACCTTTCTGTCCAGCACCCTGAAGTCTCTGGAAGAGAAGGACCATATCCACCGGGTCCTGGACAAGATCACAGACACCTTGATCCACCTGATGGCCAAAGCGGGCCTGACACTGCAGCAGCAGCACCGGCGGCTGGCCCAGCTCCTCCTCATCCTCTCCCACATCCGCCATATGAGGTAAGGGGCCCTGAGTCCTAACTACAGGAAGCTACCTCCACTTACACGGCGGCAGACAAGCAAGGGCTGCCATGCATACACCTAGCACCGTGGGATTCCTTCATGACCCACCATACATGCTGGGGCTAGGGGAGGAGGACACAGAGGAAGGCGTTGAGTGTGCCCGGGCACCTGTCAGATTCCCCTTCCTGAAGGGGGCAGCTGTGGGTGTCTGTGGGCAGAGGCAAGTATGAGGCGGGATGGTAGAAGTTGGCGGAAATGTCCTGAGGCCAGGGCCAGGCTAGCCAGAAGGAAGAGGTGAGATCGCTTCTGAGGAGGCTCCAAGCTGGAGTTCTGAAATCCAAATGGCACGAAGTCTGGCACATCCAAGTCCTGGGACCCACCCTTCCTGAGACAGGCTGGCCAGATTGTTAAGCTTCTTGGGAAAACCAATGTACCTTTTTCCTTTACCTCCCAAGAGCACTGTCTAGGATTGCCACACAGGGTATGCCCGCAGCAGGATTCCTGGGTGAACAGCATGAAGAAATGGAGACGTGACTCACTGAACATTTGACTCATGCCCTGTGCCTTTGAAATTCCTACGCAAAGCGTCTTCTTGGCCAAGTTAGGGAGAAAGGGATGGCAATCACAGTCCTCAGGGACTCCCTGGGAGTCTTGGGAACAGACACAGGACTCAGCCTGCTGGGCACAGCAGATGATCGCATTCTGAGGAAAACATGTTCAATTCTTTCTTTTCTCTTACTCATCCTTCTTCGGGTGGCACGGGGTTTGAACTCAGGACCTTGTACTTGTAAGCCAGGTGCTGTACCACTTGAGCCACATCCCCAGTCCTTCTTTGTTTTACTTGATTTTTTTTTTTTGGTCTTTGCTTCCATCTGTCTCAGTCCATGATCTTCGTATTTCTGCCTCTTACACAGCTGAAATTCCAGGTCTGTAGCAGTGACCTTGGAGAATCTATGCAAGCCCTATGTATGTTTATCTTTGCGGAGGAAAAAAATCACTGACTTTTCTAACCTGTGAACTCAGGTCTAATTAGTTAACATCAAGGATAGTTGCTGTGTATATCAGTCCTGGCTGATTTTATGTCAATATGGGAGGGCGGGGAGGGGGGGAGGGGGGAGGGAGGGGGCGGGACACAGTGGTGCAGGAACTGTTATCATTGAGGGAAGAACTAAGAAGTGGTTGCTGGGTTATTGGCAGCTCTGAGCATCTGGCCCCCACCCCCCCATCTCCGTCCTCCCCACCCCTCCACCCTCCTCTTACACATGCATATCTACAAAATATTTTGGTGCCTCGTTATCTCAGCGTAAAACACAGAACTCTGTTTTGTCGAATTTGGCCTCTGCCATATGGTGTTTCTCCAAGAATTTAATTCCAGCCTTCATCCCCCTGGAAATGTGATGCATTACGTTATTGGAGGAAGGGGACCATGGCAGATCTGGGGGGCATTCACTTTTAACAGCGTTTAAATTGAAAATGGGTAACACAAACAACATCATGCTTAGACGTGTCCTTTAGGTTGGGTCGCAGGCCTGGACGGCTCCGATGCTGAATTCCATGTCAGGACTCCAGCCTGGGCTAACCCTTCCCCAACCACAATGTGAAGATACAGTGTTAGGACATAGTCAGTTCTGCCTCTTCATAATCCATATTTCTTTTGTTTTCTTCTCTTTTTCTTGTGGTGCTTGAACTCAAAATCTAGATGCTATCCCTCTGCCCAAGACTTGAATGACAGCTCTATTTCCAGCTTTTTACTAGTTAATTGGACCTAAGAGTTTCAGGGACTTTCCTGCCCAGGCTGGCTTCAAACCAGGATCCTCACGTCTCAGCCTCCTGAGTAGCTAGGATCACAGGCGTGAGCTGTCAATGCCGGGCTGTATTTCTTTTCAAAAGCACTTTCAAGTGAGCTCAGAGCTGTCATCCTCGCTCTTTTCCCTCTGCAGTATGTGGGGCAGAGAAGAGTTGCGACTGGTAAAGGGCAGAGTGGGTTTCTAGGGGGGAAAAGAGGAAATGGCACCTGCCTACACTCCCCTCCTCTACCAAGTTTTAGGTAGCATTTACAGTTCTAGGCTGTGGTAGAGGGCAGGTTGGGCTGACCCCTGACCCCTGTCCCTCTTGGAACTTGCACGGTGTGTGGGGTTGAGAAGAATAACACCTTAACACATAGAGTGAGTATGAGAGAGAGAGAGCACAACCAGGCTGATGTGAAAGGGGGTGGCTAAAATGGAGAGAGCTGGGCCAGGGCCACAGAGAGGAGAGACGGCTGGGGAGTTCACTTTTGAAGACTTGGGGGACATGCATACAGGAAGAGGAAACACCCAAGGAATGCCCCCTCCTAATTCTAGAAGGATCTTTGTTCCTTTAAGGGGCAGAGCAGAACCCAGTGCAGTCTACAGAGTTCACAGAGAATGAAGGGCAGGACCCGTCTGTGAAGGGAGACAGAATGGGTCATTTGGACGCTGGATGATTGGGACAGAAATGTTTATTCTGGATTTGACAGGAAGTCATTGGGGAGTTTAAGCAAGGGAATTTCTTAAACTGCATTACCCATTTTAGATAGCTCACTCCTGAAGCAAGCTGGGTGCTGGTGGTTCACACCTGTGACCCTAGCTACTCAGGAGCCTGAGATCTGAGGCTGGAGGTTCAAATCTAGCCTAGGCAGGAAAGTCTGTGAGATTCTTATCTCCAATGAGCCAGCCTTTAGTGATGAGGCTAAAGGAAATCACTCAGATCCTGAGTTCAAGCTCCAGTACCTACCTGCATTCCCCTCCCCCTCCCCCAGAATGCAGAATGCTGACTCCTGATTGGCTGTAAGTGGCAGGTTCTCGACTTAGCTGTAAGGATGGTGTCAAGGAACAGGGCTGAAAGCCAGGCTGTGGAAGGAAGGAAGCCAGGCTAGGAATGGCTGGGGTGGGGAGGGTGTGTCTGTGAGTGTGGCCTGCCCTTGAGGGAGGGGAATTGAAGCTGCCTGGAGATGCATCCCAGACTGGGGCTCTGAAGACCCTTGACCTTCTGCAGATGCCATCCTCCGGGCAATCTTTCAGTAGAAAGAAGGCTTGGGTGACCAGGGTCTCGGGACCTTCTCTAACCTCCCCTTGCTAGGAATGTCACAAGTCTTGGGAGCACAGCCAGGCTCTAACGTGGTCTTCTCTGTGTCCTCCCCTCCGCCAGTAACAAAGGCATGGAGCATTTGTACAGCATGAAGTGCAAGAACGTGGTGCCCCTGTACGATCTGCTCCTGGAGATGCTGGATGCCCACCGACTGCACGCCCCTGCCAGCCGCCAGGGGGTGGCCCCGGAGGAGCCCATGCAGAGCCAGCTGACCGCCAACGGCTCTGCTTCTGCACACTCCTTGCAAACATACTACATCTCCCAGGAGGCAGAGAGTTTCTCCAACACCATGTGAGAACTCCTGGGAGCCCCCTCCCCAGGTTCTGAGAATCCCTGTCGCATTTTACCCACGTCATGCATCACTTTCACAGAAATTCTGTCTCCTGCATACACTCCGGCATGCATCTGCCACCCGTGGCTTTCTAGTATGAGTGGCCATTCATTTGCTTGCTCAGTTCTTAGTGACATGTCTTCTGTTGGGAACAGCCAAAGGGATTCCAGGGCTAACTCTTTGGTAACAGCTCTCTCCCCCTCTTTGCTACATGATTAAGAATGAGGATTCTTGTAGTGCGCTTCATGACTGAACTCAGCCTGTGAGATGTCTGTGGACTGAAGTTTACTAGTTGAGACCCACACCTGGAGAGTAGACATTTCACCTCCAATAAGCACTTTGTAATGGCTCCAAACTAAGCCTCAGGACAGAATTGAATGGCTCCTTTAATTGACACCATGGAGGAAGAAAGCTAGCTCCAGGCTTCCTCATGGGCATGTTGTATTCCTATGGTAACCTGTCACTTGTGAAAACGATTAAGGGACACCTCGATCGTTTTCACTAAATGGCTTGGGTGTAGCAGCATGCTTGGTGAACCCCGATTCATTTCTCCCCATAGGAATACAAGATGCACACAGGGAAGGAAGATCCCCTTATTCTCAAGACTATGTCGGCTTAATGCATTGCACCTTCTTACCTTGCTGAAACCTACTGCTGGTTTTCCAGAGCACAGGGTTCCAGGTCAGCCTGGCTTTCCACAGACCTGCAGGAAACAGCAAGTTGATTTCAGTTAAGGCATACAAACCAGTCTCTTAAAAAAAAACATTTTTTTGGCTATTATTTTTATAAAAGAAAGCCTTTTTAGCTCCCAAGGACTTGGCAGTCAAAAACAGCTTCTGGACCTATTCCAGCGGGGCTTTGGCATTCACCACCAGAGGGCGCCCTACGTGGCTCGCCCAGCTATGACTTCACACTGCATTTTTCTCACATAGAGGGATGAAGGGCAGTTTCGATTGAGCGAGGAGCACCTTAGTGATGCTTTCTGTTGTTATTGTTGTTTTGATTTTAGGCTTGGGAAGCGGGGTTAACTAGTAACTGGGTGTGATCCATTGTGGGCTGCTAGAGAACAAGAAGGAAAGTAGGGGAGAAACTGGATCAAACCAGGCTGCAGTTTCCCAGGGGTGCACACCCCAGGCAGCACAATGCACAGAGGGCTTGCCCTGCAAGCAGCCGGTGGTCTGCCTCCCCTTCATTTACCATGTGGCCCTGATGATAGGAAACAGTTGGCCTGGGACCCTGGGGGCTGGTCAGTGCTCCTCTAAAAATAAGCTGGTTTGGCCTTGGGAAGTTCTCCACCACCACCGCCCCCCCGCCCCGACTTCTACTCCTTCTGCCCTTAAACTGCATAACCCAAGAGAATGAGACCAAAACTGGGCCACAAGAATCCTTTTCACAACAGCCACCCCACAAAAAATGAAAAAAGAAAAGCTTTCCTTAGCCACAGGGCCGTTTTCCCTGGGCCTTTGCTTTTCTAGTACAATTCTGGGTGGTTTCATTTTCTGAACCCAAATGAAACTTTGATCTTCCCTGACTTCATAGACTACAGTTGCAACACTGCCGAGAGGCCACATAGTAGATGGCAGCCCAGGGAAAGGGCCAGGCTTCTAGCCGAGTTAGATCGCAGCGCTAGTGAGTGGCTAGGCTTCTAGATGCATCGATACATCCTGTTTGGAGCGGTGAGTTCCACTAAGTGGCAGCCAATGAACTAGAATACTGGGGCCCCCAAATAAGTGAAGCTTTCTCTTTTTATTTTTTTCTCCATGCATGTACATCTAAATTTGGGGGGCAATTTTCTGTATCCTCATGAAGAATATGTTTTAAGAACACAATTCTTTTGTTGTTTGTTTTAAAAAGTACCTTATATAGTATAATATATATATATTTTGAAATTGAATTGCTTGTTTATCGGACAATTGAATGTAATAATTCTGTACTGGATTTAATTTTGACTGGGTTGACATTGCAAAAACCAAGGGAAAATGTTGAGTTGTTTTTTTTTTTTGTATACTTTTCAAGCTACCTTGTAATGTATGCAGTTAGTTATTGATGCCTAAAGCCTGGTGATTATTCATTTCAATGAAGATCACATTTCATATTAACTTTTGTATCCACAGTAGACAAACTAGCACTAATCCACATGCCTATTGTTGGATATCGATTGACAGACAATCTTAATGTAGCAGAGATTATGCCTGAAAAGGAGAATTATTCAGGGCAGCTAATTTTGCTTTTACCAAAATATCAGTAGTAATATTTTTGGACAGTAGCTAATGGGTCAGTGGGTTCTTTTTAATGTTTATACTGAGATTTTTCTTTAAAAAAATAAAAACAAAATAAAACACAAAAAAACCTCTAGGACTATAGATGATGTAATACCAGCTAAATCCAAACAGTTATGTGGTAGAAGATTTTTACATGATTCATCTACTGTGTTTGTATTCTTGTTGAGATACTACTACATTTGAAATGGGCAGAGAACATTGGATGGTTGAACTGTGAGCCCTTGAGTTTCAAGCAACTTTGGAAGTCTCTTTTTAATTCTTATTTGAAGTGCCAATAACGAGTGGCTGACATTTCCCAGCTGATGTTGGTGCAGGGCAGAGGGGACATGTGGAGAAATTGTGCTTTCTTCCCACTTTGAAGAAATTTAAGGTCTGAAAGGTATTGAACTACCTGCAGGTGCAGGGTAGGGAAAGGAAAAGGTCTTGGGAATTTGAATGGGGAAAACAAGAGACTAAGAGCATTGACAGTCCTCTGACTCCCGGAGGGGATGCTGGGGGCCGCTCTTCTGTTTCTGCCCTGTAATCTGAAACTAACTAGTCATTTTCAATATGGCTGCTTGAGTTTGTGGGCAGAGTACGGCATCAGCAGCTAAATCCAAAGAATAACGAGAGGTCAAGTGTCTTTCAGCCATCTCCGAGCTTGCTGTCATGATTCTGCGATGCTATCTTACAGCAATGAGTGAGACACCCCAAGAGAAGACCCTATTGGTATCAGCCACAAAATCTCATCCATCCTGAAGGAAGTGCAATCACTGAGAGATGTCCATGATTGCAAATGTTTCCCCATGCCCTATTCCAGGCCTTGTGGGGGCTGAACAAATAAATGACTTTCTGATGATTTACTTTTAATCCTATTAAGGTGTTCGCACTTTGAAATGGCCTTTGATTTAGACTGTTGGCTTAGAGTACCTTTACTCCCCAAGGAGGCCAATTGCAAATCCCTTCCTTGAATAACTTTCCAACCTGGAGACAGGCTGTGGATACTGGGAACTCTCACCAGCCGGTCGTGATGTCTGAGATTCACAGGCAGGTCTGTGTGGGGACAGCGGCTCTGTGAAAGGCAAACGGAGTCATGCAGTAGCTCAGAAGGAAACCACGATCCTTTTTTGGTGCAAGTCTTGGGAGGTTGATCCAGATTGGGCTGTAAACCTCCCAGCGTCACCCCTTGAGAAGGAACTCCCTCTCAGACAAGTGAGCTGAACTGTGGTCCCAGATACCCCACCTTCTCGTCTGTGCGATTCTGCTGTTTTCTAGCTGTCTTTCCTTTCCACTGAAATCAAATTGTGGTCCCTTTTGAAATCACTTTAAATTGTTTGCTAAAGTAATTGCTGCCTCTAGTACAGCATTTGATTTTTGCACTGTCTTTCAGAGACACAAGAAAAATTTCTATTCTTTTCTTTTTTTGCATCCAAATGTGCCTGAACTTTTTAAATACGTAAATGCTGCCATGATCCAACCCCATCTTCAGTGTGTGTGCGTGTGTGAGTGAGTGCGCGCACGTGTGTGTGTGTGTGTGTGTATGTGTATGTATATGTGTGTACAGAGCTGTGCACCCTGGAAATAACATACAGTCCCATGAACAGGTGCCTAAGACATGGACCCCTTTGTGTTTGCAGAGAGGTCATTGGTCATAGAGACTTGAATTAATAAGTGACATTATGCCAGTTTCTGTCTTCTCACTGCTTATCCACAATGCTTTGTGTGCACTACATACTCTTCAGTGTAGAGCTCTTGTTTTATGGGAAAAGGCTGAAATGCCCCATTGTGTTTGATGGACGAATACACTCGCCTGCTGATGCATTCACACAATTACTGATGTGATCCTGTTTTTGTCGTAGCTTTGCTTTGTTTAATGAAACACACTTGTAAACCTCTTTTGCACCTTGAAAAAGAATCCAGCAGGATGCTTAAGCATCTGTAAACCATTTTTTTCTCAACCTATTTGATGTTCAAATAAAGAAGTAAACTAAAGACAAAGGGTTTGAATTGTCTGTTTTCCATTCTACTTCTTGCCGATCACTTATTACTGATCTTATGAAAATGAAGCTAGGCTTTTGCCTGTGATTCTAGCGACTCAGGATGCTGAAGTCTGAGGATCAAGGCTTGAAGCCAGCCTGGCAAGAAATGTCTGTGAGACTCCTATCTCCAATGAACCAGCAAAATGCCAGAAATAGAAGTGTGGCTCAAGTGGTAGAGTGCCAACTTTGAGAACATAATGCCTTGAGTTCAAGCCCAAGTAACTGCATCAAAAATATGCACATAAAAATGAAGTGACCTGTCCTTTGGCAGGAGTGGAATATTAAGATCTCCCACTATTACTGTGTTAGAGTCTATCATGTTCTGTAAGTCCAGAAGTCTTGGTTTAAGGTTTTTAGGTACTCCATTGTCCAGAGCATAAATATTGACCACTGTGATTTCCTCGTCATGGTTCATCCTCTTTATTAATATGTAATGATCTTTCTTGTCTCTTGGTACTGATTTTAATGAAAAATCGATTTGTTGAAATGCCAATATGGCCATGCCCACCTCTTTGCAGAATGCATTTGCATGAAAGATCTTTTTCCATCCCTTCTTTTGTGAGATGGGTCTCTTATAGACAACTGATGGATGGATCTTGGTTTTTCATCCAATCTGCTGTTGGACTTCGAGTCCATTAATGTTTAGGGTTACTGTGGAGAGATATGTCATGTCTCCTGCCATTTTCTTGATTTCCTGTATTTTTTTCTTTTCTTTTCTTATGCTTACTAAACTAGTCTTCTAGTGATTGTTGTCTAATGTGTTTCCTTGACTTTGTTTTTTTCAAATAGCTTACTTCCCTTTATTATTCTTTATAATGCTCATAGTGTTCATGGATTCCTTTAATCTTTGTCATGGAAGATTTTAGTTTCACTGTCCATTGTGAATGATAGCATTGCTGGGTATGCCAGTTTGGGTTGATGGTTGTAGATCTTCATGACTTGAGTTATACCATTCCAGGTGCTCCTTGTTTTTGTGGAGATATCTGCAGTGATTCTGATCTTCTTTTTGCTATATTATAGCTCTCTGAACATCATGAACCAGGATACAATAAAGATACCTGCACAACCATGTTCATTGCTGCACTATTCACAATAGCTGAGATATGGAAACAGCTTAGGTGCTCCACAATAGACAAGTGGATCTGAAAAAACATGGTACATATACATGATAGAATTTTACACAGGTGTGTATATACATGGCTATAGCACAATACATGAGGCTAGGTAGCTCATAAAGAAAGGAGATTTCCAAACCACATGGTAACAGCAGGGCAGATGGCTTCACAATAGCGGCGTGAGTGGGGTCTCAGGGGAGAAGGAAAGCCAGACAACAGGGAGAAGCCAGTTCCATTCTGGCCCAACAACTTTCCCTCAAAAGAACCAACTTGGATGAGAAATACATTCACCACTTACAAGGGCAACACCCCCCCCCAATGACCTAATTGCCTTGCACTAAGCCCCACCCTTAAAGCTTGCACTGCTTCACCACAGGAGGAACAGGCTTTCGGAATGCAAATCCCTTGTGAGTCATACCCAGACCTGGTCCAAACCACACCAGAAAGAGAGAGCCAACAGAGTCATCTACCTGGACAGCTTGCTGCGCAGGCTCATTCCTGGAGGGCACCCACGGGGACAGTGGTTGGAGAAGGTAGTCCTTTCCCAGCTGGTGGACGGTCTTTGAATAGGAGAGTTTGAGCAGCCCTGCTGCTACCACCATCCCTGGCACTTGGTGGGCCCCTCGGCCCTTGTTTACTGGGGTCCACAAGGCACTTGCCCATCCTTGCCTCCTGCTAGAAAAGGCCCCTCTGCATCGGTACCCCAGAAAAAGCATGCATTCTGGCCAATGACTGGCCAAGTCGAAGCCTGGGACGGATGATGGCACTGTCAGCAGCAAGGCCTAGTTCAGAATCGGCTGCTACTCAGGCCACACCTAGAGCCCATCTCCTCCTATTTCTTGGCTGGGGACAGGACCACGGCTGCGGCTGAGACACTGGCCTTCCATATGGTGCTGATTAACGTGTTCATCCTGATGAGATGAGGAAAGAAAACTAGGAGGAAAGCAGCACATGGGCAAACATTAGACAGAGTGCTATGAAGGGAGGTGGGGTGATCTGAGTAGCTCGGTCAGCAGGGGAGCAGAGCAAGCGCTCGCTAGTGGCTGATGCTTGATCGTTTGCCAGTTAGCATCTTGGGAAGGGTTGGGGGATCGTGTACAGCTGGCTGACACCGGACCTCTCCGCACCCCCATACCCCATCATCAGCGGCCTTGTCTCTGAGAAGGCAGTAACTGTGGGAGCGGCTAGAGGAAGGTGCTGCACGTTGGTAAACATTTTTATTGGGCAGATTGAGCCTTCGAGTTCACCCCAGGAGGAAAGGAGTTGAAGCTGTAAAGATTTCGGAGTGTTTCCACATTTATTACCAGAAAGAACATGTTTTAATCCTCAGGGCTGCAGACCACAGGCCGAGGGGAGGTGGGAGGGTCATGGGAATACAGGCAGCCACCAGGGCATGTCACTGCCTCTAGAGTGGCCGGGTAGGCGTCACGCTCTTCCTGCTGAGACACCAGGGGTGCGGCCGGGTTCTGAGGCTCATCCGTCACACGGGAAGCATGTCCTTTAAGGAAAGGGAAGGACTGAGCGTGCCAACATGAAGCTTCTAGAATGGATCACACAGGAGAATCAAGGATTCGCTAACTCATAACACCTGGCCATCCACAAAGTGTTTCAGATGGAGATTTTCAGATGATTTGTCTATGTGCCTCAATGTCGCAACTGAACATCCCTAAGCCAAGAAATGCACAAAAAAAGGTTTGGGTTTTGGAGGGCTTTAAGGCTTCAGCTTTTCAGATTAGGGCTGTTTTCTGCTGTACGCTGAAAAGCATTAAGCAGGGATTAGAGACATGGCTCAGGTGATTGAGCTCTAGCCAATGAGCAAAAGCATCAGGTACCTGGTTCTGGTCTCTCACCAAAAAAAACATAAAAAGAAAAGCATTGAGCAGGTTTATGGAGAGTTGAGGAGCTTGGGTAAAACAGCAACTGAAGGATCCTGAACTCTAAGTGAGCAAGGTTCTCATGGGTTAGCCTCTGCTGCTGTCACACACTTCCTGTTCTCCTCTGTTGCTTCCTCCTTCCTTCCTTCCTTCCTTTTTTCTTTCCTTCCTTCCTTCTTCTTTCTTCCTTTCTCTTTTTCCTTCTTTTTCTTTCTTCTCCTCCCCCCTTCCCTCCCTCTTTCCTTCCTTCTTTTTTTCTCTTTCCAAAAAGCATGATTATATGTGAGATGATTATCTTGATTGCCACTTAATTACCTGAGAGGTACCAGTGCCCTTCTGGGAGTGTCTCTGAGGTGTGTGCAGAGACAAATGATTGACTTGTCAGGCAGCAGACTTCTGAGGGTAGACCCGCCCCGAATGTGGGCACCTGTGATTGCCTCTAGAAGTGTTCAATTGGACCATTTTTGTAGTCTAGCAAACTGTTTACATAGGCGTTAACAAAGGCACTTCTTTTCCTTTCTGAAATGGAAGACACTTTTTTTTTCTCTCTGATATGGGTTCTTAAGATAGATTTGGTTTTTTATTGGCTTACACAACTTTTACAAGAAGCGGACTCCACTGTTACATATTCATATATAATTACAATGTATTCAAATCAATCACACCCTATCATTTTCCCTCCCATTCTTCTCACCTTGCCCCCCAAAATTTCAACAGGTTTTATTCTCTTTTCATAGTTGCAAACAATCTATTCTCAATCATATTCTTCCTCTTTCACCTTCCTTGTTTAAGCCAACCCCCTCCTGCCAGTAGTGGCCCCTGACTGAGTCTCCTTCTCCACCTCCCACCCCTCTTTTGGTCAAGAGCTTTCATTGAGGTTCTTTAAATGGTCTGCACCTAAAAACATAATCTTACACCCTGTCAAACTTAATAAAATCGTTTACATTCTCCCAGTATGATTTGTCACAGGATCAAGCTTAGTATCCCATCTATTTTTCCAAACTTCCTTCTAGACATTATTATCTTTATTATCTATCTATCTGTCATTAATTTCTATCTACCACCTACAAACTATCTGTATCTGTCATCTATTTATCTATATCTATCATCTATCAATTTATATCTACTTATCTCTCTGGTGTTCTTTTTACAAAAGTGAGATCATATTGTATAAAGTCTTCTATACCTTGTATTTTAAATTTAAGGATATATACCAAGCATCTTCTTTCATCAATGCATGTAGAATGATCCCATTCAGAAATAATTGTATGATAGGAAATGTTAAGTATGGACCACAGTGTACTCAACTCTCTCCCTTCTGATCAGCACATTGCTTAAAAAATTAAAATCAAAGGAGGCCTCTGTGTCTTTCTCTTGTTTGGTTTGGGAACAATTGTCTGTTCTTCTGGAAAATGACAAAGTAATTTGAAATTCTAATCTCCAATGACCAGGGTTGAGGTGTGCCCTCATCAATTTTTTAAAGTTCCTTGAAAGATTAAAATCTGCACAATTTGGACGTGCAAACGTTGGGAATGATTCTATCATAGGAGATGATTGTCTAGACTTCAGGAAGTCATGAGGAACACCTCCACCATGGAGAGCCCTGAGCTCCTCACAGCTTGTTCAGGGAGATAATGGTGGCACACATGTAAAAGTGCTAAAGAAAGAAACCATGCATTGGGAACATCTTCTCCATTGAACAGTGGGTGCACCTCGACTAATGCATCTTAGAAAAGGAAAACAGCGTTGAACAAAGGCCTATACATCCATGCAAGAGTGTGAGTGTAGCTTTATTAAATAGGAAACAGTTAGAAGAAAACAACTGATGCAAAATCATGCTGATTGGTTTCAATGAGCTCAATATCCTTTCAATCCTTTCCTGTGGTGACAATATGCAGGAGTAGAAAAATAACTGGTGGAGGAGGGGAGGAATGGAGGAATGGATCAAAAGGGAAGTTCAGCGATGTGATGTTCAACAATACAATTGTATTGTACTAGTGATAGCTTCTACATAAGTAGACGTCATCGGTTCTTGTGACATCCTAAGCGACCCAGAGGTGACTGCCATGCTGTGTGCTTCAGTAAATAAGCATTGCTAGAATCCTACATGCATCTACCCAGGGCACATGGCAAGACTCAACCCTGCCCAATAAATATAATTTACTTTCCAAAAGAGAGAAAAGATACTGAGGTATCCAATCATCATGGAGATGGATGCATAAATACTAACATGTCGTAATATTGTTAAAAAGTTAAATGGTCGTGAAAATAGCCCATTTTCCCCCCAGGTGCCGGTGGCTCATAGCTGTAATTCTAGCTACTCAAGAGGCTGAGATCTAAGGATCACAGTTTAAGCCACCTTGGGCAGGAAAGTCCATAAGACTTTTATCTCCAACCACAACTACCTCCCGTCTCCCACCCCCTACACACACATACACAAAGATTAGAAATAGAGCTGTAGCTCAAGTGGTAGAGTGCTAGCCTTGAGCAAACATGCTCAGGGACAGCACTCAGGCCCTGAGTTCAAATCCCTGAATTGGCAAGCACACACACAAAATAGCCCCCTCCTACTTTCTTTTAAAGGCATGTGTATTGTGTGTGAATGAGAAATATCAAAAAGCATAGAAGACAGTAAAAATTTAAATCAGAAGGCATATGAAAGAGAGTAAAATTTGAAGATGATCAATAGAGAAGTAACTGAGCTTTTCTTTATAAATCAGAGACTCTACTGGGCACTGGTGACTAATGTCTCTTGCCCTAACTACTTAGGTGAATAAAATGTGGAGGATCCCAGTACGAAGTCAGTCCATGCAGAAAAGTCAGACAGAAACTCCATCTTTAATCAGCAAAAATCCAGGCTGGAAGCATGCCTCAAGTGGTAGAGCACCAGGTATGAGCAAGCAAGTCCAGTGAATGTGAAGGCCCTGAGTTCAAGCTCTGGTGTCAATAACAACAAAAAATCTTTTGTAATTTAAGGAGTTCATTTTTTTTTTCAAAATGGTTACATGGACAAGGAGAAATAGGGCTTGTCTTAGGAGGTATTAAAACCTATACTAAAGTAACCAATGAACAATATACTAGTACTAGTATCAATAACTAGAATACACATTTGGACAATACTTTTTATTATTGACTGACATACCTCTGCACTTATAAATGTATGTACTGTCATCATTAAAGCAGCAAGGGACAGATATTTCAGCAGCTCAAGGTAGAGTTCTAATCTAGCATCCAGATTCATAGAGACACCCTTCCATCCAGCTGATACTGAGTCATGGTGGATGGCTGGGAACTTGCGAGCCCTCTTGTGGCCTTGTGGCCACTGGAAGAGAGCTGAAGGGCTTGTGAGTGGGACAGTCCACGGCAGGCTATGGCCTGTAAGCCGGGACCTGACACCATCTCTGCCAATCAGGAAGCACCTTGAGAAAACTCCTGGCCACTCCCCTTCCTGCCACCCTCCATCCATGTGTATATCCGCCGGAAGGTGTGGATTGGGCACTTACCAATGGGGGCGGCTGTGTTCTTACCATTAAAAAAAATTGTAGTTTAAGACTGGAATTGGCTTGCCAGGTACTGGCAGAGGCTTGGTGGCTCTACCTTCTGAACCCACCAACCCTATCAAGAATATCTGGCAGCCTGGCACCATTGGGCCCTATCTGTAATGCCAGGTATACTGAAAGATTGGATGTTTGAAGCCACTCCTGGCAGAAAAGTCAGCAAAACTCCATCTTGAAAATAACTAACAAAAAGCTGGGCTGGAGGCATAGCCCAAGTTTTAGAGCACCAGCCAAGCAAGCAATCAGAGTAAGTGCCCTGAGTTCAAATCCCCCAAACAACAACAAATGTCTCCAGCAACACTAAAGCTTGGCATCCTACAGAGCTTTGGAAGTAGACACCCGCAGGGAGGCTTTGGATCTCTTCAGGACGACCGATGGCATCAGACAAAATTGTCACTCATGGCATAGTACACACGTACACAAGGGACTTTGTCCTTGTATTATTGTGGCTTCAAGTTCCGTGACATATAGGTGCTGGTCTTCAGGAACAGGTACGACGATTTGTAAGGTCAATTGATTTTTCTGTGACCTTCAGTTTTCAAAAGCTTACGCTGGACGCTGGACTCCCACCTGGCTTCCTTATGTCCCTTGTGGTTCAGCTTGTGTATTGCTGTGTTTTCCATCAGCCATTCTCAACTTGCTGACCAGCGTCAGAGGATCACTCTACCAAGACTTCAAGAAGTACCTTCTCTTCATCCTGGTTCCCTTACGCAATGAAGGAAGGGCGTCCTCCAATATCAGCTTTCCTGCAGATTTCTGGGGAAGGAGAGGTGACTGGAAGAACAAATGCCACTACTTTTCATTTTCTTAATCTTTGGACTGCTGTCGACATGACAGTCAGCCAGTGTTATTACAATGTGTTACTAAATCTGAAATCACAATGACCAGTGAGTGACGCTTCCTCTTATCACCCAACATCCTCCTTAGTACATCATGTCACGTGACTAAGTAGAACACCACCTCCAAGTGAGTGAACGAACCATCCTTGCCCAGTACATCTAAAAATCTTTGTGGTTTTTTTTTTTTTGCCAGTCTTGGGGCTTGACCTCAAAGCCTAGGTGCTGTCCCTGAACCTCTTTGTGCTCAAAGCTAGCGCTCTACTACTTGAGCCACTTCCAGATTTTTCCAAATAGTTTACTGGAGATAAGATTCTCACAGACTTTTCTGTAAAGTTTTGCAGAGTTTTGTCTAGCAGGGGTCATCTTCCTTTCCGGCCCTAAGCTTGATCTTACTTCTATTGGATTCCTGTCTGGTTTCCTCAATGTTCCTGCACCTCGAGTTTTAGATGATGGATGGGAGTCTTATGCAGGTCAAAGCTCTGCAGAGGACTGCTTGGAATGAGTAATTAGGCAGAAGTTGTGAGGGCCTAGCTGGGACCTGATTAAGGGTGTTTGAAGTAGTTCCTGTCCCCCCCCCCCCAGTGGGCTCTGGACACTGCCGCTTTCCTAGACGTGGCTGGACCTACTTGGCATACACTGTGACATTATTTTAACTGCTGTACAGTTCCCTGTGGCTATTGGGGTGATGATGTGTGTGTGGGGGGGGAAACCAGTGGGCACCGAGCAGAAAAGACAGCCATCAAACTGTGCTGGAAGGCTCCGCCTCTCCAGCTGGGAGCAGCTTCCATCAATCATCGTATCCCATTGTTCCTTGCTTTATGATCTTTTATATGACTTGCCAATAAAATTGAGTAGTTGTAATTTCTTAATATTTGGCCCCAAGTTACAGACTATGAATCAGTCTACCCCAACCTGTCTTTCCGACAGTAAATCTCAGCCCTGGATTGCTGACTTCCCGCTGGAAACCTTTCAAAGACTTCTTTTCTCACTTCTCACACACCACAAGAGTTGTTGCCGCAGGCCCACCTTCTGGAAAAATCTATTGTCCTATTCACAGACTGTGTTCCTGAAACCTTTTCATTCTTCCCCTGGGTTTTTAATGACTTCACTACATTTGTTTCTATTTTTCCATCTTTGCTTTGTGGATTGTCTCTTTGTCCTCTCTAGCTAACCTTTCCTGTTTGCTTGTGTCCCTTCCCACTCTCTCTAGTTCCTTGGTGGTCCCTGCCCGTGGCCTTCCGTGTCCCCTCCCACCCCCCTCACGTGGGACATTGTTCTCTGTACCCACTTCCCCTGAAGCCACTTCAGTATCCCCTAATGTGTTCTTTGCCACTCCATATACTCTAAAAGGTGCATCCCCGCCATGAACATTAACGCCCCCACCACCACACACCTGTCGCCAGGTGACTGGCAATGGGAGGGAGGGGATGCTCCTGTTAAGACCCCAGGCCTCTTCCTCCATAGTCAGGCCCTCAAAATTGTGAGGGCTGTGGGCAGGGACCTGGTCTCATCTTGTTTAAATGGCCGAGCTAGCATCTGGGGAAACCATGTCCCATGGCTACGGTGTGTCAACTCACCGAACAACTTCTTTTCTCTCCCACTCTGCCACTCAGTCTTTGGAAAATTTAATGTGATAAGAATGTATGCCCATGCTTAACACAGACCTTCAGAGTCATTTTTGTAGGGGAAAGAAAAAGGAAGAGACACAGTATTTTATAGTATCTGTAATAAATGCAAAGAAATCAATACAAACAAAACTTGGCTTTAGCAAACTGTACATACATAAATATTTTTTATACTATAACATTCAACTCTTTTTTTCACATAAAGCCTTCAGTGATCTTATTGATTACATCTAGGTTTTCTCTTTATACCTTAAAAAAAAAGTGCCTTTTAGATTTACAGCTTGTGCGTCTAAAGCAAAGGTTAGAACATCACACCCCAAAGGAAAACAGGGAGAAAGGAAGCTGCCATGTAAGTTCTTAAAAATCCTGTTACAAGGTTCTAGAATCTGCCAAGCACTTGCCGGCTGGTAGATTGTACAATACAGACGTGGTGTGTGGCTTGGGGCAGCAGCATCACGGGAGGGCTGCCCAGATGGTCCACTGAAGTCCTTGGCTATGCATCAAATGAGCCGGAGGCCCAGAATTCATGAGTCCAGGCAACTTCGGATGTCCTTAGTCTGTTTAGTGCTCAAACTCCAAGTACCAGGCCTTCTCTCTGTTCTCTTCCTGTCACTGTTTATCACCACTTCCAAAGCCATGATTTGTACACATTGGTTGTACAGGAGAGAGGAAGCTGCCACACCGAGGACTTCTGCCAAGATCAAGGTCCTGTCTGACAGTCTGGGATTGCTCTGGGCTTTCCTCCTGTTCCCAGCTCTTCTGCAGACGGCGTCTGCTTGGTTCAGAGTGGAGGAGGACCATTTGTGTATCTGAGCATGGGGTGGAATGATCGGGCAAAGTTATTGGAGAGCGCACAACTGTAGTCTTCCTCTGACATGGGTACCAGGCAGGCAAGGCCGATGAGGAGCAGCAGGAGCAGCTGAAGAGGGAGAGCCGCCCGGAGCACTCGGAACAGGAAAGCTCGACCCGACCTCGCCGGCGGAGGCTCAGAAAGGGAGGAATCGGAGCCACCTTTTGTGGACCTGAGAGTAGAATCAACATAAAAGACAAAACAAACTCAAGTAATTCAAATACTGCATGGATACTGCTTTGGGGCATCAGTGCCATCTTGGAAGGCAAGGGGCCGTGCAAAACACAGCCCAAGTTTGGGAATGAGATGCCAGCTTTCCATAGTGTGATTGGTTATTATCCCACTACTAAAGAGGTTGTTGGAAAATGCACTGACTGTATCCATCCATCCATCCATATACATGTATATGTCTTGTCAATTAAGACAATGGAGGATACCATGGTTGAATCTTGCACTGGACCAGTATCTGACCCTCACAATAGTAGTTTTCAAGCTTCACGAAGGACTCGTAAGGGAGTTCTCTACAGAGCACTGCTGTTGAAGGATGGATTCTAGGCTGATCTTGTCACTCATTCTGTGGCTTTGAAAACCTGCCACCGTTTTTTTTGGAGGGGACAGATTGTCATTTTGAAGGTCAATGTTCTACACCTTCTTATTTTGATCATCCTTTACAACTGTGCACTGGAGACTGAGCATCCATTTCAGCATTCAAAAATGAATACTGAGTGGGGAAGCAGCCTCTCTGAATTGTGTGCTACTATTTTCTCTGGAAAGGAGCTTCTTTTTTTTGTTTGTTTGTTTACTAGAGGAAAAGGTGAAGGCAGAAACGTCATTGGTATACATCCACACTTGCACAGCTTTGCATGGTTGCAAAGAATAAATATGTCAAGAAGACACATTCTCATACAGCTAGCATGCAGTCCTTAATGGTTTAGCATCATTAGGGGAAAGTGACATCCACTGACAGGTAGATGGAAAACTATGAAGAGATAAAACCATCTTGCTAACTCTGTAGGTCTCGATCATAAGAAATCTGTAGTGCCCTATTAACTATTAATTCTTGAAGACAGATTACCTGATTATCAATGGGGCAAAAGGGATGGCATTTAAGTACTACTTCAAATGAAAAAAAACATTTAGTCCCCTTAAAGGGGAGTGGGTAGTGAGGGCTACTCAAAACTTTGTTATTAAACTATTGAAGAAAGAAGAGAGACTCTAGCATCCCTGAACTGCACTGTCTTTCTTGTAGGGTAATGAGAAAACTAACAACAACAAAACCAACAACTTCTTGGTCTGACTTAGACCCTTGTTTCTTTCTGAGGTTGCATTCTAGGGGTTATGTATCCTTAAACAACTCTTGCCTCTGTGTACCAACTCCTTTGCTGACCTCTTCAAATTAGACTAGATGGTTTCTCAACTTCTCTGTTCCATGTTTTATATGATTTATGAGTTGTACTAATTTTTCAGTGTAAACAAGCTCCCAACTGAGAGGCCACAAGAATTCAATCACCATCTAGTGGTCAAATTGCTTAAGTGCCCTATGCCAAGCCCAGAGAATTATTCCTAATGAAGCAGAATGAAAAAAAATGTGTATTTTGTAGAGATATAGTAAGGCATAAAGAAAAATGTCATCCATATGCCTTATTGATAGATGAAGAGAAATAGAAACTTCTCAAGTTATCTAATTATAAAATATCATGTTGAGACAGGGCTACGGCAAGTAATCTATTTCCTAATGTTGTAGATAAGTAGCTAAGGAGAGTTAACAGTTATTCTTCAAATTGCTAGGCAACACTCTGAGCCTTTATCTTGGGTTCTCTCACTTAATCCTCCTAACAGTCAACCAGGGTAGGCTTATTAGCTTCATTTATAGTCTAGGGAAGGGGACTCAGTAGCAGGCTTCAGATGGCATAGCTATTGAGTGTCAGAATTCAGGTTTCAACCCTAGAACTCCACTCCCAGAATCTGGCCTCTATAGCTAGCTAAATTTCACAAATTTCACAAACCAAAGAGATCTCACAAGAATTCACCAAAATCTGTTTGCCACACTTTTGACTATGCTATGATCTTTGGTTTGGTGACACAAATGCGAGTCCTATCCTACGGGTCATTTATGTCACACGCATCTCACATATTGAAGCAAAAAAGAGAATATTTGTACCCTATTTAGAACTGCTTTCTTGGTATTTATTATCCATGTCTCTAGTCATAAAGCTTCTGACCACCCAATCATTGTAGTGACATAAGAGTATTTTGTGTTTGGGTGGTTATATAATTACAAGGAAGTCCCTTAGTCTCTCTGGCCTTTAGTTTTCTTATTTGAAAAAGAAGACAGAAGCCTTAATATATTAAAAAAAATTTCCTGTTTGATAGTTCATGATTCAGTGGTTTGTTTCAAAGGCTCATAGTGGTGGGCAGATTGACACATATTGATATTACAACCCAACACAGAGGGATCATGCTTTTCTGTCAATTATTAGCTTATTATTTTTTGTTTTTTGTAATTAGGTCAATGATCAAGATCAACATGGGAGTGGTGCATTGACTGTTCATTCCTGTGAAACACTCAAAAGGTCGTCATTTCCAGATCCTACGCTCACATGTTCTAGGGCCGTTTGAAGGACATGGCACATTTAACAACATCAGAGAATTCTTTCCTAACATTTAATTGCTGTGTGGCTTTTAATATTAAAGAATGCTAACCTAGGGAGATGCAAGATGCAATGGGTTGAGACAGGGACACACAGTACTTAGCAACTGTCCACAGTCCACTGAGATGTCTCATCTACCTACTGAGAAAAACGCTCACCTCTCAGGGCCAACTACTGGAGTTTCAACATGCCCAAATTTACCTGTTCTTCAGGGTGACCATGTTTCAGACATTTTAGGACTGGTAGGTTAATTCTCTCAGAGTAAAAGGGTATGTATTTATTGAGTTTAAATCATCTAAGTTTCAAGAATCTTGGGAAATTCAACAGGGAGAGAATGAAAACAACTAAAAAAATTATCTAGACACTGGTAATTCTCCATTGGTCTTACTAAATGGGTGAAGGACAGTGTATACTGTGTTTATACAGGAAAAGTGAAGTGTAAACTTACTCAAGAGAATCAGTGGAGGTAATTGCTTATTCTCTACAGCAAATATTTATTTGGGGCCATTCCTAGCCTTCACATTTCTGAATAACTGCCCAAGAATTGTTTTGTCATTGTTCCAAAATATACATTTTGTTTTGAGGCAAGGAAAATGGTAAGGTGGGAAAGAAGCGGGGCCTAACAGCACCACCTACCACACACACCAAAGAAAGTGCCTATAACAGAGACAGGACACATCTGAATGCCATCTCACGCTGTGTGCTTAAAAAGTTCTACATAATCAAGGGAAAACAATGAGTTAATTCTGTGCGCATGTCATGTAAAGTTCAGTGAATAGAAATTTTCGATTCATTTCGCTCCTGGCTCATCAGCATCGACAGTAGGATGCGTGAATTTGTGCATAGACATTTTTCGGCTTTCTATGGTCTACTGTTTTCCCTAGTGATATGAGGCTCAGGAGGGAAGTTTTTAGAGTCTATAGTACCCCAGTCTTTTCTTATTGAAACCACATATCCAGCTAGTCCTCCGCGCCCTTAGGCAGCCTGTGTACCTGTCTGAGCTTTCCACGAACAGTCCCTCAGTGGGGTAGCGTAGGTAATGCACTAGAGTGTAGTCAGGTGAGCTAGGTTTTCACACTTCTTATACACCAAGTCCTTGTCTATGGCCTTCTGCAAAGTCTCAGTGGGGGAAGGAAGGTACACAAGTACTTAGCATAGTGCTTGAAACAGAGTAAGCACTAAATAAATGTTAGAAATTTATCACTATTACCTGTACAATGTGCCATGAGTAGGCTAACTCATGTCTCTAGGAGTGACTGGATCCAGCCTGCTTTCCCAAGGAATTCAGGTTCAATGATTATGTTTAAAGGGATGTGACAAATCTCTCAAATCGTCTGACTCCTTCTCCAGACATGCTGGGAATGTCTTCTCAAAGGAAAAGCCAACTAGAGTTCTCCCTGACTTCGGGGCAGGGTTGGGCAGCCTTCCTTCTAGGGAGGCTTGCTTTATCATCAGATTCTTTGAATAAGTTTTGACCAAACAGACCTCTGAGAAGAGCCTGACCGAAAGGATCTGGAAATAAATTCTATAAGGATCGGAATGTATTTATAGGAGTCCTTAATGTACATGCACCCCCCCATACCTCTAACTTGCTTAGATACTTTGCTTAGATAACTTGCTTAGATAACTTTGCCTACTTTTAACAAATTAAAAAACGAGGTCTTTTCCCTTCCCTATCAGGACTTTAGCCCTAGCATTGCCATTCTCATTCTGTCTTTATTTTCCATGCAGAAGGTGCCAAAGGCCAACAGACTCCAGGGTAGTTCTGCGTTTTACAATCCTAAGCTTTAGCAATGAAGTCATCATTCACTGTAACCATACTACAGAGCAATGACTCCTTTCTCTTGAGGGAAATAGGAGTGAAATCTTCCCATTTGTCAAGTCTAACTCAGTCACAGCACTGAAGAACTCTTGGTGATAGGGTTAGAATGTTTTAAGTTAGATGGAGAAAAAGTGTAATGTCTGGATTGTCAGAAGCATTGCACCCTTCTGTCTCAATCTCAAATAGAAAACTTGAATAGTAAGAGTTATTATGACTTATGCACAAATTTTATTTTCTAACTTCTCATAATTTGGGGAAGTTCTGGGAAAGTCACTATAATTGGTCTGTATTCTGATACATGAAAGGAGCCATTATGTCTTAATGTTGTAGGTCTACAGTCTAGACAGAATAGGTGTTCAGTGACTACCATTCTCAATCTATATTAAAATATTAATAACATTAAATCAGGATATGGAATCACTTTCATGAATCAATCTGAAACAGCTAACAGGCTATCCATATTAATATCTGCCTCTAAACAACAACAACAACAAAATCCATGTAACTATTCCCTGCAAATGAATACCTAGGCCTTGCCAATGCTGTCTGTCTCTCCTCAGAAGAAAGCAGTGTGCCTGAAGAGATTCTCACTGCAGATCTCCCAAAGAACTGTTGTACTGCAGTGACCTTTCAAATTTGCTGGACCAGTGCAAGATCAAACACGAGGTACCCGAAGTCTCTCTGCAAAGGAACACGGCGACAGCGCAGGAAGTGGGCGAACTTCCTCCACCCCTGCCCCTCCCTACCGCCCCCACCATGGGCTCTGCATGTTATTGTCAGGGATGGGTGCACCCAATGAGAGGTGCCAAGGAGTTACAAGGCCCAAGACTGTTCAACCCGTCTGCCAAGGTGTTTTGATTTAGTCTGCCACCGAAGTACAGACTATTGGTATTCCATCCCCTCCTGCGTAGCCCAGTGAACTTGGTGCTGAAAGCTCAGAAAGATGTTAATCAACAGTGCTGGGCAGAGCAGAGCTGAAAGGAGCCTGGCAGAGGTTGCGGTGAGAAGGTGGCTGACCCAGCCTTCCCTTGGCTTTGGGAGAAGATCTCTGTGGCTAGCTGGGACAGCTGTGGGAGCAGATGGATTGGATAGTTGGGAAGCAGAGGTAACTGCCGTCCATATCGCAGAAGAATCTAAGCACTCTTGTTCTCATGGCAATCATTTGTAGCAACCAAAGCCCCACTATGGAGATAGTCTCCATTTTGGGGTCATGGTCCACCAGCAATTTGGGAAAAAAAAAAAGAGGGATGATACCATACAACGCTCTAGCTGTAACAAATGTTGTGTGTTGTTGTTGTTTATTCTTTTCTTATATGGAGCAAAGAGGGTATCAGAATACCCACAGATGTCACCATTACAGTCAAAATTCTCTGGGAGTTTTTCTCATTATTGCTGTTTTGCTAGGGATAAAGAAGCCCCCACAACATTCTCTTCAAACCAAAAAAGGAAAAAAAGCAAAGCAAAGCAAAAGAATAACCGTAGTAAAAGGAAGCTTCAAACCAGAAAGCATATCCAAATACATTCTGCCTTACTTCTGCTGAGAGGGAATGACCACTTACACCAGCCAGGCCCTTCGGCACACAGCTGGGAAACTAAAACTATTACTCAGGAGTTGTTTACAGTTTTACATTTCTCCATCCTCACCCTCCTTCCAGGAATTAAATTCCTGCTCACTGTGATAAGGTTCCAGTGGGACAAATATTTTCATGGAGAACTTCTGGGGACTGGAATGAAAATAACTAGCTTCAAAGACAGTGTCTTCATTTAAAAAAAAAATTCTGGGGAAACACGAACTGATTGGTGGAAGGGCAAAGGAGCACAGACATCACACCAACAACAAAGAAGGCAAAGCACTACTAACTGCAGAAGTGAGGGCTCAGGGAGGCCAGACTGGAGCAGAGGGGTGGCTGGGGCTCAGCTCTAGGTGGTTACTGGGCAGGACACCGGCTGATCGGGGATCCAGAGTGAGAGAGCTTGCCAATGCAAGGAAGGTAAGTGGCTGAGTGTGCAGGCAAGAGGGGAGTTTTAGGACAAGCGGAAGAGAGAGAGGGGCCTGTCAATGTTCAATGAAGTACACCAAATCAGGACTTAGCCATTTTGAGAATCCAAAACCCACAATCTGGATAAAACAGGGAGATAAAAATAAAAAAAGCTGGGGATATTAGTATATTTTATGCAGATTTGTGGGTTCTGTGAATAGTAATAATTCACTGATTGATTACCTGTCTTATTGTAAAATCTAGAAAAGAAGAGGATGATAAAAATCTGTCATGAATCAATGGCGATTGAATCCTCACTGATTTAAACAATGGACACAGAGAATGCCCTTTGATGGAAAGGTTTGGTATAGTTCACAAAAGTTCGATGAAATCCAAATATGCTATGCTCAGATTTATTGTGATTTCCATTGAGAATAGTCCTTCCGATTTACTCAGAAAGGATGTGGGTGGAAATGAGTAATTTCTCAACAGTCCTGAGGCAGACCAGAGACAGGCCTCCCTAAGTCATGAGCCATTTTCATCATCCTCTTGAGGCTCTAGAACAGTGTGGAAACCAGGAGAATAAGGTACCTGCTATTTGGACTGCTGACAGAGGGTCCAGGCTGGGAGAGACTACATTTGCCTCGTGGCTGTTTGCAATGAACAGGGGTAAAGAAAGAAGAGTGTTCAGTCCAGGCAAATAAAGACAAGCTACTGATGAAGATAACTAAAAGTGCGGCAAAGAAAAAAACAAATTAAACGAAATGATCAGTACCCACAGACCAAGGAAACTGGCTTTTCTTCAACTGAAGAAGTGATATGAATTCATGTTTAAATTATTAGTCATAAAATAAACATAAATGGTGGTTCTGAGGGATACTTTTTCGTGTCAGAAACACAATTGACAGTGCTACCTAAATATCTCTGCACATCTGCTAATACCAGACAAAATTCACTAGGCTCTGCTCTATTGCATATTCCTTCCCTTCTTCCTCCCTCCCTCTCTTTTCTTTCTTTCTTTCTTTCCTTCATTTCCCTCTCTCCTTCCTTCCTTCCTTCCTTCCTTCCTCTCCCTTCCTTCCTTTCTCTCCCTTCCTTCCTTCCTTCTTTCCTCTCCCTTCCTTCCTTCCTCTCCCTTCCTTCCTTCCTTCCTTTCTTCCCTTCTTTCTCTCTGTCTGTCTTTTTCCTTCCCTTCCCTTCCCTTCCCTTCCCTTTCCTTCCCTTTCCCCTTTCCTTTCCCTTTCCTTTTCTTTCCTTTCCTTTCCCCCTCCCTCTCTTTCTTTCTCTCATTCTCTCTTCTTTCTTTCTGTGCTGAGGTTGGGGCTTGAACTCAAGGCTTGAATCCTTTAGGTCTTTGGCTGAAGGCTGATGTTCTATCACTTGAGCCACACCTCTGCTTCCAGCTTTTTTGATGGTTGATTGTTGATAAGAACCTCATGGGCTTTCCTGCCCAGACTGGCTTTGATCCTTGAGTTTCAGAACTCAGCCTTTTGAGTAGTTAGGATTACAAGCATAAGTCATCAGCACCCAACACCTACTACATATTTCAAAGATACTTTTCATCATTTGTTTCACCTTTTAGAAGATAAAAACATTAATTTTGGGTAGTAATATGATGCAATTTTGGGTAGTAATGAAGCCCAACAAATTACAGTATCCAAGAAAAATCAAGGCTAAAATTTGAATTGAAAAGCCAGTATTCCTTCACATTCTTAAACTAGGATCTATAGGAAACTAGTGAATGTAGTAAAAATAAAACAGTCCTAAGAAGGATAATACATTTATCAGCATAGAACGTAAGTGTATTTAAACAAAAAAGTACAAATGAAATCATTACTTCTAAAAACTAAGGGGGAAATGGAATGCATATAATCATAAAGCTAGACCAAAAACTAAAAATGAAGGAACAAAACGAAAACAAGCTTTTAATTACACAGAGAAGTCAAGGTATAGAGGGGAGCAGGGGCCAAGTTTGCCTTCTCTCCCTGCGTTCTGTGAGGCAGACCCACCACGGGCTTTGTGGGGGTCAGCTGGATAGCTGCCACATTTTTAGGGTTAGTACAGACACCCAAACCCTTCAAAGGCCACTGTTCTGAAGCCTCTGTGCTTGAGAATCAGTAAGACATCCACTCATCCATTCAGTGGACTCATTAGATGTTCACAGCTGAGGCCTTTCGCATGTGGCAGCCTACCTTTGATAGGTGGGTATGGTGGTGGTGGTGGTTGGATGGAAGGAGCCACCAAAGGGACCCACGTGCACCATGTGTGCATTCTAGAAATGGCCATGGGAGCAAAAAAAGTAACTTTTCTTCCTGCATGCCAGCCACACATTGAGCCCCAAATCTTTGGATAAACAAAATAGCTGTTTTCCATTCCTGAGCATGTGGTGGAAGGGCCTGTCGTGGGGCTGGGGAAGCAGTTCTACACTGGGGACAACCCTCTCCTGCTTAGGGACTCTTTCTTCAAGCCTGTGGACCCTGCGGTGTGCACAAATGCTGCCATTCCCCTGTGTTTCCCACTTCCCCCGACCCATGGACTAGCTGACAAGGACCAGTGCAGAGTTACCGATTTCTGTCTGTTTGGGGTGCTTCTTCCTGACGTGGGACTCACAGAACCTGATGTGTCCAGCTCATCAGCGGAAGACCAGGAAGACAAATCCTACAAGAGAAAGAGTCCTTTAACAACTCCACGACCCAAAGCCATGGGGCCTCCCTATGCACAACACATTGCCTACACCAGCCCTATCCATTCCTGTATCTCCACCATACATATGAGACCACTCCTCGGGAGAAAGGCAACCAGACACTACACAGAGAGCTCATTCTTCCAGTGTACTGGGATTTCCTGGCTGTAAGTTTGGTCCTTCTGAAAAATACAACCATAGTGGAATTATTGTAGCATTATTAGTTTGGGACATAGATGTACATGGATTGATACCTCTTGGGAGGCAAAGGAGTCTGTTTTGACAGCTACAGATCATTTAAGCCAGCTAGAATTCCATTCATTTAACTCAGGGACAAATGACTATCTTCCAGGAGTCTAGCTTACAGAATCAGAGAAATTGGATTACCTCTGTCTTGGCTGCTATTCAGAGCATGAGTGCTGGAAATCTAACCGTGTACATACATCACAATAGTCAAGGACAATGGGAAGACAAAGGAGCAGAGGACCATTATCTGTGAATGAGTTACTAATACATGCATGAGGAGATTTGAGATTTATAGGTGTAGACTTCAAAACTTAAACGCAACGGTTGGTTTGTTCCATCATGGCTAACTAGTCATGTGTAAAGTCTTAAATAAGCAGGGTGAAACCAAATGTCACGTGGGTAGTTGTGGTAAGAGTAGTGTACTGATAGGAGCTAGATCTTTTGTAATTAATAGAATCCAAGGCAGTGTTGTACTATAATATAATATATGTATTATATAAGTTTGCTTTTGTGTTCTGAGGAAGGATTTGGAAGCACAGTAGCTGGGAGGAGATTCCCCATCCTGACATGTGCTACAGTGGACAATCCATCATGGGTGGACACGCTGTACTTTGACCTCTTGTAAGAATGTGATTCTCTGAAGCCTGAAGAGGGCATACCTGCTGACTGCTTGACATGTCCAGGACCTTCTCCAGGTCCTTGATATGATGACTGACCTCCTTCAAGAGGAGTTTGAGCCGGTTTCCAATAACATGGACTTTTTCTTTGGCTTCCAGACAGTCTGCACCTTCAGCATTCACCAGGAGTTGGCGAGACATGTCTTGCAGTGAGGCTACTCTGTGCTGGGACTCCAGCAGCTCTCGCTTTATTTGCTGTGCACATAAAAGGAAGTATCACGTAAGGAGTTTTGATAGTTGGACAAAGTTCTCAAAGTGGGTGGTCACACACGCGTGTCAGCATGTGACGTTCACACTCTAAAGGAGGCCACAACTATGGCAGAGACGTGGGGATTATGTTTTATTTTTGGCTATCCTAAAATTACTTTGCAAAAGGCCTCTGAACCTTCTGATTCTGTTTACTCATGGGAGGAGGCCTATGTTTTCTATCCACAGTAACATCATTGGAAGATTTCTATTGGGTAATGGATGCAGAGGTATTTAAAGTACTATGCAAATGAAGCATACCATCGTCTTTTAAACAACAGAAAAAAAAACACCACACATGATTACCAGGAAATAGCAAAACTCAAGTATGTCTGACCAGACTGATATCTAATTAAGACTTTAAAAAAATACAAGGTAATTCATCACTCACAGCGTAATGGCAAAGGTTAAAACTGAGTAAAAATACAATTGTACAGCAATTTCCTCTTGCTTTCTATGACTTTCTAGTACTGAATTAAAAGCTAGTGATTGCTCCTTTAGGTTGTTAAGTGTTGAATGTGAAGACAGATCATTTTAAAAATACAGAAAGCTGCAAAAGACAAAACATTTTTTTCATTCTAATGGAGCTCAAATACTATTCTTTATCTTCTGTAAAATTCATTTGCATACACAGAGCACTATATCCCCCCCCAAGAATCTGCACAGTAACTTTGTTTGAATTTAGTGCATGAGACAGTATGATTTGTGCCCACTTATGACAATAAAGTAACCCTTCACCTTCCTTTTTTCCTAAGTTTTCAGGAACCATTATATTTAATTTATCATGAAAAGAATAATTTTAAAAAAAGAACGAAGAAAAGCTTAGTGCTTGTGGCTCATGCCGATAATCCTACCTATTCAGAAGTTGAGATATGAAGAATCACAGTTTGGGGCAAGTATGGGCAGAAAAGTTCAGTAGATTCCATATCTAAAGTAACTAGTGAAAAGCAGGGCTGGAGGTATGGTTCAAATGGTAGAGTACTAGCTTAGCAAGTGAAAAGTCCTTAGTTTAAACCTAAGTAACTCCTCCCCTCCCATAAAAGACTTAAATAACTATTTGGGCAGTTTTATAATCCTTTTACAGTTAGCTACAAACTATACTATTGAATTCAAATTAAAAATAAGGACAAGTTATCAAAAAGTGGTCTTAATAAAGACAAATTACTTGAAATTCAGGACAGATGTCTGTAACTGAACCAAGGCTAAAGCTGGCAGAAGGGGTGTAAGCATGGTCATTTTGCAGAGATTGGAAACTCTAAGGAATTAACTTAGAGGCTTAAATGAGAGGGTAAGAGACCAATGGTCAAAATATACACCTTTGCTAGAAATAAAGAGAGGCCCCTCCAGCATTCTTACCATGAGCTGTCTATGATGGTCCTGCAGTATCTCAGGATCAAGGTGAGACTCAATTGGGACAATTTCATTTTTCCTTCTGTCAATGTTCTCCAGCATGAGAAGCAACCCATGGCTCATTTCATGGAAATCCTTTGAAAATGCAAGAGTATAAAGTAACTATGAATAACTGAGCTTAATTTTCTTCTAGAATATATTACCATTCTTTCCAATAGCTCTCACTGGTGTGGACACTTCATTTTGTCCAATCAGATGAACAACAGGACCTGGTACTGTTACAATGATCAGAACAAAAGCATTGGTTCTATCCTTTGGGAAAACATGTAGACATAAAGTAAGTTGGCATCAAAAATATCTAACTTTTCCAAAGAAGAGTAGTGCTAACAGATATGCTGAAAGGAAGCAACTCTCTTGTGCTCTGTGTTTTCCCATCTTTCCCATATGTGAAGGTCTTGGCCTAATTTCCCTCTGTCCATCCATTTGCTCATTTATTCAATGCACAGGTACAGGGATCATTTTGGACAAGAAGAGCAAGGCAGGCTACTACACCTTCCCTATGCCATGGGGCTTAGAATATTTTCCAAACTCCCAGCTCAGACCTACAATTGGCTTCTCCATTCCTCATCACTTCCTGTTACACTCTGGCCTCTCTAGGTGCTTTTCTGTTCCTGCTTCTGGGACAGTTGGTGTTTCTCTTTCCCAGCAGTGTCTTTTCTATGTCAGCTCAAAGACCACCAGAACTGCTCTGGCCGCCTTCCTCAAGTGAGCTTACACAGTCACCCCTATCACCAGTGTCTGTTAAGCATCTTGCTTAATGATTACCTGGCAATTTATTTGTTTTGTCTTCCCAACAACGTAAGAGGTTATGCTGTATTTGACTGCTTGGTGTCCTGTCTAGCGTGCTGTGGAAACGTAGCAAATAATGGTGATATGGATGGATGAAGAAATATCTATGATGCTTACTTCATGTCCAAGAAATATTTGCCTACCTGCTCTGGCAGTGTGTTTTGGAGATGAGTGAAATAAACAAACGAGTCAAAGAAGGAATGGCAGGACAGAGACAAATAAGGGAATAGTTGTGTGTGTGTGTGTGTGTGTGTGTGTGTGTGTGTGTGTGTATGTCTTGAACTTGGGCATTTTCTCTTAGCATTTTTTGCCCAAGGCTGGAGCTCTACCACTTGAGTTACAACTCTATTTCTGGTTTGTTAGTGGTTACTTGGTGATAAGAGTCTCACAAGCTTTCCTGACAGGGTTGGCTTCAAACCATGATCCTCAGATCTCAGCCTTCTGAGTAATTAGGAGTCCAGGTATGAGCCACAGGTATCCAGCTAGGGAATAGTCTCTTTTTAGCCAGATGGAAAATGGACGAAAAGGTTTTGCATCCTGGTTCATCTCCAGGTTCTCCACTAAAATGGTAAGTCACCTCACTCAGACACTGATTTCAGGGAGCAAGCGAGTGTATCCTTCAAGTTAACTGTGGCGGTAAGGGTTTGGCACCAGGCACAATGTGTCCCCAGGCCCACCGACCTGGCACTGCATCAGAGCATCCTGCAGCAGGCTGCGCCAGTCCTCCAGCGAAGAGCAAACGCGGTCCCAGCGACCGTTCATCTGCGACAGGCGGTCCTGCAGGTCCCGGCTCTCCTTGGTGTCCGCCTGGGTGAACTCAGAGCTGCACAGGTTGATGGAGAGGATGATGGCCTTGCGGTGGTCCACGGCTTTCTGCAGCTCCTGCCGCGGTGGAGAATGCATTAAAAATAAATCCAAGTAGTCTAAGACTCTGCAAAATGTTTCAGTCAAAGGAGAAGATTCCTTAATTAAAACTGGCCTTCATAGGATGGCTAGACCAGAGACAGGAGGGTGCAGGTCACTGAGAATCACTCTGCAGTTAGAAGACACTGAGAATCTACCACTGGACCTCAGGGATGGGTTTTGAGGGATGGTTGAGATGGGATGATAGTGGAAATACTATAGCATTCACACACACACACACACACACACACACACACACACACACACACACACACATACAAATCTACATTTTTTTCTTGTTTTTTTTTTTTTGTGTGTGAGACAAGAGCTCGCTATGTAGCCCATGCTGACTTGAATGCTCAATCCTCCTGTCTCAGCCTCCTGTGTGCTGGGATTAGAGGTGTATACCATGCATGATTCCTGGGATACACCCACATTTGTCAAGAGTACATACGAACAAAGACTGACCATTAATTCATGACAACATTTGCGGAGGTTATGGAACTAGAGTTAAATATCAGATATGGACAGGATAAATAAAATGGAGGGGAGCTTTGCTGGAAGCAACCATCACCCTGCCCAGTGGCCCAAGAGACAGAGTAACTCAACACCATGCAAAACCAAACCGAACCAAATCAAATGTGGCTCTGCTAGTATTGAGCAAGAGGAACCTTGTTTAAAAAACACTTTTTTTTTTTTTAGTATACTCATCCTAGGTCACTAGAAAACAAATGGCTTAAGAAATGTGTGTTTCTTCTTGAGACCCAGTGAGCACCACCGTGTCTCAGGCCACATTCTTGGGATGGCAGAAAAATAAATAGGGATTTCCTGAGCTAACCTGTTTAGTCTGACTTCACAAATGAAACAGACAATCCTTTTATTTGTGCTGGTAGTGGAGCTTGAATTCAGGGCCTCATGCTCTCATTTAACTTTTTTTTTTTTTTTTTGCTAATGGCTACCACTCTACCACTTGAGACACACTTCAACTTCTGGGGTATTTTTTTGTGTGTGGTTCATTGTAGATAAGAGTCTTATGGACTTTTCTTCCCTAGCTGACTTCAAACCTTGATCCTCAGAGCTCAGCCTCTCAAGTAGCTCAGTTACAGGCATGAGCCACCGGTGCCCAGCTTTTACAACTAACCTTTGGCTTTATGCATTTCAGAGCTCAATTCTAAGAATTTGAACTCAGACTCATACATTAATTTTTTAAATAATCAAGTTCTGCTTCAAAATCCACAAGTATTTAAACAAGTTGGGGTGAACCCCAGAAATCCCAGAAATCTCCAAATCCCAACTATGCAAGCTGCATTTATTTATAGTTTCTCACTTGCAATTTCTTAAAAGTTTGGTTATATTCCCAGTGTGACGAATGCTTTCATTTATCAGCAGATTCTTGATGTTCTGTACCACAGAGAGAGCATAAGACGAAGAGATATTGTGGAAAGCACTTATTTATTCCAGCAATATATCAACAGAACACATAGGAAGAATTGGGGAAAGGTGCTGAGGAGAATGGCTCTCCCTACCCTTATAATATACTTCCTGATAATAATACTTCCAGGCGCTTATTTCTCTGCTTTCATCTCATGGGGTCTTAGATCCTGGCTAACACTTGTTTTATAACTATTTCAAGGAATTTGGCTCTAATGCAACACTAACTGAAGTCATTTAAAGACTACAGAGAAAAAAGTGTGTCATTACAAAGAGTCTGTAAATTGCATCTTTCATGCAGTATTGTTTCTGAAATTCCTGGGGTCGGGACAGATACTTTACCATAAGATGCAACTGTGGGGATAACTGTGGAGAAGGCTCATTTCTCTTTCTGAAAACGTAAAAGCAAGACAACACAACTGCCAATGGAATGCTACCAAAATATCAACCCCATTAAACAGCATATCCAAAAGGAACACAAAAGGCTCACACTTCATCCTGTGTCTGGAGATCTGGGGTAGTCATACTCTGAAAAATACATCTGATGTTCTACAAACAAACGAACAAACAACACCAGGAGCAGTCCAACAACTGATTAAAAAAACACGCTCTGAGACCATGCGATGCCCCCACGCTTTAACCTGTGAATGCAATTCAGGCCCAGGAGCATTTCCAAGACCTAGAGCTGGCATAAAGGCAGGCCATTTGTGCACGCCAAAACCAAAGGCAAAATGGCAGGTGCTTGACCACAAATAGTCAACACTTGTGTTTTGTTTTATTCCGTACCATAAAATTGCTATGGCCACCACAGTAGCCACATTCACAAGTGTGGACCATTCAAGGTCAAATGATTGCAACAGGTCGCCCACAAGATGACAGAGATACGGTCTTAGAAAGGATTTCTTTCCAGCTCTCGACAGAGATGTGCTGGACTTTAGTTAGATTTCCCTTACCAAGAGCTTAAATAGATCTCAGAGGTACCTAGACCTTACATGAAACTTTAACTGGTCATTCAATGGTAGATAAGGTGGATCGTTCTACAAGGAGTTCCATGCCTATGAAGCTGTGTCTATGACTCACTGGGATTTGGATGGCTGGGGCACAGTGAGCATTCTGGGTCGTCTTTGGTTGACGTTTCTCTGCTGCTATAGGTGGGGTTTCACAAGATGGGGGGTTCTGTTTGGCCCAGGTAGAAAAGGCAGGAGGCGGCTACCTTTAGCTTTTTGATCTGGAGCTCGATGGTCTGGATGTCAGTGCTGAGCTGCAGATGTTGCAGCCGGTCCAGTTCCTCCTCCGTCTCCCCGAGCCAGGCCCAGATGTTGTTCAGGTCAGAGTTGAACTGCTGCCACTTCTTCATCCTCAGGTCCTTGCTCAGGGCCTGAGCCTGCAGGAGCTCCCATCTGTCGATCACACCTGTCAGGACATGCGCACAACAGTGAAGATGTCTCTGTACCTGCCGTATTTAGGAAATGCTTTAAACATACATTGGTGATAAGCAAAGGAAAGCAAAGGGATTCCTCTGGGCATTTCTGTTGTCACGTGTAAACAGTTAGATGAGGGCAATGCATTTGCTTCTGTCATATTTATAGAGTGAAAAAAATGGATTTAATACTGTGCTGAGCTTTGTGAAATAAGCAAGCATGTGAATCAGTCTTTCATACAACAGGACAAGGTGCCTAGCTCCATTCAAGATGGCACATTATCATAAGTGAAGCAGCAGAAGCTCTCTGCCTCTTTCCTCCATCACAGAAGATCATTAGACCAAGTGAGAAGTTTCAGACTAGATTAGCAAGAGAACTCAATGGAGTGCGGAGATGTGCCCAGTCCCTCAGACTCTTGCTATTTCACAGTTATTTGAACAGAACAAAACACACTCACCAGCTGTCTGGGTTTCCGTACTGTTTAAGTTAACAAAGCCAGGAAAGTTCTCCTCTTCTTCCTTCAGTTTGTGCTCCAGTCTCCTCACTGAATCGATGGTGCCACTGCATTCACCAAGGAGTTTCATCTGTTTAGACAGGGATAGAAAGAGGGAGAGGGAGAGGGAGAAAGAGGGGGGAGGAAGGGAAGGAGAGTAGAGGGAGGAAGGAGGAAGGAAGGGAAGTCGCTATCAACTCATAAGCACTTTCTTGTGGTTCCTTAACAAGAGCAGTAACTGCATTCTACTTCCTCTTGCCACTCAACAAAATGTAAGTACAGCTTAGCTGGGGGCTCAGGCCTAGCTACCTAGGAAGCAAAAATGTGAGGAATCCTGGTTTGAAGTCAGAATAAGTCCATGAGCCTCATATCTCCAATTATCAGCAAAAGGCAGGAAGTGACATGTGGCTCAAATGGTAGAGTGCCAGATGTAGCACAAAAAAATTAAGAAAGAAAAAAGAAAAAGCTAAGCCTGAGACCCTGAATTCAAGCCTCAATATAGGTACACACATACAACAAAGTACAGTCTAAAAGCATGTAGGTCCACCAAGCAACAGTCATGAACACAAGCAGCAAACCCCCAAGGATATATTCACAACATGATTTTTTGTGTGTGCAAAACCCTCACATTTTCTTCTAAACTCCTGAATCAAAAGAGATGAAACCCATCCGGGTCTTCAAACTCAGAAGCCCACAACTGGCAAAACAATGTTTCATGCTTGGGCAAGTTTCTTCCTCATTTTCTTCCTTAAATTGAAATATGGAAGAACTAATATCCCACAAATCTCATGGGAATATTTCCATATTAAATAACTGTAATGTTTAAGAGTATAAAGCAATACTAAAACCAACTATTTTAGGAGAAAATTTAAAGCAAAGTCTAATTGGTATCAAAGGATTAAATTCTAAAAATCAAAGATATAGCTTCCAACTTCTCCTTTAATACCATCTATAGTATTAAAAGGTTAAGGTTAAAAGAACAAATAGCAGAGCATGGTGGTGTACACCTGTAATATTAGCTCTCAGCAGACTGAGGTAGGGGGGTTGAGAGTTTGAGGTGAGCCTGATAAAATCTTATATCATATCATTAAACAAAATAAAAGGTAACAAACAATTTCAAGACAATCCTGCTATTTGGTTCATAATGTTATCTCTCAAAGTCTTTAATAAATCCCAATGCTAGCTATTTGTATGTATGTATGTATGTGTGTGTGTGTGTGTGTGTGTATTTATGTGGTCATTGGTATTGAACTCAGGACCTGGGCTCTGTCCCTGAGCTTTTTTGCTCAAGGATAGCTCTCTACTATTGGAGCCACAGCTCCACTTCCAGTTTTTTTGTGGTTAATTGGAGACATGTCTCCCAGACTTTCTGTCCAGCATGGCTTCAAACTGCAGTCTTCAGACCTCAGCTTCCTGAACAGTGAGGATTGTAAGCAGGAGCCACTAGCACCTGGTATTTTGATTGCTTTTGATTGAAGTTAAATGAAATCACAGATGTAATTTCAGCAATCAGTATAGTCATTATAAAACTATCAGGGCAAGGGGCATGGTCAAATAGTAAAGTTCCTGCTGGAGTCCCTGAATTCAAACCCCAGTAACCGTACACACACACACACACACACACACACACACACACACACACACACACACATACACACACACACTGTACTTCACAAAAGGGCTTTCACAGCTGGGCACCAGTGGCTCATACCTTGCAATCCTAGCTAGTTGGAAGGCAGAGATTGGGAGGATCCAGTTTTGAGATCAGCTTAGGCATTACACATGAGACTCCTTCTCAACCACTAGCCAGGCACAGTAACATGCATCTGTCATCCTGGCTATTTACAAGGCTAATATTAGGAGGAGGATGGTTCCAGACCAGCCTCAGGAAGCAAAGTCTGTGAGACACCGTCATAGCAAATAGCATCTTGGTGTGGGGGCATGCACCTGTCATTCCAGTAATGGCAGGGGACAAAAAAGAGGAGGTTTGCTGTCCAGGTGTGTGTCCAAGCAGAAAGTAAGATTTTATCCCCACATAACCAGTATAAAAAGTGATGGTGGCATGGCTCATTAGTAGAGCACCTCTAACAAGCATCAGATCCTGAGTTCAAATCCCAGTGCTACCAAAACTAAATATTACACAATCCAGAGGTCAGTATAATAGCACTGTAAGTTATGAGTAGAATTGTTTTCTCCTCAGAAAATACTGAGATGTTGCCTGTGTAGGTGAGGTCTGGTTTGATGCCTAGCATTGCCAAAAACCAAAAATCAAAAGCCAACAAACATTCCCACAGTCATTAAATGAATCAAAAACCTAGGGAAAAAAACTGAAAAAAAATCCATTTCAGTAATCTATTAACTAAATCTCCTCTTCCAAGGTGAACCTTGGTCCAAATATTCTTACATAAATTTGGAAAAATGCCTAACGATACTTGGGAGCCAAGAACATTTTGCTTCATCCAACTAACATGGGTTGAGCAAGCACTCAGCGGAACAGGCCGGTGAGGACAATGGACTCTGGGGTCTGGAAACAGACCAGGTCATCTCCAACAGCACAAGGCTTTGTCTCGCACCACCATATTCATGAGTTCAAGGACACTGCGGTGTCTGGAGCACTGCTACAGCCCCCAGGGTGCAGACGGGCCATTCTTGGTCACACACCAGTGATCCAGGCACAGGTTGGGGGGATGAGGATCAAGACACTCACGTAGCCTTTGTAGCTGGAGTCTAGCTCCGGGCCCGTGGGAGCTTTGCTGCGGAAGGTGTTTTCGGCTGGCCGCATCTGGAAGCGGCCATCCTCTAGGGCTGTGTCCAGTTGTCGGATCTGTGACTCAAAGGCACCAGGATCTCCTGCAGTGTCAATCACACCCAGCATTACCACCCCAAGCCTCTGCCGATCACATGCGTTATTGCCCATACCGTGTGACTAATTGCAAGCTTGACATTGAAGAAGTTTCAGAAATTATTTCAGCTGGTAGCAGAGAAAGGATGAGTGGGAGGGGGGGTAATTAATTATGAAGCAGATTAAGTACCATAGATTCAGTGGGTTAGACGTTTAAAGGGTCAGATCGGGGAGTGTACGTGGCTAAAGGTGTCAGCAGGCTGGGTGTCTGTGATCCGTTCTGATTGGCCCAAAGCATCTGCCTCCTCCATGCAATCCGAGTGTAAGGAGTGGGAGGTTCTTCTGAATCAGGAAGCTCTGACTTGTCACGCTCTTTCTGTCACCTCTTAGCCAGCAGAAGAGGTTATGCTTTGTGTGTGTGTGTGTGTGTGTGTGTGTGTGTGACAGTACTGGGGTTTGAATTCAAGGCCCAGGCCCTGACTCTTAGCTTTTTTTCACTCAAGTCTGTTGTCGCGCTTACAGCCTGAGTCACAGCCCCACTTCTGGCTTTTTGGTGGTTAATTTGCTTGCTCCTATTTTCCGTTGCCAAGTGAGCATCAGCGCTAGAGCCTCAGCAGGGCTGAGTCCCACTGGACAAGCTGGGAGGTGACTTCCTTGCAATATTGATACAGAATTCTGAGGGACTGACCAGCTATTTTCTTTTTTCCTAGCACAGCAGGAAGAGAGGAAGGCTGGGCCTCAGCGTGCTTGAGTCCCAACAGCCATGAGAGATTCGGCAGTAGTGCTGAGGAAGGAGGCTTGTTATAGGAAAGAAAGAGGTGAGTGGCTGGAATTTTATGCCTACCAGAGGTATTTCTGATGGCATTTTCTGTGAGTTTTACATAGGCCTCGGGGCATTCGGGGATCACTATATCTGCAACGAGATCAGAGTCTTAAGTAGAAACATGGATTCTCCTGTGATAGGAAAAGAACTGTCCTTGGGAGAAATGAGGAAGTTAGTCATTGTAGACAGACAGCCCCTGGGCACACTGCGGCACACTCACACGCTCCCCTGACACTGACCCAGAGGGCTTGCTAGCCTGGAACAGTCATCCTCTTAGGACCCCAAGGGACGCTGGGTTGAATCATGCCCATTTACAGATGGGGAAACTGCCATCCACAGGCACGAAAGTTACTTATCCAAGTTTACACAGGTAGGAATTGACAGAACAGGGATTTTAACCCACACCTTTCTAAAACTGTGCTGTCTTCTGTATCTCCTTGTGAACAACGTATGTCATTTTAGAGGCTGAATACATTAGAACGGTGATGAACAGGCAAAATCAACCTTAACGCTAAACCTTACCGACACAAGATATCCAAAATATGCCATGCATTCGCATAAATATTATTATTTTGTTGCTTGCTTTGTGCAGTCTTTGGAATGAGTGCATGCCTGGAAGTGTACTTCCTATCTCCTGCCATCTCTACTGACACATTTTACTACACCATGGTCACCTGTGGCTATGTATAGATCAAGACAGTGCTACTGTTGATATCCCGGGCCTCTTACCGGGCTCTAGTGACAAGGAATTAGAAATGTAAGGCACGGTTTTTAGAACAATGTCACATGTTTAAGAATCCAGGTCTAACGCAGCAGAAACCCAGTATTAACTGTAGGCACTCCTCTAGTGATTCACAGGTGACACAAGTCAAATCACTTTTTCTATTGTGACACACCTTCTGTACAATACTTCTTTTCTATCCAACTCTTTACTATCTATGTTGCTGGATTTTTTTGTCCTCCTTGTTTCTTTCTAGATTCTTCACCTGTATCATTCCTTCCACCTACGCGGGACAATTATCATTTACATGTGGATAGATAAACTGCATTTCCAGGTCCAGGACTTGAGATTCATACTTTTAATCCTGGATTAGTGTGTCCAGAAATTCTACAACTGTCTGGAAATCAGGATGTAAACAGGAAAGCTCAGAAACCCCATCTCAACACCTGCCTCCCATCCACAACATTCTCTCCCTCTGTGGTCCTCAGGACAGAACCAACTGCATCTTTCACCACCTAGATGCCCATACCACAATGCCATTTCCACCTCAGTCAGTCCTCATGATTTCTACCCACCTTCAATTCTCTCTAGAACCACTGCCCTTTCTTCGTTCAGGCTGCCATCCTATCTCTGTCCTGGATTATACAACATTTTCATCAGAATTCTCTTGTTCTAACTATGCTCTCTTCGTACAGTGTCCACACAGTCACAACAACGTAAAACCATGCATCTGATCGCAACACCTCCCTCCTTAGACCCCCACCGTGGCTTCTTACTGCCTTCAGAACGACAGCCGAACTCCTCCCCATAGTGAAAAGGCCAATTCATGATCAGGCCCTTGTCCAGCCTTCAGTCTGCCCACTTGGGTGTTACCCAGCCTACCGCCTTGTCATTCTGGGCAAACTCCAGATGACTACAAGCACCAAGGTGAATCACCAAAGGTTGACTGGACTACCCATTCCTTTGTGCTTGACCAGCTGTTTATTCATCCCTCTGGTCTCAGCTCAAAAATGTCTCCCATGAAGCCTCTGTTCCCAGCGCCACGTTGGCACCCCCCATTTCCATTCTGCGCTACAGCACACGGCTATTCCCGTGCTGGCCATTTCATGGAAGCTGAGTCTGGCTAGCAGATATGGCTCTGGCACAGGGTTCATTCCCCCCACAGAACAGGCTTGTTCCTACCTGATAAGCCAACAGCTCCCCTGAGGTAGAAATCCTTGTCTTCCTGACCCTCCTCATCCTCAGAGGGCAGAGTTCTGGAGACCGCAGACTCCAGGTCACGACTGAGGTCATAGTCATGGTCCCACTCCAGGGGGATGGAGTCCACACTGGCCGGGGTATCACGTCCAGATCGCTCGCTCCGGAGAGGTTGGGGGAGTGAGAGGGAAGGGTTGGAGGAGGGCTGCGGGGAGGGCACACCATCTGCAGATGGATCTTGCCAGCGCAGGTCCGAGAGAGCTGCAGAGTCATCCAGCTCCATCTCCCGATCAGAGAGATCATGCTCATCATCAGGCAGCTAGACAGTTAGGAAGTGAAGCCAGCAGAATCACAACAGGGCTCCGAGACCCACAACCTCCCAGGTTCTGAATTCTCAAGGATCTCAAGCTCACTAGGCCACTGCCTACCAGGTGGGGATAAGTCTGAATGTCCCAGCAGCGAATACATAAGAAACTTCTCATCGCTTCACAGAAATCTTACAACATTTGTCTATACATGCTTCCATGGGAAGGGGGACTAATATTAAAGTCTCCTTCAAAGAACCATGTGAGAAGATTATATCATGTCAACAAAGATGGCCTAGTATCAGGCCGGAAACACAGGTACATGATGGCACATATCAGGAATAAGAAAAATAATATTCATAAACTTAAGCTCAAGCTGGGTGCTAGTGGCTCACACCTGTAGTTCTAGCTGCTCTGGAGGCTGAGATCTGAGAATTGTGCCTATGGCTGGCCCATGCAGAAGAGTCCCTGAGACTCTTATCTCCAATTAGCCAGCAAAAACCTGGAAGGGGAGGTATGGCTCAAGTGGCAAAAATGCCTAGTGAGAGCTTGAAGTTCTGAGTTCAAGCCTGAGTACTAACACAAAAACAAAACAAAACAAAATTAAACAAAAAAACCTTAGGTTGTTTTCTGTGCCTTATATTCCAGATATAAAATATATCTTATCACAAATCCTGTAATAACATCACTAGAGATGTGAGGTGATCATGGTGGTGATTAGAAAACACAGAAGAAGCCGGGCGCCGGTGGCTCACGCCTGTAATCCTAGCTACTCAGGAGGCTGAGATCTGAGGATCGTGGTTCAAAGCCAGCCTGGGCAGGAAAGTTCGTGAGACTCTTATCTCCAATAAACCACTAGAAAACCGGAAGTGGTGCTGTGGCTCAAGCGGTAGAGCGCTCGCCTTGAGCTGAAGACACAAGGACAGTGCCCAAGCCCAGAGTTCAAGCCCCACGACTGACAAAAAAAAAAAGAAAACATAGAAGAAAAAATATCCACCACAGATAAACTGTGACCTGAGCAACTGCTTACATGCTCACTTCATTTCCTTATTTCTTCTAGAAGCTCCTTCCTCTTCAAGGAAGGTATGTGCCAAGTACTTTTCAAAGCTTATATCTCTAACTATATCTATCTATCTATCTATCTATCTATCTATCTATCTATCTATCTATCTATCTATCTATCTATTATGTACATTGATCCAGCTAATGCTCAAAACAATTTTCTCTAACCAGGTATTATTGTGGTTTCGCTTATTTTACAATTGGAGAAACTGAGGCAAGAAAGGGGAATCAACTTGTCCAACATACCCAACCTAGACAGCAGAGTCAGAGATAACCTGGAATCCATACCTAAACAATTAATCCTCTCTAGATTCAATAATATTGAAAAAAATGTATTGTTCATACAGGCAAGCGGATGAGTTTCTTGTGGTATCTTTCCACACGCCCAAACACCTCCTGGCAGTAGCGCCGGAGCTCGTCCAGCTCCTCTTCGATGACGGCCGCATCCAGGGGCTCACTCTTTTCAATCAGCTGTTCACCTTGGGTCATTATCTGCTCAATCTTGTGGTGGTTTAATGAAATTTCCTGCTGGAAAGCCTAAGGGGACACCAATGCCACATGAACTTTTCAACTACGCCCAGTAACCTGACATCATTGTAAGTTGTGCGTTTCTCATGGCATTAGAAAATCCATGGAGGGGATATTTAATTTACCATCTACAATGACAAGCCAAGAGGTTATTTATTTCTTTATAAAGGAAATTGTAAATTCTGGAACCAGGAAACATTAGAAAAGAGCTCTGGGTAATAAAAGTTACCAATAGATAATGTGGGTTAGAGAATAAGAGGGAAAACATTCAACCTCACCACCAAGTGCATATGAATAGCATTGGTGATTCTTGCTTAAAAAAAAGTGGTGTGCTGTGAACACTTTGATTTATACCACACAATATAAATCCTACATCAAGCATGGACTAAAGGAAGTTATCCAAAGAACGATGCCACAAATTCTTCTGGAATGATTTTCTTGTTGTTTCAGGACTGAAGCATGAAAGTATAAAGTTAGGATTATTTGAGAAGCAAAGAATTCTGAGAAGAATACTTGGACTCATTCTAGGTGGTTCAAAAGAGTTAAACTCTGGGAATGAGATTCAGGTGATAAATTTGAATTCAATAATAGAAAAAATGCTGAAATAATAAGAAGAATAGGAGCAAACTTTAGAAGGGTCAAAATTTTCCAGTAACGAAAAAGACAGCCAGTGCAGGAAGGGAGGTTAGGGCAACAAGTTCTAAGATTCTTCCAGAGTCCAAAAAGAAGTTCAACTTGGTAGAAATGGCCTTTTGCAAGACCTGCATGCTGCTTTGTTTGGGGGATGATTTGGGGAACGGTGTTGAGTAGAGGGAGGAAGGGGAGGCACTGGGCAGAATGGCAGAATCTTACGATTCTTCCATCTTAATAATCTGCAATTAAGGGTAACTTTCTTATTTCATTACAACAACCCAAAGGGCAAAGGTACCATTTATATATCTATATATACATATCTATCTATCTATCTATATATATATTTAATTCATCTCTGAGGGGAATAACTCAGTAAGTAGCATAGTATGTGCCTTGCATATACTATGTCCTATCTTTAACCCCCAAGGTCCCCTCTCCCACTGCCCCAAATCTATCTATGTATATTATGGAAAGCTTCATGAACTACCTTGAAATTGTTCCACTTCTTCGATGCTCTTCCTTTTCAGAAATCCTTGTAAACAATGCACAGCCCTCCTATTTAAATTTCTAGCAAGTTGCGATGTTTGGATTATACAGTACAAGGGACAAAATGTATTTAAAACTGAGCTGGCATGTAAGAAGGAAGAATGTGTAGGATGAAATATTATCCTGAAACATGGGGGTCAATGAACTATTTGTAGGTCCCACAAACAAAACTAGCAGAAACACGAAAACAAAGGCCAGTCCCTCTCATCTGACTACCAAGTAAATATCTAGGCTGCTGAAACAATTAAAACAAATGCTTCCTGTCACTTTTCAGCCTTCATGAAGAACTGTTCTTAAAATAGTTCTTCTGTTCTCCACAAAAGGGTCCACAGATCTTGTCTCTCTGGGATTTCTTCACACCAGTCATTTGAAAATGAGCCATCCTATTACCTTGAGTTGCTTTATTTTAGCTTGAACATCACACTCAGAAAAATGTTCGATGTTAGTGAGCTGCAGATCCATTTCTGTTAACCAGACGAGAATGCTATCCCGGGCAGTCTCAAACTCCTCGCGCTGGCTAATAAAATGCTGGTGCAAGAGAAGGAAGAGAGAGAGAAAAAATATTAAAGTCCACGTGAGCCCAGCTGGCACGGCCACCACCAATGTTCTCTTGGGAAGTCGTTTTCTTAACACGTTCCTCTCCCCACTGCCTTGGAAGATCACTTGCCCCTCCTGCCACCCCAACTTCCACCACCACTGATTTCCCATCTCAGGACTGAGTGCAGGGAGCCTGCCCCTGCCCGCTGGACCTGTCAATCATAGATGAGGAGTCTGAAAACCTTGAGTCTGCGCAAGATGGACGTGACACGCTTTTGCAGGTTGTCCCATCTCTGGTTGCCTTCGTGGACCATCTGTTTGAGGCTGCAGGCGGAATCCGTGCGGTTCTCTCTGGCCAGGCGGCGGTACTGCTTGTTGATCAGCTCCAGCTGGGTTAGGCTCTCGTGGACCTGTCGCTGGAAAGCCTGGGGATGCAAAAGGGAAGTGAGTGAGGGGTTGAGGAGAGTTCCCTGCCGGTTTTCGGTTTCCATACTGTAGTGCCGAAGACAGAAAGGCCTGACTATAGCCAGAGGAGAAGGGATCGCCTAAGGACAGTATGACCCTATAATTCACCTTGCAAGAGCAAAGTCATCACTTTGGCTGAGGGAAGGGGAGGGGAGGTTGGATTCATCAAGAACATGAAAGAGCCAGATGCCCGTGCCTCACACCCGCAATCCCAGTTACTTGGGAGGTTGACACTGTTGATTCAGATTCCAGGCCAGTGTGGGAAGAAAAAGGTCCTTCGCTCCCATCTAAGAGCTGGACTCAGTGATACATGACTGTCATCCTAGGGAAGTCTGACAAAAGCAGATGCTGCCCAGATGTGTGCCTGTGCAGGAAGCAAGATCACATCACAAACTAAGGAGCAAAAACTCAAGCCTGAGGCGTGGATCAGCAGTGAGAATTCCTGCTTAGCCAGCACAAAGGACTCAACCTCAGAGAGAGAGAGAGAGAGAGAGAGAGAGAGAGAGAGAGAAAGTGTGTGTGGGGGGGAGTAATAAATTCTTGTATTTACAAATAAATAAATACATATATATATATTCAAACATGCATGTATACACATATAATTCATGTTTTATTTTATTCATTTATTTTATTATATGGAATTACTGAAATTTGAAAAGAAGGAAAGGAGAGAAGGAAGGGAGAGAGGGAGAGAAGGAAGGAAGAAAGGAAGGAAGGAAGGAAGGAAGGAAGGAAGAAAGGAAGGAAGGAAGAAAGGAAGGAAGGAAGGAAGGCAGGCAGAAAACACTTCAGTAAAATACAGAGGGAAAGCGGGAGAAAAATGAGGGAAGGGGTAACAAGTTAGACAAGAAATGTAATCACTACCTTACTTATGTAACTGTAACCCCCTCTGTACATCACCTTGACAATAAAATTTAAAAAAAAAACTCTCCTAGACCACATGCTATTAAATGAACCAAATCAAGAATAATATTCAATAATTTGACTGGCAAAAAAGTAAATATGTCTCTTTTCCCAGCTTTACTTCCCCTGAATTCTTTTATATGATTTATGAATGACTGTAATACTAGTGCTACACCAAAAGTTTTACAAATAATTAATTGGACTCTATACTCATCTACATGCTCCCAGGTTTGTTTTGATTGGGTCATGACACTGTTTATATGCTATCACATATCAGCCTTGTAAATGACTTTCCTTCTCAACGTTGCTTTAAGAACTTCTGCTCAATTCAATCTTCATCCCCCACCCCGAAGGAATTCTGTAAGACTATTCTTGCCTATTGGGGTGATGGGACATTGCACCCCAGCACAACCGAGGCCCTCCAAAATATTGGTAGAATTCACCAGGTTCAGGACTTTGTCCTTAAGCAAAAAATTTGTCTCTGCAAATTATTCCTACTCCTGAGAACATTAGCTGCATGATTAAGGATGCCTGATAAAACCAGTCACTGTAGAAGATGAGCATATAGGTAACTTTTGCTATAAAATCTGAGTCTAAAATATCACCAAGGAGGATTTAATATAATCCGCTTTGTAGTATAAGCCAATTAGAACGACTGACCTTTCTGAAGCTGAGTGTAACAGACAGAGCAGGGCCACTTCCCCTAGCACCAATCTTTCAGTGTAGGCTGACCTCAGTGCACTGCTGTTTACTGAGGCTTTTCCTAGAACTTTTCCAAGGAAAGGTATTTTTTTTTCTGAACTTGTGTGATGTAGTTTACATCATTCAACTCAGAATGACATTTATTTCAGGGTCTAAACATGCTGCTATCCATATTGCTCTCCATTTATGACCCCTCAAAATTTATCCCCCGCCCAGGAAGCCTCAGTAAATGTGTCTCCCTCCTTCTTTCTCTCTCCCTCCTCTTCCTACTCCTTTTCCTTCTCTTCCTTTTCTTCCTTTTATTTCTTCTAGCCCACCCTCCCCCCTCTCAACCTGTTATCTGCTACATAGTTCAAGATGGCTCTCAATTTTCTCTCCCTATCTCCCAAAGGCTGCAATTACAAGCACAAACCACCAGGCCCCAGCTGGAATTTCTCTGTATTACTACTTTATTTTCTAATTCTTGTTAATCTTACAGTGAAGGCTTCGTTCACAGCCTCCTCCGCCTGCTTAAAAAGGCAATATTAAGGGTGGCCACCAAGTGATCGGCCAGCGATGTCAATAAATAACGCATAGGCGGACAGTCAGTTCATGTCTTGGAGCACTGACCACAGTTGGTTACTCTCAGAGCAGAAAATGCATCCAATATTTGGAGCTATAAATCACCTCAAATTTCTTTAGTTCTTCCTTGGCAATGGTATAGAGCACCCCAGAAGAGCTGGGGAAAGCAGCTGTCCTTTCTGAAATCTTCAGCCAATCTTCAAAACGAGAATAGTCATCCAAAAACTTCTGCCACAATCGCCACGTCTCTTCAATTCTGAGACAGCAAATGAAAGAACAGATTCGCATTATTTAAGACTGTACTCCACAGTGCTGTCCAATGCCTGCCACGGGATTAAGAGTGCCCAAATAAGCAGCTGCATGCCAAACAATAACTGTGCCTTGAGCCGAACTGACCAGAGAGAGAGAGAGAGAGAGAGAGAGAGAGAGAGACAACTGTGTGAGCTAAAATAAAACAGCTGTTTCCCCCCCACACACATGTCCTGCAGTGCTGGATTTGGAATTAACTCAAATTGAATATTATAAGTGCAGTACATGAATTCTCCTGGTTGTTTCCAAGGAAATACAGCATGCTAGTGTACCCTCAGGCCTGTGTTCTACAGGAAGAAACCTTGGGGCTGGAAAATTCATTGAAGTCCGGCATCAAGGCCATCCACGACAAATATTGGGCTTTCTAGAGATGCCGGGCTTTCGAGAACTGCCAGGGAGCACAATGATTTTATTTTGGGGCATTATGATAATTTTGGAATGACACGTCATGATTTCTTTTACCATTTTAAATTATAAAGGATGAACGTGTGTGTGTGTGTGTGTGTGTGTGTGTGTGTGTGTTGATGTGAGTACTAGGGTTTGCACCCAGGACTTTGTGAATGCTCTGACTGGATTTTTTGTTGTTGTTCAAGGCTGGCACTTTACCACTCACTTGAGCCAGAGCTCCACTTCCATACCTTACTGGTGGCTCATTGGTGATAAGAGTCTCACAGACTTTCCTGCCCAGGCTGGCTTTGAACTGCAATCTCAGCCTCCTGAGTAGTCAGGATTACAGGCAGAGCCACGGGTATGTAGTTCTTGCCTGATTTTCAATAAAGGAATGGTACTCTTTTCAGAACCACAAAGTCTGTCATGTTAACCTGTGTGGCAAGGACATATTTTTACGTTTTGATCAGATCAGATGTAACTTGGCTTTAATATGTATGTAGTATCTTTAATCTTCTTATTCTCTCTCCTGAACCCAGGTGGTAGCAATGGGAGAAGACAATGCTGTTGTCACCAAAGGGGAATACACAGTGAGCCTGGGAACGGTTTTCCACCCTCCTAACCACCCAGGGCAGCTCACTTGAGCCTCCTCTCCATGGACATGGCACAGATGTTTCTCCAGCGCCGGTCCAGGTTGCGCGTGGCCTGCTGGATGGAGTCACACTCGGCGTCGGTGGCGCAGGCATCGCAGTCGTGGAGCAGGACCTCGCACAGGTTGAGGACGGAGGCCACGCCCGTGCTGTGCTTCTCTATGTCCCTCTGCAGCTCCTGCATGGGAACACGGAGCGCTGGACTGAAACACCATTACATCCGTGCAGGTGCAAGAGACCACAGCAGTGCTCCCGGATGGCTGCATGGCCAGCCTGACCCCAGACTTGTTTTTCATTTCCTTGAATAACAGGAAGTTTCTGGAACCTCGCTTATGAAATCTGGCAAGCTTGTGGGGTTGGGAAGGTGGCTCAGTGGTAGTGTGCTTGCCTGGCATGCATGAGACCCTGGGTTTGATTCCTCAGCACCACATAAGCAGAAAAGGTCAGAAGTGGCACTGTGGCTCAAGTGGTAGAGTGCTAGCCTTGAGCTGAAGAGCTGAGGGACAGCGCCCAGGCCCAGAGTTCAGGCCCCACGACTGACAAAAAAATAAATAAAATAAAAAAGAAATCTGGCAAGCTTGGTGGTACAGGATGAGAAAAATGGATCTAGAAATACTTTGGCTATGTGAGCAATTAGAAAAATACAAATACAAGCAGAATAGTTGAGGCTCGGGATGAAGCCAGCTTCCTTCTTTTATGACTGAGGGCTGAGTCACACTCTAGATTCTACTGATCCATTGCTTTCATTCAAATTAATCAATCCATTCATCAGCTGATCGATCAGTGGATTCTATCTGCCCCTGTTAACAGCTGGGGCTCCAGGGTTGAGATTTAAGCTTCGGAGCTCTGTGAGCTGTTCTAAATTGTGAGTTCCACCATGGTGGAAAGCAGTAGATCTATTTATTCTATGATGATGATATTATTAGCAGCAGTCTCCTCGGAGGACAATTTAACATGTAGCACAGAAATAGAGAGGTCACGATTAAAAATAAGGAATTGAATTTCCCCCAACTTCCCTATGTGCACCCTTCATGTTTACAGCATAGAATATACACACACGCTAGTCATTATTTTCTCCATTGTCTTTCTATAGTCCACATCTACAGTGTCTCCACAAAGCCCCATGTGTTACAGCCTTGCCCCACAGCCTCTGGTGCTACTGGAAGGCCAGTGGGTCTGGTGGAAGGACGGCAAATCTCTGGAAGAGAGAGTGTCCTTAAGGCACTATTTAAAGCCCAGCCCCTTACATTTCTCATTTTGTTGCATTCTGGCCCCCAGGAGGTGAACGCCATGGTATAGAGCTGCCACAAACCCAAAGGAACCAGGGCCAAGCAGACAGAGATGAAGCCTCTGACACCATACATGGAAATAAACCTTTTCTCCTAATTAGCAGATTCGCTTAGGTACTTTTTTTAAACAATGCGTGAACATGGACTAGCACAAGCTTTTGACTAGGTTTATTCTAAGTCAAAGTTCCATTGCTAAAAGTGAGATGTACAAGTATCATTTTCTGACTTGCTTATGAACGATTTTCAATTTTGTGGGCGCTAGTTCTCAAATTTCCCCAGCTTCTCTCTTGTTCTAACAACTCTTCAACCTATTCAGAAGTCTAGGATTTATATTTTCAGTGTGATTCCTTCTATTTATCTCTTTAATATCATTTTCTGAAGTCTGTGAGAAGACTGACTTGTGGTTGAGTATATTAGTTATACTTTAAACATTTTGGAGTGTTTATAGATATTAGAAGATAAATTCTCTTAAAAATATCTCTATTTTTGTAAGTAAATTTAGTTCAACTCTTCAACATAAGCTCATTCCCTTATGTTGAAGAGTATATCAAGGGACTGATAACTTTTAATATATATTACAAAAGCTAGCCTGAGCATGTTCACAAAGACAAAGATTAAAAAGATTGGTTACTATCAAATAAGATCCTCACATAAACCCAAGATCTTCCTGTAAGGATCTACATTCGCAACTCAGGGTAGGTGATCTATTAAAACCACGTGTCCAATCCTTTTTGCTTGAACTATTTTTCAGATAGGATCTAATGATATTTGCCTGGACCATGATCTTCCTATTTCTGCCTACTGCATAGCTGGAATCCTAGGTGTGCATCACTATGCCGGGCTTGATCTTTGAGCCATAGGAAGTTTCGCTAACTTTTTGCCTAGGCCGAGCTCTCATGATCCTTTTGATCTCTACCTCTCAAATAGCTGGGATTATAAACATGTACCACTACACGGGTTATTTATTTTAATCGACTGACTCTGCCCAGGCTAGGGAGCTGGAAAAAAAATTGACCTCTAATATTCCTACATAAATCCATCCATTCTCACCCATCCTGCCTTGCTTCCTCTTGATCCTCCATCCCTCCACCACCTCACACACACACCCGATATCCTGGCCAGGACCACAAGCATCGGAGAGCTGTCTAATGTTTTTCAGATTTACCTGTTGTTCATTCAGCTTCTTCTGTATTTCTTCGGAGTTACAGGAATCGTAGACGATGGGCTTGGCCAGCTCTGACTCGATGTGAGCCAGCCATGTCCGCAGGCTGCTCATGTTCTTATCCAGCTGCTGCACGGCCACCAGCGTCTCCTTCAGCTTTTTCACCCTGTGGACGGAGAAGGTGAACCTCCAGTGTGCCTGGCGTGGGTGAGGGGCCTATTCCTGTTGCCTCCACTGGTGGAAGCACACATTGGGTCCCTCGCCAAGGCACCCAGAGCCTTCCTGACTCAGTCACTTGCTGCGGCTTTGGCCAGGAGGAAGAACCTCCCTGTGCCTCTGTTTCCCTATCCACAAAGTGAGGATTTCATAGCACTGGTCCTCAGATGGTATGATATGAGATAGAAGGAGATGACGAGGAGGAGGTTTCCATTTGAACAACTTTTGGAAGCTCCCAAATTCTTGGGATCAAGACTGCACTAAGTTTGGGTTTTTATGTGCCTGTGAGACTTGGTAGAAAAAATTGGAATGCATTTCTAAGGTGCAGAAGAGAGCAATCAGCTAACACCATGTGCTTTGGATGCTCAGCTTAGAGGGGACCCCGGAGAGGGGCTTAGACTGTGAAGCAGGAATTTTGAAAGGTAGATTCAAGCCTGGTGCCAGTGGCTTACGCCTAAAACAGTAGCGACTCAGAAGGCTGAGATCCAAGGATTGCAGCTCAAAGCCAGTCTGTGAGACTCTTATCTTTAACGAACCAGCAAAAAGCCAGAAGAGGAGCCGTGGCTCAAGTGGTAGAGTGCCAGCCTTGAGCCCAAAAGCTCAAGGACCATGCTGAGGCCTTGAGTTCAAGTCCCAGCATTGGCGCATGAGCATGCACGTGCATGCATGTGCACACACACACACACACACACATACACACACACACACACACACACACACACACACACGGTTAATTCAAGGAGGGATCACAGACTAAGATAAAAGTAACAGAAAAGGAGCAGGAAGGCCTGAAACAGGAGGGTCAAGAGAAACATTGGTTAGTGTGATCAAAAGGCACCTGAGCCACAGTCTCCTGAACCGATGCCAATAATTCCCCAGCCCCAATCCACTACCTACTGTGTCTGAACTGGCCTGGGACTGTCCACGCTGTGCAGGCTCTTCAAGTGATTCTGACACTTGCTAACGTCTGACAAGGAATGCTCGCCCCTGCCGCAGAGAGACACAGCACAGTGAGGCCTAGAGAGGCCCTGGCGCCTGACAGGAAGAAGGCCGAGAGGCTGTGAGGGAGTTTCTCACAGGCTGTGGACACATAGACAGATTGCATCCAGGCTCTGGAAGATGCTTATGGTAAAGAAATGTGTGACTTATTTTAGAAACATGGGCCATGACCATGAGTGACAATGACATGGAACTTCCAGAATGATCTCTGTGCAAAGAAAAAATGAGTTTTTATTTGATGAGATAAATGTAATTTAGTACTTGGAATAGCCTTATAACAGTTTTAGACAGAGAAGCAGTCAACTAGAGAAGAAAGATGAGGACTTATTATAATTGAAGTATGTGTGAAACAGGGAAGGGGAGGCAGGGGTGGACACATGGGTTGAGGGTACACACGATCAAGGTCACACAAGGTCAAGGGCACACAAGTGAGAGTGTGTACATCAGTCCTGAGGACACTTCCCAATGTGAGCAGAGCGTGAGAAGGTGTTTGTGATGGATACAGTGGTGCTTTTGACTGTGTTATTATCAGGTAATTGTTACTATCAGGTTACTATCAGGTATTGATGATCTGTTCTGGTGGGCTGACATGACTGAATGCACATAGGTTGCTCTAAACCGAAAGGTCGTCGTGATATATGATTAACAACTTCACAACAGTTCTACCTTTAATCCACAAGCCCTCCTGTTGGTTGAGGAAATAGGCCAGCTTAGTTTCATTGTTCTTAATATAGGTAAACAGCAGATAAGCAAAGAATGTCATCTTGGCCTACTTGAAGAGGTTGAAAAAGAATGTCAAGAGCGACAGGATTTTTAAGACTGTGGGGATGGGACGCATTTTAAGGGGATTCTTCAGTAGAATGTTCTCAGCTGCTGATAGCTTACACTCACAATCATCAGGATTTCCCATCTCTACTCTGTGGCAATGTTAAGTGAATCCTTCTCAAAGTGGGATGTAGAATTGGTCGAGGGTGCTTTCAACCCTCACGTGCAAGCTCCCAGCTCTGTCTCCCCAGCCCAGATATTCCTGACAAGCTTCTCTACTCTCAAGAACATGTATCATCACTGAAGCATTCTGATCGTTTTTATTTCTAATTCCTTAAAATTGATCTAATCCCTTCTCTAATGGTTTTTGGTCAATTAGTGCTTCTCTCTCAAATGAAAAGGCAATCCCAAGGTGACTTTTCCTCTTTGAGATTGTTCTAAAATCAGTGTCACACAATTGCTGCTGAAGAGATTTTCATCATGATCAGCTAAGCATCCTCGCTGTATTTGATTAGTTATAATAGCAACACCCACATGCTAATCACTTTTGTAATTTGTGAAAGCACTCTCAAGTGTGTTGAGAATTCTTTTGTAAAAAAAAAAACCTATGGTCTTAAAAAAATTACATTCGTATTGCACAATGTATTCTGTTGATTGGTGATGAAACTGTTGCTATGTTTATCATGACTCACAATTTCACTCAAGATAAGAATTCCCTGATTAGCTTTAGAAGCTCAAGGCATATCCAGCCCTCTTTGGCCCTTGATGGTGGTGACCCTGAACAATATTTCCAAGACCTTTCGCATACATCTGCTCACATTTCTCTCATTCATAAGGGCACAATTTTGGAGGAGGGGGTTAGGTCATCAGTTAGTGAATGACAGTTTCAGAACGGATGCTGGATACGTCCTTTTGCATCCAATGGCATATTTGCACAGGATTATGGCACAGAGGTGGACATCAGCAGGACCTTCCTTGGCCATGTTGAATGGCTTTGAGAACAGAACTAGAGGGTGGCACCCAGCACTGAGATGTCTGTCCTGATTTGCCCTTCGAAGCAGGTCCTCCCTGCAAGCTCTCCCACCGCACCAGCTTCCTGCCCTCAGACTTGGGGAAGTCAGAACGCTGACTGTGGTTTGGAATGGGGTTGTATTACAACCTCAAGGTATTGTGAGGGTTCAGGAGAAGCTGCAGTGTTTGTTTCCTGTCTCCCCGGACTGCAGTCCCCTGGGGTTACTGTGGCAGTCTCCTCTATAGTAAGTTCTTTAGAAAGCTGAATATGAATGTCTACATTTGCTTCTCCTGCTACATATGAAGCTCAGTGTTTAGTTTAAATCTGGATGTTGCTCAAAGGCCTATCAACCACGAACAATTAGTTGATGTAAAATATTTGTAGTAAACATTTTAGTGTAAAAGTGTTCAACTTGATATTAATATATTCTTCCTCCCTGTAGGTCTAAGAGTTGCAAATGGTCTATTCATCAAGTAATAAAATGCATTCATTTTCCTGACTCAAAGCTGATAAATATCAGCCAGAGACCCACAGCACAAAGGGATGTGAGTAAACATCTTCTTTTGGGCTATCTATACCAGGAAAATAAATGACAGGATTAGCAATCTTATATACTGAATGAATTCCAAATCAGCATGGTTAGTGTGTAATGTGTCAGGGGCATCGTGACACGGAAATGAATGCTCATCCAGTTCATTAGAGACAAGTCCGTCTTTCAAAGTGACGTGTAAATTTAGTAAAGTCCATGGGGGTGAAGAGTTAAGTGGTTCTTATGATTTTAAGGAAAGCATATTTTGGTACAAATAGCATTGAGTGTATGAGTGAGAGAGGGAGAGAGTGTGTGTGTGTGTGTGTATGTGTTTGGGTGCAGATATGAGAATGGGTGAAGTGGGCAGGAAAGCCCATATACATTTACTGTAGTAGTCTATTAAATATAATATTTTCATGGTGGGGATTGTTCTTTTCTAGAAGAAATGTCTCATGGATTTCCCCTTCTTCCTTTAAAGGAAGTCTCTGGTTACAATGTCATAACATTTCTGTTTATTTAGCACTGTTACAAGTTTGGGCTTTTGGTCGCATCCAGGATTATAATCCAAATTAGATGCCTGCCTCTTTGGCATATGTGTGCGGGTGAACACAACAAGCCTAGCAATTCCACACGTTCTTGTGGCCTTCTGGTTCTCCTGTCCTAGCTCAATGTGTATCTCAGGCACCTGGCTTTTCTCAAGAGAGAATGCACTGCAGAATCCAAAGGTCCAGCCTAATACACCAGCCCGTGACTATCCTCGCACATGCACACCGACACACTGCATGCCTGCATACACATTAACACGTATATAGTACACCATTCTTTTCTTCCATAACCCAAAACAAACCCCAAATTCCAAATAGAACCCAAAGCACCATCAGTAAAGCCTATCTATCTAAAGAAATGGAGAATGATATTGTAAAAACAATTTTAATTGAAGTAAAAACTTCCACTATATTGTTAATTAAAATTAAAAACATTACAAGCTAAATATTTGCATGGTGCCATAATTATAATGCACATATATATATATAAATGTATACATTTCCATATATCTTCTATTAATATCAATAGTAACATCTTAATATTTATATATTTAATTCTTAATTCCATTAATTAATTTAAGGCCCCAACTGACTGACAAACATGAACAAAAGCTGCTTCTTCTCACATGCAAAATCCTCCAGTCCTCTGAAATGTGATTTTTATTTATTAAAGAGAGGTTTTCCTCTTTAGAGCTGTGAAGTTGTTAAGGCTGAACTGAAGTTTCATCAGACTCCTGTCCTTTAAATAGCAGATGACAGACCAACTGGATCTTTTCTGAATCTCTTTCCCATGTCTGTCTCTGCCTCTATTGTTGCCATACTACTTGCATGACGCATACAATCCAGAGACAACTGGACTACCAAGTCATAGCACAGCCCTGTAACCTTTCCATCCACCTGCACATGCCCAGCAGAGGAACAAGAACACAAACCAACAACTCCCGGGAGTGCATGGCCTACCATCTCCTAACACCAGTCACTTTGCCTTCACATCGGCAAAAACAATTCTGGATTAAAGCTTCCGGCCTCTACCCTATAAGCCCCACGTAACTCGACAACTATGCACAGTGGAAGGGACTCAAGGGAACGCCTGCCTGGTGACATCGCAGTTACAGTCTGGGAGCTCCGCGTCCACGCTGCCGTCCTCCGCCATCCTCGCGGCTCGGAAGTCCTCCACCACCACCATGAAGCTTCCTCTCGCCAAAGTTAGGCTCTGCTGAGCAAAAAGGGCTACCCTCCTTGTAGGGATGAAAGTATCCCCTGGTCTGGGACAGACAGACGTATAAAAATGTTCACTCTAGACAAATGGTGGTAGCCTCTGCCTGATAACATGACACTGAGCACTGACAAGTGGTCATGTTGCTAAATAAAACTTACATTCATTAACATGTGCCAGGCCTGATCTCCTGGAATGTAGGCCACGAGGGTAAGAAGGGGGAAAAAAAAGCTCAGTGTAATCTGCCCGGAGGAGGGCACAGCTCTTCTAAAGAAAGGCTAGCTCAAGTAATGCTGGCCGCACGCATGCTCCCCTCCCGTGAGGACGGGCAACTTTTCTTTTGGATTGTTTGTCACAGTGGGAAGGCTCTTCAAAAAAAACCCACCACCACACCAAAACACTGGCAAAAGCCCTGCAGATACAGAAAATTAGAGTAGGAAATGAAGCAACTTCTCTTTTTCTTCTTGTTCAGCAGTGTAAGTAGGACTTCGGGGGAAGGGGGGGAGGGGAGGGAGTTGTTTGAGAAGGTGGGAGGAAAAGATATTCTGTGGGAAAGTGTGTGGCCCTACCTTCCTAACAGATTACTGGAGAATGACAATGAAGAATTCTTAGTCTTCTCTTTGTCTGTAGGAGAATGCAGTGGTATAGACCACAAAATTAAGAAAAATAAGCAAAGGAGTAGGTCAAAAGGGGGGGGAATGAAAATGTTGAAGGGTTGACAGATCAATATGCATTGTATACATAAACTGCTTTGTTAAATGGCAAAAGAAATGCAACACTCATCCTAAACAATGAGCAAAGGCAGGGAAGGTGTGGGCGGGGTGGGGTGTGTGAGGATGATAGAGGATCGGAGTCATAAACTGCTTTCTTGAGTAGCAACTGCTTAGCACAACTATGTAACGATAGTAAATACAGGGCTGGGAAGGTGGCTCAGTGGTAGAATGCTTGCCTAGCATGCATGAAGCCCTGGGTTCGATTCCTTAGTACCACATATACAGAAAAGGCCAGAAGTGGCGCTGTGGCTCACGTGGTAGAGCACTAGCCTTGAGCAAAAGAAACTCAGGGACAGTGCCAGGCCCTGAGTTCAATCCCCAGGACTGGCAAAAAAAAAAAAAAAAGATTAAGATAATAAATATATTTGAAAAAAAACAAAATTTCAGACAGAAAAGACCCTCAAAATATGACCTCAGATGACAAAAGAACATGATATGTGAAAGACTTAGAGAAAAGAATCTATTCATTTGTTCAACAGAAGGTAACTTTCTCTTGAGAATATCAAGTTTCCAAATTTCCTGCATTAAATATATAAAAAACATCAACATTGCCCACATGAAAGGCCATTCTGCTCTGTTTAATGAATCAGCATGAAAGCAGGTTGGAAAAGGGGAAAAGTGAGAATAGACAGAAGCACAGAACTATTTCAGCTGCCGTGTCATTGCTACAAACAGGTATGGAAATGCCCATGTACTCTGTGTACCAGTAAACCAGTCATGGAGGACACAGGGCCAAGGGTCTTTTGGGAGCCAGTGAATCCACTATGGCACTGAATGCTAGGGCAAATTAAGGCTTAATACATTATTTGGTCTGCTTTTGAAGAAGTCAATTGGAAATGGATCCTATCTACATATATACACATATGCACATATAAATCTATATGGATTATACATATTCATATACATAATTGAGTAATGTATCAACATATGTAAGTATATATATATGTATATATATATATATGTATAGATTTTATTTTTTGTCAGTTGTGGGTCTTGAACTCTAGGCCTGGGTGCTGTCCCTGAGCTTTTCAGCTCAAGACTAGCACTCTTGGGGCTGGGAAGGTGGCTCAGTGGTAGAGTGCTTGCCTTGCACGCATGAGGCCCGGGGTTCGATTCCTCAGCACCACATAAGCAAAAAGAAAAAAGCCGGAAGTGGTGCTGTGGCTCAAGTGGTAGAGTGCTAGCCTTGAGCTGGAGAGCTCAAGGGACAGTGCCCAGGCCCAGAGTTCAGGCCCCATGACTGGACCCCCACAAAAAAATAAAGACTAGCACTCTACCACTTGAGCCATAGCACCACTTCCGGTTTTCTGGTGGTTAATTAGAGATAATCACAGACTTTCTTGCCTGGGCTGGCTTTGAACCACAATCTTCAGATCTCAGCCTCCTGAGTAGCTAAGATTATAGGGGTGGGTCACTGGTGCCAAGCTGATTATATACATTTTATAAACATATTATTAATGAAACGCTATTAATGTGTCTTTGGGGAAAGTAAACTAAAGAACAACTAGAAAACTCTCATCTGAAAAGCCACTCAAAATGTTATGAATGGATGTGAATCCGAACATGTGTAATATCTGTTAATTTCTTTGTTGTGAGCTTGCTGCTCACAACAACTCTGTATGATATCACACTGAAGCTGGATTTGTCACAGTGCATATCCTCATTTCCTACCACAGCACAGTGAAACCTCTAATGGAAGTGTAGAAGTTTAACTAGTGTGTTTGGATTACGGACACGCAAAACAGCCCATCCATTGGGATGGGTGGGAGGTCTGGCTAAATGGTATTTATAGCACAAAAGAGGACTTGATTTCTGCTTTTGAAGTAAGATTTTGTTTTGAGTATAGTGGTTGGGCAGTGGGGTTAATCAGAGCATTGGGATGCTAAACCTTCATCCATGTAAACTGTTGAAGAATTCCTGTTTCCATGTGGAAAATGAGCAGTGCTCCTTGTTTGACTGGGTTTTCTTGTGTGTGTACCTTCTCACCATGAACTCCAAGATGAGAGGCCTCGGTGGTTTCATCCTCACGGTCTGAAAGCCACTACGACAGGAACCCTCTAGTTCTAGCATGAACTGGACACAATGGCACATGGCTGTTGTCTTCCCACACAAGGAGCCTAACATAGGTCGACCACACCCAGATGCTGCTCACTTCCTACTCCCAGGCAGAAAATGAGACCCCATCTCAAACATCACCAGCAAGCCAGGCTCCAAGTGGCTCAAACTTATAAGGCTAGCTACTCAGGAGGCTGAGGTCTGAAGATGAAGGCTCAAAGCCAGCCCAGGTAAACAAATCTGAGAGACTCTTATTTCCAGCAAGAAGTGAGAACTGGAGGTACAGTTCAAGTGGAAGAGTGCCAGCCATGAGGAAAGCCTGCAGCTGTGAGTTTAAGCACCCCCCCCCCACCACACACAAATATGGACTGGGAAATTTGATTGTTGACATCACCCACAGAACCTAACTTCCACTCAGCTGCATTCTCTCTAAGCAGGAAAAGGAAGTTCCAGCCCAGACAGGAGGATGACCAGTGTGTTCTCTGTCATGGCTTTGAAGTCAGGTGGTGAGGGTCTGCTACTCAACAAGAGTGGGACCATGAACAAGTCTAATCCTCAGAGTGTGCATCTATAAAACAGATGGAGCGATACTGGCCACTTCTGTGGGTGTTGTATACAACAGTCTAAAACATGTACACAAAGCCTGCTGCAGGATTCTGGGCAAAAAGTGTTCAATAAATGTTAGTAGAACAGCATTGTCACCCAACATTCCAAAGACTGATAAACAGTGACTTCCGATTTTGTTTCATTATGGCTAAAATAGATGATCATCTTCGTTTTTTGAGTTACACCCTCTTTCTGATTTCCCTATAGGAAAAAGAATATGCTAATGTACCAATCAGCCCATCCACTCTGCCTGCAGAGCTACGGTACCCCACTCATAGGTGAAGGGAAGGAGCCAGGTGTGAAAGGAGGCTGTGGAGGCATCCCCCAGTGCTATATATTGGGAGCATTTGTCAATTGTCAACTCTCCTCACTCCCACAAAGAAGAAGGTCTACTCAAATACTCAAGAATTCATCTACTCATTGAGTAAACAATCTATTCCCAATTATGTTCAGGCATCATTATTATGATTATTACTGCTATTAGTTTGTTTTCTGTTTTTACAGTGTCAGGAATGGAACTCAGGGCCTGTTCCACTAAATTACATCCTCAGCTCCAGACACAGCCGTTACTGTTGGAATGAAATGGATGAAGCTGTCTGTCCTCACAGAACCTACATTCCATCATGACGACAAGTGTGCCTAACCTAAATATCTATCATCAGTCACTTCCTCTTAGAATAAATGCAAATAACTCAGTGCATCAATCCATCCATCAATCAATACCACCGGAAATTCTACTGGGCTGGTAAAGGCTCCTGTGGGTTTTGCTGTTGTTGTTGTTGTTTTTGACAGTTATGGGTCTTGAACTCTGGGCCTGGGCGCTCTCCCTGGGCTCTTCAGCTCAAGGCTAGTGCTCTACCATTTGAGCCACAGTGTTACTTCCAGTTTTCTGGTGGTTAATTAGAGATAAGAGTCTCACAGACTTTCCTGCCTGGGCTGTCTTTGAGCTGTGATCCTCAGATCTCAGCCTCCTGAGTAGCTAGGACTATAGGTGTGAGCCATCAGTGCTCAGCTGTGTTTTTATTTTTTAATGACTTCTTTCTCTTTGACTCATCAGATCTTTGTGCCATGGAAACTGAATGCAATCTGCCTCATATATAAGGCACATGCTTATAGTTCTATTTAAGCTGAGCATGAAATTTTACTAATAAAGATGCTTATTTTTATAAGAACGTAAAATGGTAGTAATCAGCTATCACCCTAACCCCTGCTAACCAAAAATGTAATAGGAACATACTTTTTTCACATGGGGGGGTTTGTTTTACTCTTGAAGACTACAAACACTCTTCACAAATATTGGTCAAACTTTCTCTTTCCTCCCCATGGGTGGCTGACTACCCCTGGAATAGAGAATTATTTCTTTAGGGAATGTGTATTCTTTGGCTAAGACTCTCTTTCTTCCAACCACAAGCCAACAACACTAACTTTATAAAATAAGAAGGAGAACTTTCAAGTACATGCAGGTGCCATTCGTGAGAACAGCATGAACACTTCCCCAAAATGTTGGGGTAATCCAGGAAGAGACAGTGATTTGCTGGATTACCTTGTCGCTTCCAGGAAGGGGGACCGGGAAGGCTTTGAAATTCTGCACACCCATGTCCTGGTGAGTCAGTGCCTTTTACCTGGCTGCGATGAGATCCAGGAGATGCTGCCACCGGTCGTTGACCTTTCCAAGCTTGTATTCAATCTCTGAGGCTTTGCTTTCATGGCTGGCTTTCGCCAGCCGTTCTCCCATTTGCTGGAGCTGTATTTTGTTCTCTTGGGCAACAGCAATTTCCTCTTGATAATCCTGCATAATAAATAGCAATCACAGAGGTCAGAAAACATATTCTTAATGTATTCATCCAGCTCCTCTAGAAACACGATAATTACAGTTTTCTGCTGCTTGGAAGTAGTTTAGGCCCAAGGAACACCACGTAAGCATTGGTCCATGTGCACAAGAATGAGCAGGAACGATTACTTGTGGTATGTATGCAGAGTTGAATTAGGCTTTTTACAGATCTTCTTGAAGGGATTGTGCTTTCCATTTACTTAAAATAAGCAGTTAAAAAAAAAGACAAATGGCTCGGTGCTGGTGGCTCAAGCCTGTAATCCTAGCTACTTAGGAGGCTGAGATCTGAGGATCACAGTTTGAAGCTGGGCTGCACAGAAATGTCCCCGTGAGACTCTTATCTCTAAGTTACCCCTCAAAAACCAGAAGTAGTGTTGTGGCTCAAGTGGTAGAGCACTAGCCTTGAGCACAAAGAGGCTCAGGGACAGCACTTAAGCCCTGAGTTCAAGACTTGCACCTGACAAAAAAAAGCCTAATGGTATGGCTCAGTGGTAGAATGCTGGCCTAGGCTAAGCGAGGTCCTGCATTCGATCCTCAGCATCACAAAACCAAAACTAAGCAAAACATGAAGAGAACAATAAAAAAATATTTACGATGTAAGTACAAAGGGTCTAACACTGCCCAGTTGTGGTTCTAATCATTACCTGATATAGACAGGTTATAAGGCACACATACAGATCATATCATTGCAATTCACACATGTACATGTATATCAATTACATTATCTGTGCAGAAAAGTTGGCGTTGTCTATGTTTTTGATTTTGTTCTTTGACTGTTGTAGGGCTTGAACTCAGGGCCTGGTCACTGTCCCTCAGCTCTTTGACTCAGTGCTAGCTAGCATCTATTTCTTAGAGCCACAGTTCTATTTTTAGTTTTCTGGTAGTAAATAGAAGACAAGAGTCTCACCACCTTTCCTGCTCAGGCTGGCTTTGAACCATAAACCTCAGATCTCATCCTCTTGACTGGCTAGTATGATAGGCATGAGCCACCAGCTCACAGTTAGTTTCTTTATTTTAAAGAAAGAATCCCTTCACAGTGCCAATATTTGACAACACATAAGTTAATGTCAAAATAGTAGTTCTTTTATCAAATTAACAGGCCTTAGGCCTTCTTGGGCAACAGCAACCCAGTTTCTTTACTAGCTCTTTTTATATTCTGTTTTGGTTATAGAGAACAGCTGGGCATGGACCAAAGCAAAAGAGAGATGCCAAATGGAAGGGCGATCCTTCTAACTGCACAGTGAGAGACAGGACCCAGGTTTTATGCTTAATTGTTCATTTCTGGTTGAGGTTTCTGTCTTACAGCACTATCATCTCAGAAAACTAATAAATGATGAGAAGCTTGCACGAGTATGCGTATTTTTACCTTCCGTGCTCTAAAATTAGTGTCATAAAAGGGCTAGACTCCAAGTCTTTAACCTAAGCCAAAGGGAGGCCAAGGAAACTTGATCCAGGTAAATTTTGAACACTGTCTCTCTGCTGAACAGCACCACCTATCCGCCTTTTTATGGGCTTCAGAGACTAAAGCACTGGGTGAATTTATTAGTAGTTTTTCATGTTGCATCACACATCTGAGATGATTTTACTGAGAAATGTTTATTTCAAAGGCATTATTCCAAGTCTTAAAAAGCATTTAGAGTGAAACAAGCCTCTTGGGCTATCTTTTAAATGAAACTTTGTCAGTGTCGGGAGTCACTAAGATCCTTGGCTGCCATTTATCTAGCAATGTTTTCCACTGTTGTCAAAATGTTGGAACTTTTCCTTAGCAAGTCTTTTCCTTTGCTAAAGAGACACCATAAAGGAGAAAGCTCAGAACAGGCTTTTCAGTTTCAGGAACTATTTTATATATAAATTAGTAGGGTTAATATTTCAAAGAGTATTTCTTACCAAAATTACCTAAGTGGAAAGCTGAAATTTTTCCTAAAGTTTAAGTTATGGTTACATTTTGTTTAAGAGAGGTTTTCTTTCCTACACTCCCTAACTGAATTTCATGAGAAACAATGACAGGACAGACACACTTAAACAAGACAATGTAAACACACTTAGGCACAGTTGCATAAGACAGCTAGTACATTAATCTTGTCTTGTAGAACATTCTTTGATACCCAGTAACTAGCAAAGTACTCTGTTAGCTAATGCTAAAATGATATCTTTACCATTTTAGCTCAGATGGTAAAAGATTTTTCATGTCAAATGAACACATCATTCTTCAAAGAATTTGCAGCACTACATACACAGCAGACAAAATTATTAATGGTATATAATACCTCTGGAGCCTATATTTCTCTGTGTGTGAATAGATAAAGGTGAGTTTTTCCAATGAGCCTTGGTATTTCTTGTCAGAATGAATGAAATCCTACTTCCTCCAGACAGGAATTATAGACTGAGTTCTGATATAAAATCAGGCCCTGCTCTGAAATGATTGTTTGTTCAAAAATAATACAGGAACAATACTGAAATCATCCGTTTTTTTTTGTGTGTGTGTCAGTATTGGGGTTTTAGAGTCTGAATCCCCGTGTTTGCTAGGTTGGGGCTCTCACATTGTTACTTCGCCAGCCCTGATTTTGGTCTAATTATTATTTATTTTATTAAATTTTACACTATTTTTGTGTTAATACTGGGGATTTTGAACTCAGGGCTTTGGGCTTTCCCCATAGCTGGCACTCTACCACTTGAGCCATGTTTCCAGTTGCAGCTTTTTTGCTGATTAATCGAGGCTAAAACTCTCCTGGATTGGTCTTCCCTAGGGTGACTTTGAACCTTGCTCTCTAGACTTCATCCAGCCTCCAGAGTAGCAAGGATGATAAGTGTGCATCCCTGGCACCAGGCTGCTGCTTATTTCTGAAGTAAGTTCTCGCTTCCTGCCTGGGAGCATAACTAGGTGTGATCCCACCTGGGTTAGGCTCCTCATGTAGCTATGGTAATAGGTATGTGCCACTACATCCAAGTCTTCATTAACTAGTGGGTCCAATGACTTTTATTTTGTGGGGGAGGGGTGTGCCTGGGCTGACCTCAAACTGTGATCCTCCTAACCTCAGCCTCCCAAGTAGCTAGGGTGGTAGACCTGAGCCACTGGTTTTAAGTGGTAGTCAGTTTGACTGGTCCTATGAAGACATTACAAAGTATTCTGGATATACAAATCTAGATACATCTAGATAGATACCCAGACAGAAGATATCTATAGATGTCTAGAAACATAGATACCTAGAGATAAAATTTTTTCTTTTTAGGTTTTCTCTGGTGATTTTTATCTCATTAAAACCTGAAACAAACAAACAGAAACAACAATGGTAGAAAAAGTAGGCCCCATAAATGACACCAAAACTATTTTTTCACAAACTACAAATGTTCTCTAGATTTTGCATGGAAAGTAAGCCTTTTCTATGTGAGTCTAATTTACACCACAGAGATAAATTGTCCAACATACAGTGCCCCTGTAATACAGTAAATGTCAAGCCCTTATTCCATCCTGGGTGGAAACGGCCTATGCATGAGGAAGAGCAGAAACATGAGCTGCCTTGCGCCGTACCTTCCTGAGCTTCTCTATCATCTCCTCGATGAGAATGTCTCCATTCTGCGAGACTTTGCTTTCCATCTGAGTCAGCCACTCGCACAGTTCCTTGTTCTTTTCACTGAAGATTGCCCATTCGTTCAGTCGTTCACTTACTTGCTGCCGCCTTAAGGAAGCCTGGAGAGTGGAAGAGGGGAGGGCATGAAAGGGTTAATGAGAGAGGCGTCAGAGACAGAACAGTGAGGCAACAGCTCTGGACCCCTTCACGCTACTGGTTCCTCCATGTGGGACCCGCCATGGATTGCAAGTGCCATAGATTGCCATCCACAATGGACACTTCTTTTCCTCAAAGCTCACAGATGCATCAACGTACTAAATGACTTCATATAGCAACTGGTTCAGCTTCGTAGTCACACAAGACCAGAGAACACACCCCTAAAACAGAATATACTAACAAGAAGGAAGAGAAAGGAAAGAATGGATAAAGAAGGGAAAAGAAACTTACCTTCACTGGGATATAATTAATGTATCATTCATGTGCTTAAATTATACGTTTTTATACTCACAGCATGTGAAACCATCGCTAGAATTAATTTTAGAACATTTTCACTCTCCTCCCCTCCTCCCAGTAGTCATCAGCAATTACTCTCCTCTTCCTCTCCCACACCTCTTACCTCTAATCTGTTCTGTGGTGTGTGTGTGTGTGTGTGTGTGTGTGTGTGTGTGTATGTGTGTGTGTGTGTGTGTGCCAGTGCCAGGGCTTAAATTCACAACCTCTCACTCTAACTTGGCTTTGTTGCTCAAGGATGATGCTCTACCATTTGAGCTTCACCTCTACTTCCAATTCTTTGGTATTTTTCCTAATGGTTAATGGGTAGCAGAGTTGAGGGTTTTTCATAAGCCCTTTGAATATCTTCCTGGATAATACTTAACCAATCAGTTTGCTCACTTTTTAACTGAAATGACTCTTTATTACAGAGTTCTAAGATTTCTGAATCCATTCCTTGGTTTTTGATTTTATAATTCTACAAATCTCTCACTTCATAATTGTTCTTGTTTCTTGTTGCTGAGTTTCTAAAGACTGTTTCTTAGATGAGTTGAAGCACATATTAGCAAAACAAAATATTTGAGTGGTGACAAGAAAACTTAGAAAATTCTTCCACAGAACACAGTAACAATGCCAGCTACCAAAAACCCCTTCTTGTTCACTTTCTTTTGCTTCTCAATACTTCACTTTGGCAAATTTCAAACAAATAAAAATGGAATTGTATTCTAACCACCCGTGATATATAATCACCTATCTAAAGTTGTTAAAACATTTTGCTTTAATGTATAATTCTTTTATCCATCTCGCCATTTACTTTTCACACAATTTAAATGAATCTCCTTTGTTAAGATGAAAATGAAAACATTTCTCAGGTATTGTATGTGTGTCCTGATTGTGAGTGTCACCAAGGATTGTCCCTGTAACAATTATGCAGATAAAATTTAAGATTCACTGAAACCCAAATCTCTTTATTTCTTCAAGTGCGTTGGGAATGAGGCCCTGTGCCAGGCTACCTTCCCTGGGCTAACTTGAGGCCTATGAGCTGTTTAGACCATGAGTGCCACAATCAGTTTACCATACTTATTGAAATTCTGCCATTAGAAAGTCACTTCTTTGACTTAACAATGATCTTTTAAAGTAAATACATCTCTGGATTAGATATCACTGATAAATCCATCAAGGACTTTCTCTTTAGATGTACAAGTCGTTATGTCGAAAATGAACTTTACATCTTTGGTGGGGGGGGAGGATTGGATGGGAGGGGCAGGGGAGAATGGGAAGGGATGGGAAGGTGAAACAAAGGAGGAAGCTACAATGCTTGATAAGAAATGTACTCATTATCTTGCCCATGTAATTGTAACCCCTCTGTACAGTATGTTCACAATGAAAAAAGAAGAAAAAATAAATAAAAACTAAACTACAGATGGAAAAAATGTACTTTCTTTTCAATATAATTTCTTTTATCATTTAGTGTTGTTTGAGTCAGAAAAATACAGAACAGCAAAAGCTCAGCAAGCACACTTGCAGCAAAGATGGCTAACACGAGTTAAAAGGTTTGTGTGGGCTGAGAGGTGGCTCATGTGGTAGAGCACCTCCACTGCAAGCGTGCAGCCCTGAGTTCAGCCCAGTACCACCCCAGCCCCTGCTCATAGTTTCGTAGTCAAATTTCATCTTTTCTAAGCTCTACCTAGCATAGTACTGACAGCAGTCATTCAACACCCCTGTCTTCCTAAACTCTGTGATCAGAGTGCCTTGGGAATACTGAGGCTGAATTTTCTGGTGGCTATGATCTTCCCTTTCTCTAGCATGGCGGTAGTTAAAGTTCTGCCACAATGATCCTCTCTGCCATCAGTATACTGTTGCCACACATAACTGATTTCTAATACTGTTGCCACGCATAACTGATTTCTAAGAAAGGTCAAAAGTCCTTTTTAAGAAAGTCAGAGTGCCCTTCAGACTTTGGGTAAATGTGTCTTCCTCTTAGTAGCTTCCCCAAATATTAGCCATGACCTCGGGGGAAATGTGAGGGTTCCTCTTACCAACATCCACAGAAATGCTGCTGCCTGTTACTTAGAGAGGTGGTAAGCATGAGAATGACTATCCTCCCTCCAGGGACAAGGAGAGTGTCCACCGAACAAATGCAAGCCCTCTGTTGGTGCTTAGGAAGAGACAGGGTCAAGAAGCGTGAAGGCTGTGATGCAGGATGCAACAGGATGTGAAGATTCCAGATGCCCAGGCAGCTGACCCAAATCTCATTTTCATCATTCGGTGATGAGAGGAGCAAGGCAATCTTCTCCAATCCTTATTCCCTGAACTTGACACTTCATCTGCCCTCTGCCCTCCACTCAACCCCACAAAAGTCTCCACAGGAGCACGTCCTGTGTGTAGCAAACAGCATCTGTGTGTAGTGCACATGTCAAGCACCAGTCTTACATACCAGGCCACAGCAGGCAGCACCAACACATGGGAATGTCATTTAAGAAAGGAATTGGTGTGTTCTGCAGGCAGAGCTGGCCGCCGCTGTGCTGTTCCCAGCTGTTCCTGTTAGACACGACGCTATGACATCTCCTGAGCTTTTCCTCATTTTCTCTTTGGCCCTCCCATGTTCAGCACCTCCAGGAGGCACGTTTATGTATCATGCACCCCGAACACATTGCTCTCATTTGCAGAGCACGCTAACTTTAAGGAGAAGCAGGAAAATGATAAGCATAGGTATCAACCAAAGCCCAAAGCTTTGTAAGAGTGGAAATTCATATGGAGGGTAACATTTTTTTTTTGGTTTATAAATCTAATATTGAAGCTAGATATCTGTGACTATCATCATCTGTTTCTTGGCTTCCATCAAAGCCCTCCGCTGACTGTCAGCTCAACACATATTTGCATTTTCCTACCAGCACAGGAGCGGCACTGCCTCCACAGAGACAGCCGAGCAGGAAGTACATCCTTCCCTGCGGCAAACAGTTTTAGCATGACACTTTGAAGCAGAACAACAGGCAGGTACAACGAAGTTACATACTTATAGTTTAACTAGAATCGCACACCGTTCTAACCACAAAAACAGTAAGAAGATTAAGTACAGTCCACGGCTGTACAGAGGCAGGACACACCCCTTAAGCAAACCCTGTTGACTTCAACAATGGAATTCTTTGATGCATCTATTCTGCTCTTCCATGTTTACTTACAGAACACATTCCTCATGCTTGCCTGGAGTCCCAGCTACTCCTCACTTCTCCTGAACTGCTTTGGACGGAACAGAACAGATCACTTGCTGCTTAGCAGAGAGGCCTAAGCAAAGTTTTGTACTTTTCTGATGAGAGCAGGCACGGGCATATTTCCTGTTGTGGTTTCATACTTGTAGACGGTCACCGGAAACAACTAATTCAAGAGCTAGAGCTTATTCTCTTTTCCCGAGAACATTACATTGTGCTGCCTGACAAAACGCAGGGCTAAAGCCTCACAGTTCAAATAATTCAATGGAGGCTAAAATAATATGGGGTATGAATGCCTGAGGCCTCAGGCTTTTAGACTGATATAGAATCTTTCTAGAAATGCTATAGATTCATTCCATCAGCTTCCTTTTCTCCATGGTTTCAGATGATCAACAACAACTTTTCAAATGTCTTTTCAGACTCTTGTTGAGTGGATAATTTCCTAATATATGAAAGCTTATCAATTAGCAATCATGCTATTTCCATGGCATTATTACACAAGTTTCCCCAGTCAAAAGGTGCTCTACAACCAAACCCTCTTTACCTCAAATACAAAAATGTTGTCACTACTTTCTCCCTAGAGGAAGGTAAACATTAAGATGTAAACCCAGGGCTGGGAAGGTGGCTCAGTGGTAGAGCGCTTGCCTTGCATGCTTGAGGCCCTGGGTTCGATTCCTCAGCACCACATAAGCAAAAAGAAAAAAGCTAGAAATAGCACTATGGCTCAAGTGGTAGAGCACTAGCCTTGAGCTGAAGAGCTGAGGGACAGCGCTCAGACCCATCGTTCAGGCCCACGACCAGACCCCCCCCCCAAAAAAAATAAAAGATGCAAACCCAAGGCTTTGCTTTCATTATTAGCGATGCATAACAAACACTTAGGTGCTCCAGAAACTGGCTAGTCAAAGAAATGGTCTTGGCATCTAAAAGCCTCAGAGTCTTAGACCTAGATCCCAAATGTTACAATAAGAGTATATGTCACATGATGGTATAGACTGAGGAAGTACAGGGGGTGGAGCCTATTGATGGTGATGATGTCACAGGTACTGTGGCATGGGATGGGAAAGACATCAGGTTAGAAACGAAGGAAGTCAGGGTTGGAGGAGCCACGCAAGGATTTAAGGAGGGGCGTTTGTTTCAGATGCCCAGGAGACATGCCAAATTCTAACCTTGAAGTACAAAGTTTCTGAGGCATTTGTAGGCACCAGCTAACTAGAAAATTAAGTCTGTCCTAGTTTATTTCATCTAGTATATTAAAAAATAGGACAGTAAGGAGTGTTGGACTTTTTTTCAAAAGAGACACACCCAGAGTTCAAGCCCCATGACCGACAAAAAAAAAAAAATGAGAGGTGCACAAAGGAAAATAAATAATGCTGCGATAACTGCCCATTATTTATCACCACCAAATACCTTCCCTTTGTAAAATGTAAGCTATGTATGTTGAAAACATGATAGGATCTTGGTTTTGTAGTATTCTTTTTGGACCAATGAATTTTGAAATAATACTGTGTGATGAGAAATGCAACCACCCGTATGAGTAAGTTCATGTAGGTCTCTCCTTTTGTTCATTCAGACCAGGGAGCTCAAATCACTAACATGTTGATAAAGTCATCTCCCATGTCCCCTCCTCCCCTATTCTTTTTGGGTGGCACTGGAGTTTAAACTCGGGGCCTAGTGTTTGCTAAGCAGGCCCTGTATAGCTTGAGCCACAACCTCAGCTCCTTTTTGCTTTCGTTAGTTTCTAGATTACTTATATTAATTCTTATTAATTATTCTCAGTTTTGTCCACATGTGGTTTCAAACTGTGATTCTCCTCCCTGTGTTTCCCATGTAGCTGATACCACAAACTATCAAACCCAGCTTGTTTGATGAGATAGGTTCTTATTAACTTCTTGTCTAGGCTGACTTCAAATCATGATCCTCCTCGTGTCTATCTTGAGTAGCTAGGATGATAGGCATGTTCCAACATACCCAGCCTTCCCTCCATGTTTAAAGTATAGAAGACATCACCAGTATCTACCAAGTTAAATCTGTCTGTCTGCCTGCCTGCCTGCCTGCCTATCTATCTATCTATCTATCTATCTATCTATCTATCTATCTATCTATCTATCTATCTATCTATCTATCTATCTATCTATCTGTCCTATTTCTTTCTGTATATCTATTTTTGGTTTGCTGTGGAGCTTGAACTTAGAGCCTGGGTACTGTCCCTGAGCTATTTTGCTCAAGGCTAGCACTCTACCACTTGAGCCACAGCACCTCTTCCAGTTTTCTGGTGGTTAATTAGAGATAAGAGCTTCACAGACTTTCCTGCCTAGGCTGGCTTCAAAACATAATCAATCCTCAGATCTCAGCTTCCTGCATAGCTATGATTACAGGCATGAGCTATCAGCACATGGCTTCATAAAATATATTATACCAGCCAGTGAAAGAGAAATCTGTGTAGATGCCTCAAAAATATAATGTTAAGTTACAGTTATCCACATCTGAAATATTCTAGCAATGACTTTTGTCCATCCATGAGTTTGAATCCCAGAGCAGGTCCCAGTGTGGACCACTTCCCCTTTCTCCACCCAGGTGAGCTGCTCCCAGGCTAGACCTTGTCTTACCTGGCGGCACAGCTCCTCCCACTGCCTCTGCAGAAGCTCGATGCGCTCGCTAAGGATGGAGATGTCCTCGGCGCTGATGTAAGCGGAGAGAGAGTCCCTCAGGAGGGTCAGCTCCGACAAGTCTTCCATCCACGTCCCCACTGCACTTTCTAATTCCTAGAGTAAAACAAAATCCATGACTACCCGCGATCATCTACTGTCAGTGATTTGCAGTATTTTGGAATGGCCTTTCCCTCCTGCTCTTTATGATCTGCCTTATGTATTTCCTACTTGATTTGATAAACCGTCAAGGGCTTCTGGTCCCACAGCACAAGTGTTTTCAGACTCCTTCCTATCTGTTTACCATCTCAAGGATATATATTTTTCATGGCTTTTCTACAACGGAAGTTTCATCATGCATTCATCTTCTTTAAACTGATATCACAAATTCCTAACCCTTCCATTAGTCCTAAACTACTGATCACACCAATGAAACATTTTAAACAATAAAAGCCCAGAGGGAACCTTCACTCTTCTACATGAGGGCCTGCCACATTCTGCGCCATAAGACATACAATGTCACAACTGAGAAGATCTGCTACCTTTACTACTAAAGTCTAAATAACACACTGAATACATCCTCTGTTGAAGCAGCGAATTTATTTAAGTTGCTGATTATGTACTTGTCCTTTTCATGGAATGATTTAAGGGGGAAATCCTTATAATAATATTTGAATGAATTGACATTAGTTTTTGCAATGCTTTGAGGAATGACTGGTCTTGCAATTTGCGTAACTCTTGCTCTCTGCCAGCTCATTAAGAGTATGAATAGAGAATTTCACATGGGTTGTTCCTTCTCTTTTTGTCTCTTCACACCGGAGACAAGTTTCCAAAAGCAAAAGTAATTAATGGTACTGTCTGTGGCTAACTTTGCAGGCAATTTAGGCAAACAAGGTTTTAGCTTGAATTTTCAAGGTAATTGCTTTGTTTTGCTGCTGAGGGTATTTTGGGAAAGAATAGCAGAGAGTTAGACTGAAATACATCCTTTCAATCTACCAGCTCAAAAGCAGGATATTTTTCAGATATTTTGGAGAATAAAAAAATCAGGACCCATAGTAACAGCACCTGGCTGAAAGATGGAAAAGTCTACGCAAGTTAAAGGGGTGACGTTTCTCTGTATACTTTTAACTCTATTAAATTGTTATACAAACAAATATAAAGACTTTGTTTTTTTCATATCAACTTGAATACAAGATTTAGTTTATGGATTAAAAAGGAAATGCTAGCACTGGTATGGTGGTGCATTTCTGCAATCCCAGAACTCAGGGGCTGAGGCTGGACAACTGTGATTTAAAATGATCCTGAGCTAATACAGTGAGATGGAAGGAAGGAAGGAAGGAAGGAAGGGAGGGAGGGAGGGAGAGAAAGAAAGGAAGGGAGGGAGGGAGAGAAAGAAAGGAAGGAAGGAAAGAAAGACAGAGGGGGAGGGAGGGACAGAAACAGAAACAGAAAGAGAGAGAAACAAACAATTTGATAATCAGAAACCAACTATTTCTGATTCTGTCTAATACATGTCAATCTGGTTTAAAAAATAGCCTCTAAATTCAGACAACTCTGATACTTACTAAGTTTGTAAAGCTATACTTCCAGAAACTTCAATATTTTAATCTCCAAAAGAGAAATAACAGAATGACCTCATACCAACTGAAATCACACTGGTATAGTCACTAACTTGGCCAAAGAATCCTTAAAATGTCCATTCTTGGCAATCAGAAATGGTATTTTCACAACAAAAAAAGTCCAAAAAAAGAAACCTTATTTAATATTCTTCTTATAAATTTATGATCAGAGATTTAAAATAAATTCTTTTCAATTATAAGCTTCACATGCTTTTCTTTGGCAAAGATTCTCACTATGGCCTTAAAGTCATGGTTGCTCTACCTCAGTCTCCCGAGTGCTGAGATTACAAGTGTGCACTACCACAGCAGGCTACTGCCACATACTTCTTAGTGTAATACTTGCTCCAATAATTCATTCACTTAACATCCATGCTGTAAAGTATTTTACCTTCTGTCATTGCTAATTCTATCTTTGTCATGTTCTGCAAGTATCTCTGGTAAAATTTTAAGCAGTGCAGCACTACTCCAGAACAATAATGTACAAATGACTTGGAGAGCCCAAGGAAATGCAGGATTTGACTAATAGTACTGTGAAATTCCTTTTGATATGATCAGCACCCTGTTCCACAGAAAACTGCTGGTCAGGCTCTCTACCTCGCTGCACAGGTGTGCACTCAGGAAATCCTACAGCCACTAAATCATGCTGGCCCTCATGATCTCATAGTGCAGGAGCCGTCTGCATTACCTACTGACTTCCTTCCAAATAGGGTTGGAATGTTGATCACAATCTTGCAGTAGTTACAGCCCTGAGTAATTGAAGGACTGGGTGACTACTTACATTGACTAAGGTCAGCAATTTTTCCTGCTTCCTTTGCCAAAGGGTCTGCGGGGTGGGCGGCAGGGCAGGGCTCATCTCTGAGCCATGCTCATCTCGGTGCAATCCTTCTTTCTGTAGACTCGACTTCTACTAGAGTGATTGCTCCAATTGGGAAGCTTTGAAGAATTGCCAAGATTGCCCTGGGTCTGGCTTTTGAATTTTTGTTTTAATGCTATGACTTAAATGTTCTTTTGCTTCCTCTGGGTTATCTCTACACAAGTCTATAATTTCACCCACTGCAAGAAATCAGCAAGGCAAGTTGCAACCAAGAGCTGTTTGCCATAAAGGCGTCCCCCAGGGCCTCAGTCCCCCTAGGAGTCATCGCAGGCATCTGCGTGGGGACTGCCCCTGCGGGCGCTGCCCCGCATGGTACAGGGCACTGGGTGGATGGCGGGCTCATCTCCATCCAGCGCTTACCTTGCACCGTATTTGCTCCGTGTGGAGCTCGTCGTGGTGATCCGGGAGAGGCTGGGAAAGCTTCTTTTTGAAAGATCGGAGTTTCTCCAGAGAATCAGCTATTCCTTTCTCACAATTTTCCCAGTCCTAGACAGAAAGAGAAAGAAAGCGCATAGGTACAGTTTTCAGGATAAGATCCCAATTCAAATCCAATTCAGTTACTTGTTAATGGTGTGGCTTTTATAAGCACATAAAGCTCTGGTTTTTCATTTCTCCTTTAAAACTATGAATAATGCAAACTGTAGCTATTGAAGAATTGCAAGGCGGGATGTCTTAAGTGGAAAAACATATGTATCACAAGTGTTAGACCTTGACTTTGAACCCCAGTATGGCCAAAAGTAGACCAATAAAGAAACAGACTTAGCTGGACACCAGTGGCTCATGCCTCATCCCTAGCTACCCAGGAGGCTGAGATCTAAGGATCATGATTCAAAGATAGCCCAGGCAGGAAAATCCATGAGACTTTCATCTCCAATTAATCACAGAAAATGCCAAAGTGGCCCTGTGGTTCAAGTGGTAGAGTGCTAGCCTTGAGCAAAAGGAGCTCAGGGACAGTGTCTAAAAGTTTGAGCTCCAAGACCAGCAGAACAAAACAAGTTTGCCACATAATGCCAAGTTCTCCGAAGATACTGCATGGTATGTAGGCAAAGCAGCTGCTCTGAATACTGCAGATTCACTATGCATTCACAACATAAAACATGCTACAGCCAGGCACTAGTGGCTCACGCCTGTAATCCTAGCTATTCAGGAGGCTGAGATCTGAGGATCAAGGTTCAAAGCCAGCCCGGGCAGAAAGTCCGTGAGACTCTTATCTTCAATAAACCACTAGAAAACTGGAAGTGGCACTGTGGCTCAAGCGGTAGAGGGCTTGCCTTAAGCTGAAGAGCTGAGGGACAGTGCCCAGGCCCAGAGTTCAAGCCCATGAACGACAAAAAAAACCCCAAAAAACAAAAAAACAAAACATGCTACACACCGCACTGGAAAAATATGGGTACATCTGGAAATAGAATTTGGGTAGTGTTCTAGGAGAATTTCATTTTCTTCCACATACCTCAATTATTACCTGACTTTTACATGACACATATAATTCTTTTATAATTAAAAATAAAGAGAAATGAGGCAAAAGGAGTCATCATGGAGGTTGACTCTTTTCCTACAAACTGATTATCTATAGATTAACTTGTATGTGTCCCATCAATACAATTAGAAAAGATTTTCAATTGAGTAGGTCTCCTCTATATTGCCAATGTGGTCTATCCTGTCATAGTGTCTGTTCTTGGTCTTGGCCTCCCCAGTGGCCATTCCCACAGAACAATTTACTCTGCTCCAAGGAAGTCAACTGGTATGACAGCTACAGCTTGAATCAGAATAGCTAAGATGGTGGGAATCAAGTATTTTCCTTTACAATATCCTTCATTATGGTCCATCTTCTCTAGTCTGGGATCTTCCACGTTCTCTCCCGACCCATATTTTTTAACACAGCAACTCCTAGGTACTGTTCCTACACCCACATCTTATATGAATGTCTACCCAAGTCTTTCCTTACTCCAAATGGCCTTTGTTTTCTTTTTTATTCTTTTTTGTTATTTTTTTATATTGTGAAAATACCATACAGAGGGGTTACAATTATATGGGCAAGGTAATGAGTACATTTCTTATCAAGCATTGTTGCCTCCTCCTTTGTTTCCCCTTCCCATCTCCCCCCTATCACCCCTCTCCGCCAAAGTTATAAAGTTCATTTTTCGACATAACAATTTGTACATCTCATTGTTGCAATGGGTCCACCTGTATCCCTATTTAAACGATTTTTGTTTTCTAACTGCACTGATAATGGCCCTGGATTCTCTCATTCCTACTTAAATTCCCTTCATGGAATTTCCTAGAGTATGTAACGCCATTTCTCTTTTCTTGATTACAAGTAGTTAATCAACCGGAGCACCCCCCTCTCCCCTCCCCCCTGCCCCCGACCCCAGGCCAAGGAAAGAAAACACAGACCAAACCAACAGAAGGCAAAATCTTTGTCTATCGGAGCTGGGAAGGTGGCTCAGTGGTAGAGCGCTTGCTTTGCATGCTTGAGGCCCTGGGTTCGATTCCTCAGCACATAAGCAGACATAAGCAAAAAGAAAAAAGCCAGAAGTGATGCTGTGGCTCAAGTGGTAGAGCGCCAGCCTTGAGCTGAAGAGCTGAGGGACAGTGCCCAGGCCCAGAGTTCAGGCCCCACGACTGGACCCCCACCCCCAAAAAAAGTCTTTGTCTATCATGCCTCGGTTAGTTTCAATTCTACTATCTTTTACAGTATCTGTGCTTCCAGACTACAAAAATAAAATCATCAATTCATCAGTGCTCAGTGATGATGGATGGATCCTTTTTTAGGCTAAAATGATCCTCTTTCTGCTAAAATTGAACAACATCCTTGGTAAATTAGCACTTCCTGAAAGCTATCAGTACAAAGTCAATGGCCAATTATTGATTGAACACAAACAAGGTAAGCTACTTACTTTCTATGACAACATGAAAAGATGTCAGTGAATCAACAAGGAGACAGGATAAGAAATAATGGTATGTTTGGCAGACACATGTAGAATAGTAGGTTGAAAGCTAAAAATTGAGAAACTGAGGTGAGGATACCCCCAAAATGAGGCTGCATACGCACAAAACTTTGGGTTCATAAATACTTCCACAGGAAACAGGATGTAGCCTATTTATTCAGAGTAAAATATAGTCGAAGAGCAGTATACTTCTCCTTTCCTAGGGTGAGTTTGACTGTGAATTTATAACCAAGTCTTTCATTACATGAATTATAAGCAAGGAACTGCGTATCATGGTCTGCAAACATCTGTTAAAATGGATATTTTATACATGATCCAGCAGACAGACAAGCAAAGGCAGTGAGTCAGGCCTCAGAGTGGATTATGACTTGGGAATATCTCCAAAAGTCACATCACACACACACACACACACACACACACACACACACACACACACAAAAGAAAAATAGTATATGATTAACATATTCTTAATAGAGTTAGTCACAACATGTTTAAATCTCTTCCTCACAGCAAGACAAAGAAAAAAGAAATCAGATATGTTATATTACTGATAAATTCTGCTATGTACAAATAATAGTGCCTTATAGATGTCTTCTGCTAGTTTTTTGATTGATTAGTTCCTATGCAGAAAGTAATACATTTTAAATAAAATTCATAGAATGATTGCATATACTTCAAGCAACAAAAAACCCAAATATGTTCCATTAACTTGATTAATTCTCTTTGTCTAGACGACAAAGCACATTTAATAATCATCTCAAAGTATTGGTGATTGCCAACATATATAAAACCTTATAATCTGTGCTCATTTTTTACTTAGTGCTCAGTATGTGCTACATTATTTGCTGTCATGATTATTGTACTACATTTTATTAGTATACTATATTATTATACTATTAGTATACTATTATTGTATTATTAGTATATTAATTTACTATTAGTATACTACATTATACTACATTTATTACTATGTTATACTACATGTTATTATTATTTACTGTCATTATCTCATAATATTTTCACCATGGCCACATGAATGGAGGAGACAGAATTATATATCCACTGTACAGATAGAAAAAAACGAGATTTAGATAAGTTCTGCTTCTGCTAATCAAGTTGCTTGATTTAGTATGGTCTTCACTTGGGTTTATGTGAGTTTAGGGTTAGGCCCTTTTTCAAATGATTTAATGAAACTATGCTATAAAGAATGTAGTGAGAATGAGCAGCTTCTTATGGGAGATGAGGATGAACCCAGGCAAGCATTTTGCCACCACACTCCAGCTCTGATCCTACGGATAAATCTAAGATTTTCTTACTGAAAGATCAGTATTCAAATGATGTCCAACTCAGGGTTTAATATACCTCTTAGAGATTTTATTTCACAGGAACCTGCTTGGATAAACCAAGACGACTGAAGAATATCTTTTTTGGCACTGTTTTTCCTCCTGCTATAAAAATAAAAGATATCAATCTTGAAACGCATTTAGAGTCTTAAGTTAGGGAGTGGAACCTACTCATTGAATTTCGGTCTGGCTTTATAAAGTCATCACATGGTTGAAGGCTTAGCCGTGGCCATTAATCAGAAGAACTCAGAGCTTGGATGGCCTTATTAGAGTTTAAATTACTTTGCTGGGGGATTTTCCTGAAAGATAAAGCGCTAAAACTTGGAAAACTTTTCCAGTTCATGCAAGATAGGACAAAGTCTGAAGAAACAGAGGATCACAATCCTGTGAGGTATTTATTGCTCAATGATCCTGCAAGGTTGGTTTTGCAGGGAGATAAGGGAGGAAGCAGCAGAAGTATTACAAGGGCTGTTTTCCCAGCGCTTACTTTCAACAAGAAGGCCAGCTTTTTCTTCTGTGTGTCCAGACTCATGCTGGCTGACCTCCACTTCTCTTGGATTTCGGTGAGCTCGGCCTGCAGGGAGGCCTCTGCTGCGCTGTCGGCGGAGAGCAGGAGCTGCTTGGCGGCCTCCACGGTCAGGATGTAGCTTCCTTGGTGCCTCAGGAACACCTTCTCCTTGAACTGAAAGACACCACCATCATCACACCATCTTCACACCATCATCACACCACCTCCTCCCCACCACTTCCCTATTCCGTCTTTATTTTTATTTCCATACATTTTTATTTGTTTTATTATCTTTGAGTAGTTGTACAAAAAGGTTTCAATTCAAAAAACTCCGGTCTATGAGCACAATGCGTTTTAGGCAATGTTACCCCGTCCATGGTTCTCCCCCATCTTTCCCAACTCCAACTCCACCTACACCCTCATCAGATTTTTTGTGTGTGTATTCCAGTCCTGGGCCTTGAACTGCTGTCCCTGAGCTGTTTTGCTCAAGGCTAGCACTCTACCAATTGAACCACAGCTCCACTTCTGCCTTTTGGCTGGTTCATTGGAGATCAGAGTCTCATGGACTTTCTTGCTCATGCTGGGCTTTGAACCACAGTCCACAGATCTCAGCCTCCTGAGTAGCTGGAATTACAGACATGAGCCACTGGTACCCAGTGAAACAGTTTTAATTAACCCTCATATATAGCATGTACGCTTCATCAGCAAGCATTCATTTACTGAGCTGCTACATTATGTATGAATGAACAGTGTCTAAAATGAATGAGAACTCAGGGAGAGACTTCTTTTCTGCCCTCCAGTTAAATATACTCATGATACAACATGAAAATCTGTTATCTAAAAGACCAACATCCGGGGAACACAGAGGGACCCAGTGTGGGGTGGGCACGCTGAGCGTCTTCCTCAGGGTGGTAAATGCTGAATGAGAGTTTACAAAACATACAGTGTGACCCGATTAAGAAGAGATGAGTGAGCTCACACCTGTAATCCCAGCTGCTCAGGAGGCTGAGATCTGAGAATTGCAGTTCAAAGCCAGCCTGGGCAAGAAAATTCCATGAGACTCTTATCTACAATTAACTACCAAAAAGTTGGAAATGGAGCTGGAGCTCAAAGTGGGAGAGAGCAGCTAGTCTTGAATATGAAGGTCAGGGACAGTGCCCAGGTCCTACAAGCCCCAGGACACACAACCAAAGTGTGGCCTTCTGTGGCTGGAGTGAGGGACACATTCAAGACGGCAGAAGATGAGGCACAGCATGTTTTCACAGGAATTTGGGGCTTCTTGCTTGTTGTTGTTCTGTTTATTGTTCTTCTTGTTGTTCGACTTTCTGTTTGGTTTTGAGACAGTCTTGCAATGGGAGCCCAGGCTGTTTGGGAAGCTGTTGGGTCAGACACCTGAGGGCTGGGATTATAGACACTACCATTTCCAGCTAGGGATTTGGCTCTTATGGTAAATATGACAGATGCCATGAGGAATAACATGAAGCAGGAAAGGGTGATATGTTTGTACTTGAACTCAGGGCCTTTCAGTCTTGCTTGGCTTTTTCACTCAAGGCCGGTGCTCTACCACTTGAGCCACCTCCACTTCTAGCTTTTTGCTGGCCAACTGGAAATGAGACTCTCTCAGATTAGCCTTGCAACCAGGACCATCAGATCTGGAAAGCCCGAGTAGCTTCTGAATAACTAGGATTATGGGTGTGGAGAGCACCCAGCAGGATAATCTTCTTCCCCCCAATACCAGGGCTTGACCTCAGGGCCTTGTGCTCTCTCTGGTTGGTGTCTTTTTCTGCTCAAGGCTGGTACTCTTCCACTTGAGCCACACCTCCACTTCTGGATTAAAGTTTTAACATCACACTTATCAGTGGGGTAGGAAGGGGGATGGAAGGAGGCCGTGCACTGGATACGCTAAGACGGGTTAGAAGGGGCCTATCTACCCCGCAGAGAAATCCTGGGAGACTCTTGAAAGTGATGGATACAGACTTGTGTTAGATGAGACAGGGGGAGAGGCGCCAAGGGAGAGAAGAAAGAGCTCTTTGATGGCTCCCAAATTCCTACACAGATAGTCCAGAGAGCCGATGAGGACCCTTCCTTAGGCTGAGGACACAAGCTACTGGGGACGTTCGACCCAGAGCTCACAACCTTTGTGGAGAGCCACAGGGTCCAGTCCCTCTGCCATGCAGATACAAATGTGACAGGCAGTTGGATACATGGGTAAGAAACCTCAGCAGGTGAATGAATGTGACCAGAGGATTCCAACTTGCCCCATCTCTGCTAGCAGTGGCATGTGGAAGCCATTTCTGCAGAAGAGTTCACTTAGGAGAAATGAAGAGGAAGAAACCTATGCACAGGATGCTGTGTTAGAGGAAGGTGAGAGCATTTGGGGAAGGAGAGAGGTTTGTGTCTCATGAGCTGTAAGACCCCAATTCCCAGGCTGGTGAGAATATAGGGTGGCTGGGAAAAACAAAAACAAAGAGCTCATGTACCTCTAGCCCTGCTTTCTTTCCTGGAGTGCTTACTCTCAATGTGTAAACTGCTTCCAAGTCACATCCATATAATCAGTGCAAAATCTCCCTTCCTGGCCACTGCCTTGCTTTCCACACAGGGCTGCAGGCCATAGCTGTAGAAAGCGAATTGCAACACAACCGTTTTGCAGAACAACATTTGTCCTAATTCCAGGTGACTGACTCCAGTCCTGCAGAGCAGAGGTGCGGGCGATGGAGATGCAGAAAAGGGTTGAGGGACGGTGCTCACGCATCTTACCTGCACTTCATCATGGAGGGCCCTCACTTGCTGCAGTGGTATGGGGATGCTCCCCAGACCGCTCAGAGGAAGATAGGACACTTCCACCAGCCATTTCCGGAGCTTCTCCACCATCTCCCTGTAGCGTTGCCACTGGCGAATCTGGCTGTCAATGATCCCGCGCCTCTGCTGAGCCCTGCGAATCACTCCCTGCCACTGGTGACTGAGGAGCGTCAACTTCCGGTTGAACTCGTCCCTGCAGAAGAAAGAATCACACAATAAGTAACCATCATCCAGGATCAAGCTTCTTGATTAGCCAAGGTACACATTCTCTACCATCGCAAGCCAGGGGATGTGAAAGAAGACAACAAATTGCAAATACTACTTAATGATCAAGTAATCTAAAGCATTAGACTATTGGTGTTGGCAAATGGGAGACGTCTGCATGTCTCAGCATGGGTGAAAACAAATGTAGGTCAAGGTCACTGTCCTGTTGAGTGTGAGAAAGGAGAAGGACAGAGCAATCAGCTGGAACCTAGATGTGTGAGCTTCACGGTATTTCTTTGACGTTGTGAACATCTGTCAACTACAAAAATGTGGAATGTCAGAATTGGAAACATGAGAAGAGCTAGAGCATGAGAAGATCCACGCATATTGCTTTGTATTCCAAGTAAGCATCTGGGGTCTCTTTGGAGCCTTTGCTGTGTGCAATCGAGCTGTCGTAAGCTACCTGCCATCTTGGGAATATATCTCTTTTGGCCAAAGCTCTACAAAATAAACCTCACAAATTAATTTCTTGAACACAAATACATTTGTCATCTGGAACCTTCCCATTGTCAACAGACGCTAAACTGATTTTTCTTTTTTCATGTGCAACTTTTTTCATGTCCAACTCTCCCATTTTCATGTCTTTGGTGCTTTTTTTCCAAAATGTAACAGTTTAAGATTTAATAGATGTTGGCTTGTGAAGAAATTCTAAATTTTATTTTACTAAATGACTTGGGTATTTATGATATTGTTAGGGAGTTGGCTGAAGGATAGTAAAATAAAAGATGAAAGTTAATTACATTTAAAACAAAAGTTAATTGCATTTGAATTTGTTTACTTTTGAGAGCCTTAAATTTTCAGTAGACTTCACATTTAAGTCTGGCTTGCTTAGAATAGAATAAATATGACATCACATTGTATTTTTCCAAACTTAACTAAGAAAATCTTTCATGTACTTCCAAAAACATATCCACTTAAAACTAGAACTGCTTCCAAAACATGAAAAGCAAAATTTTCCATAAAACTGATTTATTTTCCTATATCTTACAAATATATTAATTATAATCCCAACTACTGTCCCGAAACGTGGGAAAAGTGTTCAAGTATAATAAAACAAGTGGGGTTAATTCTTCAGCAATAAACATGGAGACTGATGAGATAAATACAATTTCCTTTCTAGGAAATGTAAGTACCATTAAAGAAACTGCCATTTTGCATGCTGAAAAATCTAAGAGAAGAGAGACTGTGTTTGCTAGATAATTGTTCACAACAGTAAAGAGGAAGAAGTATCTCAGGTTGGATGCAGTGGATTTAAGTTGGAAAGCCATTTTCAAACATGGAGGATATAGCCCAGTCCAGGGATGCTGGATGGTGTAAATGCAGAACTGGCTACTCCCAACACAGGAGCATGAAGCTTGACTTAGTGGTCACTGAGTTCCATGACCTTGGTCAAATCTGTTCATATTTGTGGGCTCAGGTCTTTCATGTCTAAATCAGCGACCTGGACCAGTGATGTCTATGCTCCTTTGAGGATACAATTGCTGTAATTGCATGAGAATATTAGAAGCATCTGTTTACAAACCGCGCATACAATTCATTCGGATCTATTCATTAATTCCACTTCTTACCGATGACTAGCAAAGGTTGGCTAGGTGATTTCCAATTACCCTCTGTCCTTCATATCATATAATAGCAGTTCTCTACAAAGATTCAATGCTCACTCATTTCCGAGGTTTGGACAAGCCTTTCCTTCCAATTATTAAGACTCTATGATAGTACAATTGCCTTAGGAAGATTGGATAGAAGCCCTCTAATCACATTAAAAAGAAAATGACTAATTTGCTGCAACCTTTCTTCATAATAATTTATCAAAGACTTACCTGTCATCAACTTGACCTTGTTCTAGAAGACGCTGCCCATCAACAATGATTGAGTGCAGAATCTGCTGACGACTGAACATCTCAGCTTGAAACAACTATAATTGAGAGAGAGAGAGAGAGAGAGAGAGAGAGAAGAGAGAGAGCACACTTATTTAGAGTCCTTAATTAACTGAAAATTTTCTCATTTTAACAAGGTGATTAAAAAGTACTGGGATGTATGTTAAGTCTGCAGTGGAGGAATAATGTTTTTAAAAAATCATCAGTTAAGATGTAGATTTGCAATGGTGTAACTCTTAAACAACTCACTCATAGTTTAACAAAATGAATGCCAGCAAGTTGAAACCTGTGTTGTCATGAGAAGAGGAGGTCAATGGGAGAGGGGGTGGCAAGCGGAGGGGGTGGTGGGCGAATATAGTCACTCTACTTAATGTGCATATATGAAAATGGAACCCGGAAACTTGAGGGGATGTGGGGGTGGGGCGAGACAGAGGGGCATGATAGAAGGGTGGCCTTCCTCCTGATGCACCGTACTCCTAAACTGACACCTTGCATTGAAACTCTTCTGTGCAACTCCTTAAGGATAATAAAAACAGTATTAGTGGGGGCTGGGAAGGTAGCTCAGTGGTAGAGCGCTTGCCTCGCATGCATGAGGCCCTGGGTTCGATTCCTCAGCACCACATAAGCAAAAAGAAAAAAAAAGCTGGAAGTGGCGCTGTGGCTCAAGTGGTAGAGCGCTAGCCTTGAGCTGAAGAGCTGAGGGACAGCGCCCAGACCCAGAGGTCAGGCCCCACGACCGGACCTCCCCCCCCAAAAAAAATAAATAAATAAAAACAGTATTAAATGAGCCAGACTGAAAGGAAAGTCTGGTTAGGAATTTATAAAACTAAGTGACTAAAAGTGAACCAAGTATGCTTACCTGTCCATCTTTTCTTTCAAAAGCAAGGAATGAGTAAGTTAATGTACAAATTTGTGTTCTGATTTTTTTTTGTCCACGCTGTTTTTCAACGTAACTAGGTTAGTAAAATTATTTCTCTAATAAAGAAATAATGGCTCAGTGTGGTAAATCTCCTGCTACTAAAGCATGAGATGCTGAGACCTATGGCGAACAGTGAAGAAATTAGTCAAAATAATAAATTAAAAATAAATTAGAAAGTCTCTTAAATCATTTCTGACTTTTTCCTTTGAGATGGATGGGCGCTTACTTTGAGCAGGCTGACCATGATCTCCCAGGTTCGTGAAGTCCTCCTGCCTCCCCTATCTGAGTAGCAGAGACAACTGCATCAGCCACCCTGCAAACGGCCTTACTGCAGTATAACTCACCTGCCATTCGATCCACACAATTCACGTGTCTGATTTGGGCTAGAGGTGTAATTCAAGTGGTAGAGCATTTGTCCAGCAAGCATGAGACCCTGACTACAAACCCTAGTACTGCCAGATAATAATAAATAAGAAATAAAGGCTGAATTTAATAGTCTTAATTCTATTTCCTACTTGTACAACCATCATCATGTTTCAATTATGGAACATTTTCACCAGGCCCCAAACAAACTCTGGGCTCATTACTAACCATTCCCTATTCCCTCTCAATGACCACCTGAGCAAATACTCCTCTCTGTGTCTCTACGCCTGGATTGCCGAATCCAGGTGTTTCACCTAAGTAGAATCATGCAACATGTCGTCACTTGGGACTTTTTTTTTTTTTGGGTCCGGTCGTGGGGCCTGAACTCTGGGCCTGGGTGCTGTTCCTCAGCTCTTCAGCTCAAGGCTAGCACTCTACCACTTGAGCCACAGCGCCACTTCCGGCTTTTTTTCTTTTTGCTTATGTGGTGCTGAGGAATCGAACCCAGGGCCTCAGGCATGCAAGGCAAGCGCTCTACCACTGAGCCACCTTCCCAGCCCCTTGGGACTTTTTTACTTGGGGTCATATTCTCAAGGCTTAGCCACATTACAGTGTGTACAAGTGTATGATTCCCTTTTAGGGCTGAATTATATTCCATTAATTGGTAGCATTTGTTTGTTTTTGCTTTGTTTGGAGACAGGGTGTCACAGTAGAGCCCAGGCTAGCCTCAAACTATCTATTCTCCTGACTCAAGAGCTGGCCTTATAGGTATGCACTACTATGCCTACTTCATAAAATATCATTTATCCATTCATCAGTTGGTGGACATCTGAATTGCTTCCATGTTTGCCTACTATCATTTATAACATTATGAAGAATGTGAACAGTGCACTTGAATAAGGTTTTGAGTGGACTTGTGCTTATTCATCTTGAGGCTATAATAACATATAAATAAAGACACACACATATATATATGTATACACTCATACACACATGTATACAAACATATACTCATATATATGTACACATACATATTAATTTAAATGTATATATACTCATATATATGTATACATACATATTAATTTAAATGTATACACTCATATATATATACCCATATATATACATATATATAGTCATATCTATATAGGTATGAACATAAAGAAGGGGTGGGACTTCTAGGTTTCTTGGTAATTGGTTGAGCACTTTGAGGAACTGACAAAGTATCTTTCAAAGTAGACTTTTCCATTCTGCATTCCCATCAGCAGCAGTTCTCTATTTCCCCTGTCACCATCCCAGTGGGCATGAATTGGGCCTCATAATGGTCCCTCATTGGTCAATTCAGAACAATTAGATCTAACGATATCTTACAATTTTTTAGTTCCTTTTAAAAAATGCAGCAAAATGATTTAGCCAGTATTTATTAGTCATGCTCTGGTTCATATTTTTCTCCACTCTTGGATAAGTCTTTTATCTCCAGTTCATGTATTTCATTGTCTCTCTGTCTCTGTCTCTCTGTCTCTGTCTCTCTCTCTCTCGCTCTGTCTTTTCTTTTGTTTGGAAGTCCTGGTCGTTGGAATCTAGGTTTCCACAGGTGCTTTCCCATTAAAATTCAATTTTATCAAAAGGTATACCTAGAGATATTTGATAATTTGATTTTCTGGTATACCATTCATATTTACTTTTTAAAAGAACAAACAATATTCCTATACCAAAGACTTTGCTTTTAATCAAAGTATAGTCTCTAAAGTGATTAACCTTAAACCACATAACTCTCTCCACTCCTTCTTCCCTTCCCCAGGAAGTAGCTTTGAACCCCAATTCAGGCACGACTCATTGCATTGTGTTATTGATGGCAGCCAGCCATGAATGAATAAGTATGAATGAGTACAAAGAAGAGAACTGGACCAATTGTAACTAAGGCTTCACAATCTCAGGCTCACGCAAGGAAGCAGAAATGACACACCTGGTTGAGCAGGCAGGGAGCAATATTTTGTATTTCCTGCATGACGTTTGACGAGGTCTTGAAAAGCTCCTTCACTTTTCTTGTTATCCTGAAGGCTACTAACAGAACTCACCTCATGTGCTCTCTGCTGTTCCAGAAGATGCTGGAAATTGCCAGAAATCTCCACTGCTAATTTTTTCTCTGTTTGAACCAGGAATTCCATCCATGTTTCACATTTTTCCAGGAAAGTCTGATGCTGTAGCAGAAATGACTGCAACTTGCTGACCAGGACAAAGGAACCAGGAATGACAATTTATTTTTCCTCCTATCTCTGGCGTATAAAACTAGACTAAATATTTTCCACCTCCAATCCTATGAACCACAACAAAGTATTCATGTTGACAAACATAAGCTTTTTTAAAAAGCTTAAAAAGTAAAAAGTTTACAATATTACATTTTTAAATGATGCAAATTATGTACATCCTTGGAATATAATCTTACTTAAAAGCAAGCAGAGCTCAAGCTCTTGAGTTCAAGCCCTAAATTGTATACAAATAAACAACAAAAACACCATATACTCGTGTATATGTTTAATAAACACTGGTAAATTATTTTATTATTTGAGTTTCCACTTTCAGTTCAAACACTGTCAGTTCCTGGGAGGTCTTAGAATTTAAAAATATATAAAATTCTATTCTATTTATATGCTGTAGTTGGAAGTATCCCCGTCAAAAACTAGAACTGATATTTAATGTCCAATGAGCTAGTAGTATGAATAGAGTTTTCAGAGTTGATTAGACCCTGAGGATTCTCCATTCATGAATGGTGTTAAACTATTGGCTCTCTAGTCCTTTAGCTTTCTTCCATGTGAGGCTTTTTTTCTTTTCTCCTTCTTTCTCTCTCTTTCTTTTTTTTCTTATTTTCTTTCCTTTTGTTGGTAATAGGGCTTGAACTCTGAGCCTGGGCATTGTCCACCCAAGGCTAGTGCGCTAAACTATAAGCCATAGCTCTTCATCCAGTTTTCTGATGGTTAAATGGACTGGCTTTGGACAGTGATCCTCAAATCTCAGCCTCCTGAGTAGCTAGGATTACAGGCCTGAACCACCAGTGCTCAGCTAAAGGGTTTCTCCTTTCTGGAGAATAGAGAAGAAGACTCCATCTTGGAGGCAGAAATTAACCCTCACTAAACAACCAAATCTGCTGAAAACTTGACCTTGGACTTCCTTGACCCCAGTACTATGACAACATGAATTTCTTTTCTTTTTTAGCAGCCCAGTCTTTGGTGCTTTGTCACAGCAGAACTAAACAAAGGCAACTGGAGTAAATCACCAAAGTATCTTCTTTACCTAAATCTCTCTGTGGTCTGCGAAGAGACCAGAGACCAGTGGCGGTTCAGATTCTGCATCCTTTTGATTTCCTTATCGTTCAGGGGTAGCCGGTATCCCAGCTCATTGAGGCGGTCTAAGTCTGGAGCCATGCTGCTGAATTTTAACATCTGTCCCTGTAAGTAAGAGGAGCAGGGCTGGATTAAGAGAAATAAGCAGAAAAAGGCACAGTGAATGCACACAGTGAATCCCTGATTTCAGGAAGAAGTGGCTTGGTGGTCTGCCATGCATATGTGGACTACTTACAATCTCCAGAGAACAAATTCAGATCCGCTGACTCCCCTCTTCAGCTCACACTGACACCAGGTTACCCAGTGTCTTTTGCTGGGTGCTAGCGGTTTGCATGTATCTTCGATTACCACGCTCTATTTACTCAGCTAAAAATCCTGATGATGACCTGATATTTAATGCACCCATTCTGATCTGCTTCCTTCTTATTCAACAACATAGCTCTTATTACAACCAAACAACACTGTGGCAGATTTACAAATAATCTGTCGTTTTATCCCCAAAACAATCCCAACATGTAAATTCCACTGTTCTTTTTCCCCCCTCCCCCAAATATTTTTGTTCACACATGAACACAAAACTGTATGAAAATCTGTTCATGGAAACAGTACGTCTAGTATCAAAACCTAAACAGAAGAATTAAGTTCAATGGAGGACTGTGACATCCTTGAAACAGTAAGTTAGCAGTGTATGGATGAACCAGAGGAAATAGCATGGTATAAATAATATCTATACTTTAACAAATGCTTTAGTAAATGACAAATGGGACTGTAAAATGCTGAAAAACATTTGAATATATTATACACGAAGAACAGAAAAAAATGATTTGAATTTGGTTTTATATGTTGTGAATATTTGCATCTTCCAAAGTAACACATGATAAATTCATTTTGGAAACACCAATAAATTAATAGGTAAAAAGCTCAAGAAAAGCCTAATGGAAGTCTAACAGGAAAAAAAGAGGACTGAGATGAAGTAAATGGCCACATGGTGAAGGGTAGAGGAAGAAGCTGTGGTTGGGCTCTTGCTAGCTAGAGGACAATTTCACTGGAGGCTCGAAACAACCTCTCATTCTCTTAAGAGCTTCTGCTTTAGGTCCTTGTCTCCAATCTCAATGTTGGTGCTCAACCAGCAGAGCAGTCTGTGGTTTCTGACCCCTTCCTCCTCCCGCGGGAGACAAAGCTGTCAGCTCCGCCCCTGCTCAGGTGTGTTCTCATCTCTATCTTGGAAGCTGGCTAGAGGAAGGAGAAACCATCAGAGACCTCTGCCTCAGTGTGTGCTTCTCTCTGAACACTTTCTGCAAAAGGCTCAGACCCCTAATGGAGAAATGGAAGCTTCTCACTGACAAAAGCCGAACTCAATCTAGATGGTCAGGTTTTCATGAGGGGAGAAACACCCTGGCCTTTCTGCTGGTGCATTTACAGGGAGACACACACAGTAGGCATGGAGGACTCATAGGAACGTATCTGAACAGGATACAGCAGGATAGAAAGATGATAGATTACTTTTATGAGAATGTGTCGCTGGCAAGCAAGGTCTGCCCTGGACATGTGGTAGAGGCTCTCCCACGAGAGAGACTGTGAACAGCATGGCCAGAGGCTTACCCTCTTCAGAGGAGAGGGGTCTGAGGGTACAGGAAAGGAGAAACACCAAAAGCCCCAAGCTGCAAAGCAATGTGGCAGGAAGGGGAGGCGGACAGCACTCAGGAAGAGCAGCCCAGATAAGGTGGGGAGCAGGCGGTGCTGGCCTCCGCTGGCTACCTGGGTCTTTATTACCAACTAAAGGGAACCCCTGGAGGGCGACCCACCGGGACCCGTGATAAAGTGCATATGATTTATTTTATGTATTGTGTCGATTTAAAAATAGTTCATAATTTAGCAAAACCTTTTTTTTTCTTTTTAAAAAGTTATTAGTATTCTTCTTTTGGCAGTAGTAGAGTTCGAACTCAGGGCCTCAGGCTTGCTAGACAGGCACGCTACCATTTTAGCCACTCCTCTAGTCTCGATGTTATTAATACTGTTCAAAGACAAATCATGATTTTATATGTATGTATATATAAATATATTAAATATAAATAAAATATATAGATATATAATAAATATATAACATAATACCTGTATAAACATTTGATTGTATATAAATATATAATAAATATATATAATAAATAGCGAATACATATGAATATATTAATATAATAAATAAAATGCATAAAATATAATATATATAATTATAGTTATAAGGTACAATGTGATGTCTTAGTGTATGGCTACAAAACGAAATGCCTGGATAAAAGTAACTGAGTAATACTTGTTGGACAATGATCATTCTGGCAGGGGTTGAGGATGGAGGAGGGACCACACGGGAGGCTGTGTGGTCAGACAGATGGGGCAGGTTCCACTGGGAGTGAAGGGCGCTAGAGATGGAGCTACAGAGGTAATGATGCAGGTAGTGAGGGGCTGGGCCAGGGGCTGCCTGGAGGTGTGAGATGGTTTCTAGGGCACAGCAAATGGCTACTGCTGGTGGCCAACACACAGTTCTTTGCTTTCAGCCGGCAGAGCTGAGCGAGTTGCATGGAGCCAGAGAGGAAGAAGGTCTAAACACGCCCGTGGCGGGTTGTTCTTATCATTCTGAGGAGAGAAGATGGAGAGCTGGGATGAGGGTGTGCGCGCACCTACCTTCAGCTCCCCCATCCTTCCCTGGATGGTGGAGAGGTCTGCTGAGTGGCTGGGGTCCTGTGCTTGAAGCGTCTCCTCCGCCTCCACAGTCCAGCCCTCCAGAGCCGCTAGACTCTCCGCAAAGGTTTCGTAGTCAACAACTCCAGCCTTTGTTACACAAGGAAACAGAGATCTGACTGAGATGAACGTTTTAATGAAATATGGCAAAAAAAAGCACATAGATAAGGAAATTGCTTTTGCAATCTTGTATGGACTGGCCATTTGCAGGATACTGTTCCTAAAAGAACAAGGTGAGGATGGTATAAATTTTCTTTTCCCCACTGATATAATTTGTCTAAAGGGTAAGCATTATTTCTTCCTGCCATTGACAGCCAAGTAAAGTTATTCTGAAATACATTGTGAAATGTCTTTATAGTGCTTATAAAAAGCTGTTAAGGAAATACGTGCATGTTGATATGAATAGTGAAGCCACTCAGGATTTTGTAAGTTGGACAGACCATGGAGGCAGGCATAAAATCACTTCTCCAAAGCGATTTTAGCATGCTGCTGTAGAGAATAAGCCAGCTCTGCCCCATCCCCACGGCCCCCGTGTTTGTCTGTGCTCTGCTCTTGAAGGAGCTTAGGCTCACTGATGAATACTCTGTGTCCTGTGTCTATGTCTGACGTCACGAAACAGCCCTTAGCTAACACACCCTGACCGTGAGCTGGGTACCTGCAGCGTCTTCTGCTGCTTGTCCAGGGCCTGCTCCAGGGCACGCAATTGCTGACTCAAGCACAGATGGTCGGACTGGATGGCTGCGGAGGCTGAGGGATCCACTTGCTGCTTGAGTTGCTCTCCCAGCTCTTGGAGAACGAAAAGGGAATCCTTGGTTGTCCCTAGTCCTTTGAGGAGGTCCTACAGGAGAAGAGAAGATACCATCACAAAACGAGGTGGTAAGTATACTCTTCAGTACCATCAATAAAGGGCAAAGGAACACACATGTAGATATGACAGGCAATTCTTTCCCTTCTTTTGTTTTTGAGACACACTCTGACTATGTAGTCCAAGATGGCCTCAAACTCATGACCCTTCTGTCTCTTCCTCCTAAGGGTCGGGATTGAACTCATGTGCCACCACACGTGGCTATATATACACAATTCTGTTATTCTTTGCCTATACAGGGAATTGGCTTAAAGGCTTCATTCTTGCTTAGATTGCTTGCTCAGATGGTGCTCTACCACTTGAGCTAAGCCTTCAACATGAATTTTTGCTGGTTATATTAGAGATGGAGTCTGGTGGACTTTCCTGCCTGGCTGATTTTGAACTGCAGTCCTCCAGACCTCTGCCTCTTAAGTACACAGGATTATGTGTGAGCCAGCAAAACCTGACAACGTAGAAATTCTTATCAAATTATTACAGTAAAAAAACACCTGCAGGAAAAAAAGATTCAGAATTGAATCTAATTTTCTAGAGCCATTAACTGTATGTGTAAATACTTTAAATAACATTACAAACTACACACACACACACACACACACACACACACACGCACATACACACATGTATATAAGTACTCTTCTGATAATAAAAGCCACACCCGGTTCATGATGAAGACTGGAAAAATGTTGAAAATCAAAAAGCAAAAACAACAATTTTCCAAGATTCATAAGGGAAGCCAATAATTGTCAACATTTGGGCATTTTTCTCCTCTTTATAAGTTTCCTCTTTACAACTGGCTATAAAGAAGAAAAATATTCGAATCCAATTGAAGATTCTATGCTCTGCTTTACATTTTTATACTTATTTTTTGCTTCAGGCACCAGGGGTTAGTTTGACCATGCTATGTTCTGTATGTGTTGTCACATTCCTGCAGTTATTTTAACCTCTAGGGTCAGGGAGGTGTAAAATCCAGGGATGAGTCAGGCGTCCTGGTAAGAGTTGTCCACAACTCCATTTTCCCACATGGCATCTCTGACTTTCTCATATGCTCAAAATTCTAAGCCAATGTGAAGTCTTACTTCTGGTTTCTAAGCAACATGAGGAGTAGAACAGGATTGCTACTTCTGCCGTAGTGCTGGGACCTTCCTGGATAAGCTAGAGGGTACAGATCTGATAGCAGAGTGACTTTCAGTAGAGACAAACACAGAGGGCAACTTGTGCCTCTGGAATATTAAAAATGTCAGGTCTTGTAAAGATAAACTATGTGGGTACAAATGTGATGATGGTTAATATAACTATTAACCTTTAGCTTTAAAGTGATTGTGCAGTTTTTGTAAGAGGATCTTTGTAACACATTCATTACAGAAAAACAAATAAGGATAAATATTAAGAACTGGTAATGGGTGAAAGCCTTTCTTGAAAACTGTAAGTAGGTTACTGGCAAAAGAGAATTATTTAAGAGCTATTAAAAAGTATTACACTGTTAAATTGAGAGAGGTAAACTTCTTTCTCCCAGTAAATTCTTTAATGAAACTATTATGTTGATGCTTACACCACAGATAACAAATCTAAGTAGGCTTTTAAAAGATGTATTATTTCCCATGTAGTCACTTCCTATATTGACCATCCCAATTAAAGCACATAACCCAAAACTGTCACTTGGATTATATATATTCCATGAGGGGAGAAAAAAAGAGAAAAGCGGCTCATCTCTCAAAATGAAAGCATCGGTGAGGACCTCACAACTCTTTTTTTTTTTTTTGGGTCCGGTCATGGGGCCTGAACTCTGGGCCTGAGCGCTGTCCTTCAGCTCTTCAGCTCAAGGCTAGCACTCTACCACTTGAGCCATAGCGCCACTTCCGGCTTTTTTCTTTTTGCTTATGTGGTGCTGAGGAATCGAACCCAGGGCCTCAGGCATGCGAGGCAAGCACTCTACCACTGTGCCACCTTCCCAGCCCCCCTCACAACTCTTTTGGGAAGCCGTGCCCTGTCATTCATAGAACAATCATTTCTGGATGCCTGGCTCACATATGGAGAATCACCCAAAGCTCACACACATCAGAGCCAGGCCTGGTAAGTTTGCAGAACTGAAGAACGGCATGGTTGGGGGACCACGAGGGTTCCTGCACGTACATTGCAATCTTGAATCCACGTAGCGACTTCATCATCAGCGATGTCGCTGTGAGTGGCCGCCTTTAGCAGGGCCTTGGTTTGAGTCTCCTGCTGCTGAAGGGCCGCGGCGCACTGCTTGGAGTAGTCTCGGTATCTCTGCCAGAGGTGTAGGAGGGCCTTGCTGGAGTGCAGCTGCTCCGCGGTCTCTTCCAGCAAGTCATTCCATCTGGAAGTAATAGGCAACACTCATGGGCAGATGAGCCTCTCTCACAAAATGCTGTTATTTACTATTTTATTTTTCACGATCCTGGTTCATGGAAATATGGAAATAATGTAGACTGACTCACTCCAACTTCACATAATAAAACATCGCCAAGTCACAATCGTATCTCAAGGGTAGATGATAGGGGAAGAGGGCAGGCCCCAGCTAAGGGACATTTCTAATTCTTCCTAAATGCATTCACTCCCAATAATGTTAGAAACAGTTTGGGAAAACCATTACATTAACAGAGTAGAATTCACCACAAGGCTCAAATTTGGAATGTCAGAAAATCTTAAGTTCCATCCTATCTATCATGAGGTTATGTCTGTCATGTGTATAATTAAATTCAGCCATATTACCATGACAGTTCTATCACATTTACCATTTTCGTTCTATCATAATTGACAACGTATATATAATGTACAAAGCGAACATACTTCATACCTCATATTGACATCTTTCAGTGTATTGGTGAGCGTTTCTGTCACCGGTGGGTGACATTCTTTTAATAACTGGTTGGTGATGGAGCCAAATTTCTCTAAGTTCTTTTCCTGTTTTTCTAGCTCATCATGAAGGTTCTAATCAAAGGGGGAAAAAAATCACAGATGACATACCAGGTTTAAACTCAGAAATTTAACACACGAATTTCAGAGTTTACACAGTGATTATATACATGTATGGATTTAAGAATTCACACAGTTATTATACACATGCATGGATTTACTCCATGGTCTCACAAAACTTTGAAAAGAAATAATTTCTGTTCTTTTTATGATTATGAGAGGAGATTCTCAGTGATGGAGTTTTCCTGTGACACCTGAGCCTCTTCTGGAGAAATAGAGGAATGCACATCTGTGGTGGTAGTACATGTACCAGCAGTTACACTGTGGTTCTCTTGGATGCTCAAAGCCAAAAGCCAGGTCTCTATTACACATCTGGATGACTCTCCACTAAGTCTTCGTAATTAAATCCCTAGTTCATAGTTCTATTGCTAAGTTCTATCTCTACACCAAGAATATTTAAGGCTGTTTTTAATTCATAGGAAACAACTATGTATGTGGAATGATCCAGCTAATTATCCTATCACCTAATAGCCTCATCAACATTTGTCTATCAAAGTCAAAATTATAGAAGTCCAGGGAAGGGAGGTGGGAGCGAGAAGCTTATCAAGGAGTAGAGCCTGCCAGATGGGAGAATAGAATAGGCTTTAGTGATCTCTTGCACAGATCGGCAACTATAAATAACAACAATGTCTTTCATATTTCACATTAAAGTAAAGAATCTTTTATTAGACAAGCTTGGTAGAATCTCCCATTGTGGACCAGAAAGGGAACTGGAAAGAGACATTTCCCTGGACAATCCAATGAAAGGATCAACACATTGGTGAAACGCCACAGGCAAACGAGGTTGCCAAAACCGAGTGTCATTTATACCAACGTCTAATGACCCTCAATTCAAAATATTCAAGAAACGTCTCTCTGTCTTCACCTAGCAAGGCAATGTGCAGGAATTAAACCCACAGTACATTAATAAAAAAGCATTCCTAACCTCCTCAGAATAATAAAATATCTTTTAAATTTTACTATGTTCAAAATGAGGGTTTTTTAAAAATTGCTTTATTTGAGGCTTTTAAAACATTGGCTTCCATCAGCTATATGAGGGAGAATTTTATTGTTACATTTCCCACATGTGTAATGCTGTTTTCTAATCCATTTCAGCTCCTTGATCACACTCCCTGCTCCCCTTCCTTTAAGAGACGGTATCCCCGCAGATTTCCTTATTCTCTTTTCATCGTTGTGAATAGTCTAGTTTACCATTATTCCAATCTTCCCTCTCCTCCTCATAGGCATCCCTCAAGCAAAATGAATTATAATGATTCTTACTTATCTGCAACAACCATTTGGAGAAATTACTTTTACACATTACCCATTTCATCCTTCCTTCTCTCCACCCTTCCCCAAAAGACATCCTCTTAAGAACGTCTGTACATACAGTTAGCAACACATCCACAGGGATGGTCAAGCCAGTGAAGGAGGCTACAAGTATATGCACTGGGCATGCGCTGTGTCCTCGCCAGCCTCCCAGCTCTCTAGGACCCAACTGCCCCACCCACGATGTGCATTATTTAACCAGGAAGAAAGAGCAGTGGCAGGTAAGCATGTCCCAAGGCCCAGATGAGCAGGGGTGTGAGGGCAGCAGAGAATTGAGGACAGTGGCCTGCGAAGGAAGAGAGCCCTGTGCTTAGGAAAGAGAGGAGTGATTGTATCACAGACGAACGCTATGTAGCCAAGCTGTGTGTTGGGAAAGAGTTGGTAAGCACACACACAGACCCCTGGGGGGGGGGGGGGGTGAAGCAAAGCAAGCTCAAGGCCTGGAACATTTACCACTTTGGCTATTTTTCTCTTTATTTTCTTTTGAATCCCTCAGAGTGTGTTTGGAGAAGCAAGATAAACAGGAAAGGAGGAAGAAGACGGAAAGCATGGTGATAATGAGTCCCAGAAAGTGAACCTGGGTATAAAGTCATTTCACAAAACACATTTATGAGGACATAACAGGACATCAAACCCCACTGTATTACAGACCAGCTAGCCCAGCATTTGGTCCTCATAGGCAGGTAACATTAATTGTAAACATTCCGAAAAGAATCGAGTGTAAACAAGAAAGTGCAATAGGTCGCGACGATGGTCCGGCTTGCTAAGTTTCCCATGTTTCTCCGAGTAACGCGGATATTGATGGTGTTCACCTCTTACCTGCAGATTGTCTACCTGAACCTGCACTGCTTCTGAGGACCCGGTGAGCAGACGGAAACGGGACAGGGAGTACCTGGCCTCCATCAGGTGGCCGTTGATCTCATCCAGCGTGGCCTTGTGGCGGTTCCACTGGTCGAGCACTGACCTCAGCAAGACCTTTAACTGCCCCACCTGTCCAAAACCACGCACACCTGTTACCACTGCACGATCCGATAGATACACACAGACATACAGGGATGTATACACACATATATACTACACAAGGGAAGTGAGCATGTTGAATAAAACAAGTAATATACTACATGAACTTTTTCACAATTCTAGGAATCAAACCCAAGGCTTTGCACATGCCAGGTAAAATGCTCTGTCACTGGGCTAGGCCTACAGCCCATAAAATGAGTTTTTCAAATGCCTTAACTCATTCAACCCTTAGCAACCTAGTAAGGTAGGTATATCTTTATTCCCATATTATACATGAGGAAACTGAAGTACTAAGGAATAATGAAAATGAGATAAGATTGGGCTGGAAAGTGGCTTAGTGGGTAGAGTGCTTGCCTAGCATGCATGAAGCCCTGGGTTTGATTCCTCAGTTCCACATACACAGAAAAAGCCGGAAGTGACACTGTGGCTTAAGTGACAGAGTGCTAGCCTTGAGCAAAAAGAAGTTCAAGGACAGTGCCCAGTGCCCTGAGTTCAAGCCCCAGGACTGGCAAAAGAAAAATGATCTAAGATCACACTAAAAGGTAAAGAAAACAAAAGATCATGCTGTTAGAATGTATAAGAACATTGGAACCAAAGTGGTTGAGAATGAAATATACCTACATCTACATTCGTGTCTACCATCTATTTATATTGCTGTATCTATGTGTTCTCTGTTTGTATCTCTATGTCTATATCTTAGTTCACATGTTTGCACATAATCGCTCACATGCTCAAATGACTACGTAAAGACAAAACAGCCAAGAGAATTCCTTTCATCACCTGCATCACAAACATTTTTACTTTGGTTGATATCACTCTGCTTTCACTGTATTTGATGTTGGCATAATTTGTGGAGGGGAAGGGAAAAAACAAATTGTTTAAACAGGGATACAGGTGACCCATTGCAACAATGAGATGTACAAGTCATTATGTTGAAAAACAAACTTTACAGCTTTGGCGGGGGGGGGGGAGGGGAGGAGATGGGCATGGAGGGCAAGATGGGAAGGGGAAACACAGGAGGAGGCAACAATGCTTGATAAGAAATGTACTCATTATCTTGCCCATGTAATTGCAACCCCTCTGTATGGTATTTTCACAATAAAAATAAATAAATAAGTACAAAGGGAAAAAAAAGCTCTCTAGTTTGCTGGATTTCACCACTAATCTAAATGCAATTCTTTTATATATGGAGAGAGCATGGCCATGATTAGGGGAAGAGATTACATAAGTTAATTTGCATCTGCCTTCCTTGCTTTTCTTCCTTGTATGGAGGAAAAGTGTTGCAAGCAACTGAGCTGCCATCTGAGGGACCACTGGACGAAGCACGTGCTCCTGTCCACTCCAGTGGGCACCAGGACCAACCACACAACCAAAATCAGGAGCCAGGCAGGCAGATAAGCCAAGGAGATTGATGAACACTTTCCAATATCATTTGTTTCCCATAAGGCAACATTTCCATGAGAGAACTATTCATTTATACTTATATGGTATTGTCTCTAGCCCTCTGTGGTGATTGATGAAAACACATAAAATAAATCTCAAGTCAGGTAGAAGATAGGCTAGAACAGAGTCTGGAGAAGAGAGCATGGGCAGCTGGAGCTGTTTGCTGGGGGCCCTGGCTCACACACTTGTCTTCAATTCCAAAGGCTTAGACGTGGGTGCTATCTACATGGAAGTGGGATGGCTGCTGGATTCTAGTCTCTTCTGAGTACAACTGCCTTGATTTCCTCATAGATTATATGCGGGGCAGGAGAGAAACAGAGGAACGAAAAGTGTCTCTAAGGTTATGCCCATGATGGTAGGAAGAGCATGGGACATTGGGAGTGAAGATTCAGAGCAGGTTTGGGCATGGGTATTTAAGATATTTGTTGGTTCTACAGGAGAAGATGTCTACCCACTGTGTTTCTTTGTCTCTGTGTTTAAGAATTCAGTAGAGAACTCAACACTAAGGATAACCAATTAGAAACATATCTGTGCCTAGATGGCATCTATAGCTATGTGTATGGGTGGAATTATTAAGAGTGATGTTTATAATAATGTTTTTATAAGAAACACCAGAAGCTAGACATGTTTTTTTAAAGAAGGTAATAGAATAGACATAACAATACAAACAGATGATGTATATTTGACAATTGTTTACTCAGTTACTTGAAGAAAGCCAAACCTCAGCATGTGTCAACAAGAGCTGGCAAAGTGTCTAAGAGCAAAATTACCATGTGGTCCAAATTTGCCCAGGCTTGGTTGAGTTCCTGAAGCGTGCTCCTGACTGTGCCAGAGACTTCTTCTTTCTTGTTCTGAATCAAAGCAAGTCCATTCTGCTCAATTTTCTCTATTTCTTTTTCTTTTGCTTTAATCAAATCTTCCAGATCCTGAAAGATTTAAGAAAAAATTGTCACTTTAAATTGTCCTATTATGAAACTCTAGGGTGCACTGAAATTGAGCCATTAGTTTCACATACTAAAAATCTGCTACTAATCCAAAAGAAAAATATCCTTCTTAAAAGAGGATTTCAACAGCAATATTTCCTTCTTAGCCTTACATGTTAAAAGAAAAAGCTAATTTCCCATAAATTAGCCTTAAATTAATTAAACTAACAGAACCTAAAAAATGTAAAATCTACCTACTAGATAAAGAAATGGCATCATGTAATTTCTTTCCCCCAAAGAGTTACAGGAAAGAAATAACATGTCAGAAATGGTAATATGACTTGCATTCTTGATGCTAAAATATTACACTGCTGTTCAAAATATTCCATGGATTCGCCCATAGAAGGAAATGGGATAGAAGCATGTCTGAAATTCAGAAACATCTCTCTTGTTCTTGATGATGATGATGTGGTGGTACAAAGAGGTTACAATTCCAGGTCAGGTTATAAGTACAGTGCACCTTGCTCAATGCTACCCCTTCCGGCCTCAGCATCCTACCCCATCCCAGATACATTTCTGCTGCCCTTAAGTGAAGTCAGTGTGCCAGAAACTTCCATGAGGGTCTCGGTTTGTTCCCTTGTGGAATCAGAAGATGGAGAAGGCATTCTTTTAGTTCCTCTTTCTTTCTGTATAACCTGTATAACCCATTACCATAGCTCAAATTTGGAATGTACATATATCACTGTCAGAATGAAATGTTCAAGGAAGAAAAAGAAAGTGAGAAGAGCATCTAGAGTGTATACAAAAGCATACATCGTATTCCCAACTGGAAAATGCCATGAGAGAAAGCATCAAGGATTTCTCGTAAAGCTCTGTGGAGTTGGCTAGGACGTATCAACTCTGCATAGAAAAAAACCCAGTGGAAAATCAAGTCAAAGTCACACTGCCTGCCACGAGTCAGCGCTAGTGCAAAAGGCTCTGTCCTCTTTGGCCAATGCTGAGTCTACGTCCATGAACTCCAAGCTGCAGGGGTGTAAATTACAAACTGGGGTGATGAGATGTCAGGAGTAAAGACGTGGTCACACTCATATATGGAAGTGCACCCTCAGAACAAATGTGGGTGTGAGGTCCCTTGGGACTAGGATGAAGACCCTTTCCACCTATTTTATATTTGGATAACATCTCAATAATTTAAGAAAGGTTTTTTTTTTCTAAACCCCTTCTCATGACCCATGTATGAATGATAATATCATGACCGGGTAACCATTTGCAAGGTGTTGGTGCGAGTCTAGTCTCTACTAACTTAGTGATAGTCTGTATGTCTTGGTTTATAAGTTTTACTGTTCATTTACTTTCCATGACTGTGTTACATTTTAAAATGATAAGATTACTATCTTTGAGGAGTTGTGGGAAGGGACTACCCTTCCACAAAGCTGCTGTCAGCACAATGCATCTTGATCTAGGTCATCCCTTTCCCCATTCTCCCCTGTCTGCCAGCCCCATCCCTCACTCAGTTGTATTGGTGTTGTAAGATGTACACGGAGTGTTCTGACTGCATTCTCTTTCCGCTTCCGCGTCATCCATCTACCTCCTCTCCTTGGTTCATCCTCCACTTTTCAAGTACCAGTTTCCTGATAATCCTTTTGTTGGACCGTGAGGTTGCTTTTCTAAGGAATTACACCATTTGAATTCTCCCCTGCTAATATCATATTTCAGTTAATGTATTTGTGTACACGGGCATACAGTGTTTATTAGTACATTCAGAAATTAGTTCTAGCTTCCACATATGAGAGAAAGTAAGAGCTAGGGAGTCTCATGGACCTTTGTGCCCAGCTTGTCTTTGAACTGTGATCCTTCCGTCACATCCTCCTAAGCAGGATTACAGGCATGAATTACTGTAGCCTGGCATTATTTGAAATAGATTTCAACGTTATCAAAAACTAGCCAAATGTAAGATGTTATTACAGTCAGTCATTTTTCCATGTATGATGTTTCTGTGCATTTTTTGGTGTGGGTCCTGGGGCTTGAACTCTGAGCCTCGGTGCTACCCCTGTGGTCTTTTTGTTCAAGGCTCGTACTCTACCACTTGAGCCACAACACCATTGTGGCTTTTTCTGTGATTAATTGGAAATAAGAGTCTCACTGACTTTGCTGTCCTGGCTGGCTTCATACCAGATCTCAGCCTCCTGAGTAGCTCTCAGGCATGAGACAGTGGTGCTGACTTCAGTGCAAATTTGTTTATGTCCTGCATAACGATGAAGCTAATTTTGTCTTGGTGACCAAAAGTTTATACATGTAGCAGCTTAAAAAGATAATTTCAGGGCTGGGAAGGTGGCTCAGTGGTAGAGCGCTTGCCTTGCATGCCTGAGGCCCTGGGTTCGATTCCTCAGCACCACATAAGCAAAAAGAAAAAACCCGGAAGTGGCACTGTGGCTCAAGTGGTAGAGCACTAGCCTTGAGCTGAAGAGCTGAAGGACAGTGCCCAGGCCCAGAGTTCAGGCCCCACGACAGGACCAAAAAAAAAAAAAATAATTTCAGTTTTTATATTATTCATATTGTTTACCTTTTGTCAATATTATGATAGCTTTGATAATTAGCAGAGAATGAATCTGCTAATTGCTAAAATTATAGGTCCTTTATTTCCCTTATGGGAAGCATAATTAGTTTTATTTTGAAAAACTTCTATTTTCTATTTTTCTAAGACATACATCACAATTACAATTTATATTTAATAATATGCATGTAATTATGTATTTACTTATGCAATAGTATACAATACATAATTCTTCCTGTATATCTTTAATATGATTACAAAATTCAACTATTAGAAATTAAGTTATCCTCATTTATCTATAGGTGTTAAGGGTATAGTGAGCAGTAATTAACTGGTAAGAAATGCCCTCCTTGTTATGTTGTCATAAGAGCAAAACACAGGAAAAAAAGGCCATTGAATGGTATTTTTCCTAAAAAATGAAGGTATGTTTTCCTTTCAATAATAATAAAGAGATGATTCTGCTCTGATCAGTGAGGGGAAAGGCCAAAACCAACGTTTTTGCAATAGTAAATCACTCTCAACTTGGATTAACTCATAAATATCAGCTTTTATGTTGCTTTTCATGAATAAATCACCCTAGAAGACTGGAAAAATAGTCAAGAGTTTTAAAACAAAACAAAGCCTGAATCCAGGCACTGATTTAAGTACACTGGCTTGGTTTTCACACTTTGGTCCAAAGTCACAATTTCTCAAAAATGATGATAAATTTTATCAAAGTTTGTAGTACCGCCAACTTGAACTTGCCAGCTAGGCTACTGTGATTCATGAGTGACATTCCAAAATAAGTGTGGGAGCTACTTTCTCTCTGTCCACCCTCCCACTGCCCAACCTGCCCGCAGGAACAACGTCTCATTCCAAATCACCAACTGACATTTAAAATCGCAATGTAACCTTTCTCTCCAGACACTACCCGAACTGAGCCTACTAGAAGTAAAACCTGGGCAAACATCTGCAATATTTTCCAGATAGAATGTGTCTCAATTAAATGCAAGACATGCATAGAAAAAGGAGTAAAATGGAAAATGGGGGTGGGGGGGAATGGGGTGGGAAGCAGGGCACCTGTAATCCTAGCTACTCAGGGGGAGAAGATTTGAGGGTATAGTTCAAAGCCAGGAGAAGCAGTAAACTCTGTGAGATGCTTATCTCCAATAAACTACCAAAAAATAAATAAATAAAAACAAAACAAAACAAAAACCCTGGAGTAGACCTGTGGTTCAAGTGATACCAGCACTATCCTTGAGCAAAAAGCAACGTATGCCTGGCTTCAAGGGCCTGAGTTCAAGCTCCAAGACCAAGAAAAAAAAGTAAATAAATAAGCTCTCAAAACTGGTTAGAAAACAGAATATCACCCAAGTCCTTTCTTCCTAAAACCTAAGTTAGGAAAACAAGATTTAAGAAAAGTATCTTTTCCCTTGTATTAACCTCACAGATCAGCCTTCAACTAGCCTTAGAAAACACTATTTTTTTAATGCCATGGCTAATCTACAACACAGTACAACAAATGCATTCTTCTTAGCATACATTGGTTGTACTACACGGGTTTCCCTGCAGCATGCCCAGCACATACACAACGTGCCCTGATCGGCTCACCCTCCATCTCTCCCCCTCATTGCCTGCTTCACTTTATTTTCTGAACTTAGAGAACGTGTACATGAAATCTCTATACATTCAACGTGTCCCTCAAAGTGTGCAGGGCTTCTTGGTCAGAGACACCCCTTTCCATCGTTTTTCCCCCATCTGCTTGCTGCTCTTTCCAGACTCAGTGTTTGATTAGTCTATGTTCATATGTAGTGAATTGTTTGAAAACTCTCTTAGTGCAGTCTCAATGGCCACCACTCATGTCGCTCGTGTGGCGATAACGTTCACTGGGAAATATCTGGATTCTCACCACCCCAAATTCTGCCCACTGGCAGCGGAGCAGATATCAGGAGCTTCTGTGAAGGACACACAGGAAGGGGCCTGTCACCTGGGAAGCTCAAGAGTGGGACAGGAATGCAGCCAGCCCCGATGCTCATCTCCACTCACAGGGAAGAGCCCGGGAAGTGGCGGCTTAAGGAAGGGATCATAACTGGTCAGTTAATACATGTCAATAAACGTGTCAATAAAAGAAAGAATTCGAGTCAATGTACTTAAAATCTTGACAATTCTTAAATCTGATGATCATTATATAGCCTTCAGAATATATAAAAAAGGTGAAAATGTCTTTTAAAAATCAGTGTTAAAACAAGCTGGGTGCTGGTGGCTCAGGCCTGTAATCCTAGCTACTCAGGAGGCTGAGATCTGAGGATAGCGATTCAAAGCCAGCCCGGGGCAGGAAAGTCCGTGAGACTCCCATTGCCAATAAACCACCAGAAAACCGGAAGTGGCGCTGTGACTTAAGTGGTAGAGTGCTAGCCTTGAGCTGAAGAGCTGAGGGACAGTGTCCAGGTCCAGAGTTCAAGCCCCATGACCAACAACAAAAAAATAACTAAATAAAAGTAAAAAAAAAATTTAAAAACCTAAGCTGGGTGCTGGTGGTTCATATCTATAATCCTAGCTACTCAGGAGGCTGAGATCTGAGGATCAAAGGTCAAAGCCAACCAGGGCAGGAAAGTCCATGAGACTTATCTCCAGTTACCCACCAGAAAACTGGAAGTGGGCTGTGTCTCAAGTGGTAGAATGCTAGCCTGAACAAAAAAGCTCAGGGACAGCAGCGCCCAGGCCCTGAGTTTAAGCCCCATGACTGACAACAAACAAACAAACAAAATCCTATTTTGTTGGAAAGAAAAACTAGCTGGTTTGGTAGTGCATACCTACAATCCAAGCAAGTGTGAGTTTAAATCTGGCTTAGGCTGCACAGTAAGACCCTGTCTCAAAGTCAAGCCAACAAGCAACAAGAAAAGATATAGTCAAAAATAATGTCAAATCATCAGAGAAACTTGCTACCAAATACGTTTTAAAAATATTTAAGTATTTAAGAAATACATTCTCGCTATCAGACAGGTTACCTGGCAGTCTTTCAGGGAGCTCTGAACGGAAGCCTGGTCTCCAACCCGAAACTCTTGCTTCGTTCTCTTCTCCTGGGAGTCAAACCACATTTTGAGACTTTCTACATCATTTTCATATTCCGACCAGGATTCCAATAAGCCTTCCAACAACTGGACCTGAACACACACAAGGGAAAGAATGTTGCCATTTCATGTTAAATTCAAACATCATCAAAGAGGCCGTATATTATAAATTAAAATTTTCCCAGCCAGATGCTGTGGGCCTATGCCCACAGTCTGATCTACCCGGGAAGCTGAGATCTGAACACGGCAGTTCAAAGCCAGCCTGGGAAGGAAAGTTCCCTGAGATTCTTATCTCCAATTAACCATACACAAAAATTAAAAGTAGCAGTGTGGCTTAAGCAAGAGAGCACCAGTCTATAGCGAACAGTAAGAGCGGCCATGAAGTCCTCAGCTGAAGCACCAGCACTGCACAAATAAGCAAATAAATAAATATTCTAAAAATTATAGCCCTTGGCAGTCAGGTACCGGCAGCTCCCACCACGCAAACTCAGGAGCTTTTCGATCTGAGGATGGCAGTTCAAAGCCAGCCCAGCCAGGAAAGTCTGTGAGATTCTTATCTCTAATTAACCTAATTAAAAGAAGTAGAGCTGTAACTCCAGTGGTAGAGCACCAGCCTTGAAGGCAAAAGCTCAGGGACAGTGCCTAGGCTCCGAGTTCAAGCCTCAGGACTGGCACTTTGTGCATGCATGCACATGTGCATGGACACGCGCACGCGCGCGCGCGCACACACACACAGACAATAGCCCATGATCTATATAATTCAAAAAATGAATTTTATCAAGTGTGAATCAGGGGCTATTCTGGGTAAGCAAGAAAGGACTAGAGCTAATAGGCAAGGAAAACAATAGGCCTCAAGAGATAGCGTCAAAAGACATAAAAACATGAATTTTACAAAGAGCACATTCTTCTATTACTTGCAGAAGGAAAGCACTGTTGACCAGGTAACCTTCAGGAGAGCGGCTGGGAACATTCCGGACCCCGCCTGACCCTGGGCCTGTGCTCAGGGCTCTCGGTAGATCTGGGCTCTCGGGTGATCCCGGCAGCCCTGCCGCACGCACCTTCTCTGCGACCAGACCCTGCAGGAGCTGCCAGCTTCTGTTCATGGCGCCCAGCTGCTCCGCGAAGTCCGTCTTGTCGCTCCGCTTGCTCTCCACATCCTGACTGCTGATCTGCAGCACAGACTGGTTCACGAAGTCCACCGTCAGCTGTTTGCACTGAATGTCTATCTTAAAGCCCTACAAGGGAAGCAGAAGAAAATGAGATTGTCTTATTAATGTATACATATTATTGTTCTTCTGGGAACTGGAGAGTCCCAGCTCACCTTGACATGAGTATTACCTTCTTCTCCTTTGATGTCACCTAAATGGTATCATCACTTCATTTACCAACCTGGTCTTCGCAGAAGTTAAGCATATGATAAACACAGATACACACATATATGGAAGATACAGAGCCTGGTAAATTACACAAGCTCACTATAAAATATTTATCAAGGGCTGGGAAGGTGGCTCAGTGGAACAGCGCTTGCCTTGCATGCATGAGGCCCTGGGTTCGATTCCTCAGTACCACATAATCAGAAAAAGCCAAAAGAGGTGCTGTGGCCCAAGTGGTAGAGTGCTAGCCTTGAGCTGAAGAGCTGAGGGACAGAGTTCAGGCCCCATAACCGAAAAAGAAAAATGATCAATTGTAATATATATTACATGATCAGCATTTTTATTTAGTTGTTTTGCTTTTTCTGGAGCTTGAAATCAGGGCCTGGGCAGTATACATGAGGGTTTTTCTTTGTTCTGTTTTGTTTAGGTTTTGCTCTACCATTTAAGCCACAGTTCCATTTTCAGCTTTTCAATGGTTAACTGAAAGTGGCTCATGAACTTGTCTTGCTCAGACTGGCTTCAGACTGTATCCTTTAGATCTCAGCCTCCTGAGTAGTTAGGATTACAGGTGTGAGCCACCAGCCCCTGGATTGCATGTTTTAAAATAACAAAATGCTCCCTACAAGGGTCACTGCCCTATGGCTCTCTCTAGGGACACAATGTGGTCACATTCAAGTGGTCACAGGGGACCCTGGTCACCAGGTCCGGCCATCGTGTATGAAATCTATACATTTCAAGATCGGTTTTCAGTCTTTTGGTTTTAGGGGTTTGTTTTAAGACCTGAAGAGTTTGAGGTCAGAGCCACTGGAACCATGCCCCCCCAGCCCTTGCATATATGAGTTTTTGAGTCCTTTCAAACAAGATAGTTTAAATGCATTACAAGTGAACCACAGGAAAAGGTCAGGTACCTTATATTTCTGGAGGTATTCGTGCACTGCCCTGTGGCCCACGGCATGTTTTATGTCCTCTTCATCCTTCTGGATAACACTTTCCATGAGAGAGATCCAACTCATGACTTCAGAAATGGCGTGGCGGGAAGGCAGCTTGTCCATCTGGAGCTATCCAAGATGCAGAGACAATGAGCTCCACCCACGTCTTAAAACCCAAAGCCAATTTCCTGGTAACCTCAGAACCAAACGCTTGTTCTTAGGAACACACCAAGAAACACAGGGCTCCACAAAGACATTTGTCAGGTCTGAGAAGCGTGAAGCATCAAACGCAGAACAATGGTAGCCTTTTTATGTTCCCGTGCCATCTCATACCGTCACCTTGTGTAAATATTGACTAATTAATCGAAACACCAGTGAGAAGAGAATATTATTTTATAGCTAGTTTGATGAGTTAAAATAATTTAACTACAAAACATTCAACAGATGCATTTTATTAATTATCTTGTAAAAATCTGTGTGGAATGACTCAGGGATCATCAAAAGAAGAAAAAAATCACACTGTAAGCCGTTATTTCTAGATTGTCTTTTTGTTGTTGTTGGCACATTAGTATTTATTCCTCAGAGCAGGACCAATTTCCTGTTTTGCACTAAGATATAGTTAGGCTTGTGTATTTCACTTCATATATTACATGCTCATACATTCACTTATGACAGTAATTAGGAAGAACAAAGGCATTTTTTAAAAATACTATGTCAGCTTTGGTATAATCCTGCAGAGAACGATGAACAATTCCTGCCTGCCGGGCATGTGCAGCTCCTGGTTAGGGATCAGTGACATATTCATTCCACATAGCTGTCACTCTTGAGTATAGAGTGACAAATGTCAATGAGAGAAAGAAACAAAATGTTCTGGGCTGGGCACTGGTGGCTCACACCTGTAATCTTAGCTACTCAGGAGGCTGAGATCTGAGGATGGTAGCTCAAAGCCAGCTCAGGCAGGAAAGTCCATAAAACTCTTATCTCCAATGAACCACCAGAGAACTGGAAGTGGTACTGTGGCTCAAAGTGGTAGAGCATTAGCCTTGGGCAAAAGAGCAAAGGAACAGTGCCCAGGCCCTGAATTCAAGCCCCATGACTTTCCAGAAAAAAATGTTCTGGGGAGTTTAGAAGAATTCAACATATTCCCAGAGAAGAGGAAGACAATCACACATGGGATAATGACATTTTGTTCACTGACAGATGCCATCTATTTAGTAGTTGTCCCCAAAGATGGCATTGCCCAGTGATATGGCAGCCAGCTGAGTTGGGCTCAGATGCTCTGGAATATCTGTATCCTGATAAAATGGTCCAACAGCACAGTTGTCTGAGCATATCCCTGTCTTTAAGGGATACATGATCCTACTTACAGTTATTGAATACTCAGTGATCTCTTGAAGGTAAGAAGGTGGGACTTCTACACATTTTTAAATAACTATGAAGGTAACTACTCAAGCTGTGAAGCTGCCCACCTTTTATCCATTACAGAACAGTTTAAATAAAGAGATTTTAATACACACACATACAAGTTTGGGGAAGAAATGTCTTGTGGTGGCTCATTTAATGGGAGAGAGAGACAAACCAGGTTCTGAGATAAAGCTGATTTAAGTTTGTGTCTAAGGCATCAGTAGATGAATACCAAATAAATCCACCCTTTGCTGCATACCTGGTGGAGCTTCTCTTGTACGGCTGGGATATTTGCCAGTAGGTCAGTCCACTGGCCATCCACGTGTGACAGCTGAGAACGCAGGGTGGCCGTGTCCACCTTCTTCAACCGGAGAAGCTGGTTTCCAGTGCTCAGCACAGATGACTTCAGGGAAGATTTGGCATCCACCTCTTTAGAGAACTCCTAAAAGCCATAACAATGTTCAAGTTAGGATTACATAGCCAGCCTTTCGTTTAAGAACAAGAGGCTAATTTAGTGCCTTACACAACAATTTCCTCTATGTATTGAGAGGAGTATGGTAGAAAAATCCCTAGAGGAAAGCAAAGAAGCAGACTTTTACTCTCAAATCAAAATCTGGAGGATGATCTGAAATATCTACTAGTACTCAATGGTAAGCCCTACTAGTTGGCTTTCAGTGCTCAGAGCTAACATGGAAAAATTCTCTATAGGTTGGCTTACCTAGCATGTCCATTCATGGCTGACTTCCTGGTATAGGGGTCAGGCTTTGCCTAGAGGGCTAGAAAGAAGACATGGAGCCAAAGGCCTTAGATTTCCAAACTTACCAGGAAGGCATTTAGATGATCACGGACCATTTCCAGTTCTTGTGGGATTGTCACAGATTGCTGAGCCCAAAATGCAAGCCTGTCCCTTGCAGACTGTAACCAGTGCATTAATTCCGCAGACTCACTTTGGTACCTGTAAGTATGTAAAGGAATCCACTGGGGAAACATGCAATCTCTTTGGCTCATGCATGCTCCATTTCACCAACAGACTTAGAACAAAAATGTACTAAGTTGATACTCCGAGATTTTTTTTGTTCCCTGATATTGTATTCCTTGATGAAGTTTGTCTCTTTGGGTCTTGCTAGTTGAAAATAACAATCTCTTCTTTCACATCATGCTACTGAAAAATACCAGCTGATTGTTTACAAACATGGCATAGAAACAGAGTGTTTGTTATATAAAAATCAAATACCCACCCTCCCCGAATACTTCCTGTTATGGTTTGGATGTGAAATGTTCCATGCAGGTTCATGTGTTGAAAGTGTGACTCCCACTGGGGGTGCTACTTTGGGAGGTGATGGACAGCTTAGGAGGTGGGGCCTAGCCAGAGAAAGTAGGTCCCTGGCCTGTGCTACCAGGAACCAGGGACCAGAGACCCTTCCTGCTTCCACCTCACCTGGAGGTGAGCGGCTTCCTGGGTTACATGCTCCCCCCACCAACTCAGCCTCAACTCAACCTCTAAAACTAAGAGTGAAAATCAAGCTTTCCTCTTCTTAAATTGTCTCTGTTAGAGTCACACTGACAAAAATCTAGCATGCTAAAAGAGCATTCCCCTGAAAAACATTTTCCCTTTCCTCTCTTTCTAAAGCCTTACTGTGATAATCCAAAACAGTCAGTAAGCAAAGAAGAAAGGCAGTTCACAGGTAAGGTGCATTATGTAATTTCTTCCTTGCCCACTTTTAATTATGTCTTTATATAGGAATCCTACTGGGAAGCCAGGTGCCAGTGGCGCACACCTGTAATCCAGGTGGCATCAGGAGGCTGAGATCTGAGGGTCTCTCTTCAAAGACAGCTTTGGCAGAAAAAGCTGGAGGAATCTTATCGCCAATTAACAGCAAAAAGCAGAAACTGGAAGTATGGAGTATGGCTCAAGTGGTAGAGCACGAATTCAAACCCCCATATTGGTACACAAAGACACAGTCACACACACAGACACAGACACACACATATATGCACACACACACACACACACACACACACACACACGCACACACAACTCAAACTAGGTGCTTTCTCTTCTTTATTGTTCAAACTATGCCATTTTTCCAACTCGCCTATCTTCTCCAACTCCAACATCGACCATAGCACTTTACTGCACCAGGGTGTGTACAGAAAAGTGTGCAAGATCATCACCCTATTACCTGGTCCAGTGTTTCAGTATTGTTTCCAGTCTGTGCAGTTCCTTCGACACCCGGTTGGTGTTATTCAGCCAGCGCTCTCCCAGTTGATTCAGCTGACTTTCCAGATCTGAGCAGCTGACGGACATCAGGAGTCGTTTCCCATCATCTAATACTTGATATAATTTGGGCTGGTATTCATTAAGGCTGGATTTTAGATGCTGAAATGGTGAACAAAATTGAGTGAAACATTTGCTTTGCATTCCTGGCTCTGAAAACAGCATTTCTCTGTGCTCACAAGGCTCCCAGTGCCCATCACTCAAATATAAATTATTTTCACCCAAGTGTCAATGAAAACATTTCATCAAAGGAGAAATGGTTTGCTTGAGGGGTTCAGTGACTTTAGAAACATTTAAAAACATCAATCTTCGTTGTTTCATTTTTGTTGTGATACCAATATAAACTACAGTGAATGCTGGGTGGAGATTTGGAGATTTGAAAGTTTTCCAAAAGACTTCTTCCATTAAAGAGAGAGAGAGACAGAGAAAGAGAGAGAGAACATTTTGAATTTTTTTTGGTAGTGCTGGGAACTGAATGGGAATGCCTGCTAGACAAGCATTCCGTTACTAAGTGAAAGAATCAGCCTAGAAGACTATCTTATTGTAAATAACTCACACATGAGCTGCTTCTATTATAAATAATTCACGCACTACCTGGTATCAGTAGTTTGAAAGAAAAGTAAAACAAGGAGACACCTGATCACAACTTTGTTTTGATTCCATGGAAAGTACTGGCAAGGTTCTAAAGCAAATGTGGCCCCCATAGCCCCGAGACGCCGTGGGGGCCTGACCTGGTAGAGGCTTGTTCGTTCCATGAGCCTGTCCTCGCTCTCCTCCACCAGACCCACGCTGGGGATACTGCTCTCCACCACCTCCAGCTCTCGGACAATCTCCCGGAGACCCTCATCCAGATGGGACCATGTCTAGAGAGACAACAATAGTTTATGAGCCAAAGAACCCTCCTGGGTACCAATACCTGTGTGCACAAATGTATGGTGAATAGACCTCATGCTTATAACCAGGTGGGCCGGTAAGTCACTAAACATCTCTGAACTATTTTCTCCACAATCAACTGGTGCTAATGGTAGCTAATTTCTCTACCGTGAGTCTTTTTTTTTTTATTGTGAAAATACTGTACAGAGGGGTTACAATTACATGGGCAAGATAATGAGTACATTTCTTATCAAGCATTGTAGCCTCCTCCTTTGTTTCTCCTTCCCATCTCTTCCCATCCTCCCCCTACCCCCAGTCCTTCTCCCACCCCCACTGCACCAAAGTTGTAAAGTTTGTTTTCGACATAACGACTTGTATGTCTCATTGTTGCAATGGGTCTACCTGTATCCCTATTTAAACGATTTGTTTTTTCCCTTCCCCTCCACAAATTATATGGACATCAAATACAGTGAAACCAAGGGTTATACTGTGGGGGAGGGACATACAAAGCAACAAAGAAATAATCTTATAAGTGTGTTAGAAACAATCCCATGAAAGAAAAAAAAACATTTGAATACATATCTTATGGTTCATTTCCCTAACATCACCTTATCTGACCTTTTCTGCTTGACTCAGACATAGATATTGCAAATAAGGGAAACCATGGGACCTATGTTTCTTTGGGCCTGGCTTACTTCACTTCATATAATTTTTTCCAAGTCTTTCCATTTCCTAACAAATGGGGCAATGTCATTCTTTCTGATGGAGGTATAGAATTCTGTTGTGTATATATACCACATTTTCTTGATCCATTCATCTACTGAGGGGCATCTGGGTTGGTTCCATATCTTAGCTATAGTAAATAGTGCTGCAATAAACATAGTCATGCTTCTACCGTAAGTCTTAAATGTAATAATGACTGCAGTACACCCAGGATCTGATGTACCTGGCTTATTCTGTACCACAGAAAGGATTTACACAGAAGAGATAGTATGCTGGCTTTTCATATAACATGTGAACCCAACACATTACATGCACAAATAAGTCTTAAAACATAAACGTTTATAAAATAGGAATATTGAGTACAAATACTATAGCAAGGAAAAAATGTCAAATTGCTGACTCCTACATCCAGACTTTTATTTCATTTAAAACTGGAAAATACTTTCTAATCAGCTGAATTATTTTCCAAAAATTTATGAAAACGGAAGCAGTTTTTCAACGTGTCCATTCACACTAATGTGCAGTTGGCATGCAACGAGATGTCACAGTAAGGAGGTGTGCTTGGATCGAGGGATCTAAGAGTGAATGAAAGACACCTAATGCCTGCCTTCAAGGAGCTCACACTCTAGGGATGAAAGACCGAGAATCCACAGTACTTGTACTTCTTGTGGTGTGTGGGAACAAAACTGAGCTGCAGAGGGGGATGGAGGGAAGGCCTGGGTGTGTCCCCAGTGGGGTTGCAGTGTAAATGAGTCAGGTAGATCACCTTGGGAAACACACATTCCAGCACACAAAGCCAGTCAGACATGGTATGACTGCCAGTCCGGCTAATAACTAATCATGTGCCTTGGTAAGATATTGGTCCCAGACTCAGTCCTAGAAGAGGAATTCACAATGCAGCTTAGAGTGTTGTGGTAAAAACTGGACAGGTTCACATAAATATAAACTATCTGGCTGGAAGACTGATCAGTTGCCCAACAGTACTGTTATTACAAGGATGTCCAATGCTCAAGACCTCTCTAAAATACAATATGCAGAGGGATTCCATGTCTGGAATTTGTGGAGTTAGCATGTGGAGTTAGCCTAATGTTGGCTCAGGGAAGAAGACAAGATTTAAAATGGTGTAAATATGAATGTTAGGCAATTCAGGTAAGACTGGAAATGTTGTGGGAGATCAGAAGAAAAAAATACAGAGGCGTTATCATCCCTCAAATTTTCTTGGGCCAAAAGGAAATACAAGAAAGCTAGAATAGTTTGGGGCAACACTCTAGTTACTATAAACATAAGGGCCAGTTGTATTAAGCATGTCTCACATTGACACAGGTTTCTATGCCTGGGTGATTAGCTTCTATGGAGGACCTACTTGGTGTTCAAGAGCATATACTATGAGGAAGCTAAGACCCAAGTCCAAGCTCCTCTGACTCTAGAGCAGTGCCTTGCAAACTCCTTTGGTAATTGGTAAGTTGTGTGGACCACACAGTATCTATTACAACTGCTCATGTTCGTCCTGTCAGGTGAATGCAGCTGTGGACCAGATGTGCAGTGATCCAATTTGATAGGTTCCAAATAAAGTCTACCAAAACAGGCAATGGGTTACATTTGGTCTGTGGGTCAAATTCCACTTTAGAATGTTCGTCTTGATTGCAAATGGCACCCTCTCTTTCCTAGCATGGACAAGATCCAGTGTATCCAATGCTGTTTTCCTCCCTGTGAAAATACATTGTATTCTGATTGTCTGTGGCTGGCTGGTGATCTCATAGTCTAGTGAGGGCAGTGACCCAGAAGTATTCACTGTTGTGTTCTGAGTGCCTGGCAACTTGGTGGCAGCTTGGTAAACGTTAAGTAAGTAAACATTTGCTTCCTTCCCTTATGATGAATACGAGAACGAGGGACTTGAAGGTGACTCAGTGAACGAGACAACGAAACGTCAGCTTCCTTTTATGACAGGCAAATTCAGACCAGTAACCAAGGGAAACCCTACACGTGGTTTCTACAATCTGACTTTGCTTATTCCTGATCTTCCAGGTGTGCTGCTTCCGCGCAGTTTCTTTGTCTTATACCAAGTGGACTGTTTGTCTTTTGCTCCAAGAGCCTTGTTAGACCCTCACCGGCTCTCCTCTGGCTGCTGGACCCTCTCGACAGGTCTTCTAATGAGACAAAACTGCACTGGGACTGAGCCGGGGATATGTTTTGCCTTTTTCATCATCTTAATTAAGCTTTCAAGCCAGAATGACTGAGCCTCCAGCTCTCTTCAAGCACAGTCTGACATCGCTCTTCAACTGGATGACTGACAAAAATAAAACACAGCCAGTGGAAACCGGAAGTATTGGGGGAATGGGAAACCTCTACTTGTGGGAAACATAATCTGGAGCCACAGAACACGGCTTAGCTCTTAGGTCACGGGAGGCAAACTTGAGTGGTCACATGTGGCCCAACTGGAAGGTCCACCTTCCAGTCAGGAAGACGCCCCCTGAGCAGTCTTACCTCCAGAATGTACTCTAGCTCCACACCCCTCTTGTGAGCCCGTTTCAGCACAGCAGATGCCTGAGCCATCTGGTCCGCGTGGAACTGGGTTTCCTGTAGGACCATGAAGCCGATGATCTTTCTGAAGAGCGTTTCCGTCAAGATCATGTGCGATTCCAGGCCCTGGAAGTATTCCTGCAGTGTTATAGATGGAAAGAGGTCAGCAGCTCATCCACAGGGAACCTAAGGACCAAAATGGCTTCCTTGAGCTCATCATACATCACACTGGCCCTCGGTGAGGCCCAGACATGGGCCACCTCCTGTAGTCTCCCTCCAGAAATGAGGCTGTGAGGACCTGTGGTCTTGACCTCACTCAAGAGAGTCCTATTCATTGAACTGCACACACAAGCCAGCCCCTCGCCCCCTCCCCACCCCAAGATCAAAGTTATTCATACGAGACTAGTTGTTGACCACCTCCTGTCCTTTGAACAATAGCCTCTCGCACTTCCCTGGGTCTCTCACGAGTGTCCTCCTACCTCCCTTGATACCTCATTTGCCACACTCCCACCCTGAGCCTCTGCTTCCTCTGCTCTTCTCCAGATGCTCTCCAGAGACACCCAGTGTCTTTCCTTCCTCCATAGCTGGCCCTGGGCCCCTCTTTCTAAGCTTTTGGAGAGGTTTATGGGCTTATGACTTCCTGCCAAGCAGAGTTTGGCCTACACTAATTTGGTCTCAAGTATTTTTAATTTGCCTTGTGTTTTCACAAAATAGAACTGAAGCCCTTACGCGACCCTACAGATATTTTTGGAAGGTCATTTTTTTTAATGTACAATAGACCCTAGAGTAAGAAATGGGCCCAAGCATATCTCCTATGCTCAGCCCCACTGGCCCAGTAATTGGATATGTTCTACTTTCCAAGGCTCCATAAACTCTTTACCTTAGCCATGCCATCCTTACATAGACCAGAGCTCTATGAAACAGGTGCTCTGTGAACATTTCAACTCATGCTCCTACTTCTTATTCATTATTCCTATTCATTACTGATTGATCGCAGTACTGCGCATTGCCAGGAAAGCAACTCTACCCCTTGAGACACAGCCCCAATCATTCAGTTATACACTTTTGTTTTTGAAACAGGGTCTTCGGCTCTCTTTGCCTAGGCTGGCTTCAAACTCATGATCCTGCTGCCTCTACCTCTTGAGCATCTATTACAGGTATGTGCCACTACCCCTGGCTGGAAAAAGTGGCTCGATTTTCCATGTAGGATGAGAACACCAATCCTCTCCGTCTGTGGCTTGTACAAGGTCACAGCGTTTACTTATGTTAGCGCTGGGGCTCGAGTCAGTATTGTGGTTTGCTGTATCTGTACCTCCCCCTCAACACAGCAGAACTCTCTCTCTCCTCCAGAACATGGGCTCGTCAGTAAAATGTGCTCCTAGAATCTCCAGAGTTGGGAGAGACAGGGAAGGTCACCCACCCAACGTGCTTCCTTTCACCAGCCCCTCCCCCTCCCAGCCCGGGCTGGGTTCTTTCTCATGGCCGAAGGACCTCCATTCAGTGGGAGTAGCCTCCTTCTTTTAGAGTTCTACTACTACTGAATTTTATTTCCTTTCTTTTTCTTTTTTTAAGCTCATTGATCCTAGTTTCCTTTCTGGAATAACTCAGCATGATCTTTTATTGCTATGGTCACATTTGAGAAAAACCAGCTGTGAACTTTAAAGCCATGTCTTCAAAGCCAAATGATAAGGCTTTAATAAATTATAAAATTCTAGACAAAAAAACCCTCTGGGAATAAACAAAATTACAATTCACTTCCTCCAAAATCCACCATTGAAAAACACCAAAGAGCTGGGCACTAGTGGCTCACACTTATAATCCTAACTACACAGGAGGCTGAGATCTGAGGATCTAAAGTTCAAAGTGAGCCCCCACAGTAAAGTCCTTGGGACTCATATCTTCAATTAACTACCAAAAAGGTGGAAATAGAGCTGTGGTTAGTAGAGCACTAGCCTTGATCACAGAAGCTCAGGGGCAGTGCCTAGGTCATGAGTTCAAATCCCAAGACTGGCTAGCACGTGCATGTGCACGGGTGCTTGCACGAATGCACGCACACACACACACACACACAGAGCAGGCACCAGAGAGCAACATTATGGTAGAAAATATGCTAATCATCTTTTGTTTCTCTTCAGGGAATTCCCATGGCCCAGGAGGGTAAGTTTCTCAATTCACAAACGTCCCCTAGTCATTGCTAACATGGCAAATGCCTAGTTGTATGTATGTGTGTGTGTGTGTGTGAGTGTGTGTGAAAAAGGATTTTTTTTACTAAGGAGTAGTATCCAACCACAGGTTGGTTTTGGCACATCCCGATGGCACAGTCCCAGGGATCCGAAGCATGTAGTAAAGGAACTCGATGTCCCCACGAAAATCTCTGACGCCTTCAACAACGAGAGGAAAACATGCTCAGAAACTGAATGACGCATAGAACACACACATAACCTCAATCCCAGAGCTGAGGGGTAGCTCTGGATTCCCAGAGCAGAGCACCGAGTCCTTGCCAGCACATGGGAGGGCAGAGAGAGCAGCCAGCACACAGAGACAAAGGGCCACGAAGGCCACGTCACACACGGAATGCCTAAGAACCTGTCCAGAGTTGCAGCAGATGCTTTTGCAGTTACATTTTCTCGTTCTTTCTGACCTTATGCTTGTCCAGGAGCTGCTGGATGTCCTCCTTGGAAGACACGATGACTTTGTGGTCTCCGGACATCTTCTCTTGTCCAGTTTCTAGCAGGTCAGACAGGTCTTGCAGGGCCCTTTCATACTGGCTCTTGAGGGCAAGATTTTGGTTCAGACTACTCCTCCGTGAGCCAATGGTCATCATCAGCTCATCGTAGGTGTCCTAATGAACAGAACAACTACAGTCACGCTCAGGCCACAGGCTGGCATAGCTCCAAAGACAGAGATATATATTACATTATATTATGTTACTTTATATATGTAAAGTATTATATACGTAATATATATATGTATATATATATATATATATATATATATATATTACTGTCAGGCCAATGACCCGATCAAGGATTCCCCTTCTAGTAAGTTCCAGAACCTGTCTTTCTTATGACTACATTTCACAAGTGTCTTTCAAATAAGGTAAGTTCTAAGACCTCTATACTCATGCCTCTACTGTATTATAGCAAGGGTTATGTCTTTGCAATTGCTTGACATTAAAGAGTTCACGTTCTTCCATTAATATTTTTCAGCATCCCTATTTATTTTTGTTTTAAGACTTATGTGTTTTTAATGAACAATAATAAAGTACAAAAGAGAAATTTTAGATAAAGAGTGATGTTTTAAATACTTAATGATGGGGCAAAGGATGAAATACTCAATAAACAATGTAAGGCGGAAATAACTCAACTATCTGAGGGAAAGTAAAGTTACCATGGTATCTCCTGACATGCCAAAATGCAATTTAGATGGATTGAGCAATAAAAATAGATGGTTTGGAATGTTGCTATGTGGTAATGGGTTTATCTAGCATGAGTAAGAGTCATAGTTCTATCTGCAGCACCACAGCATAAACAAAAAAAAGTAAATAAAGTAACAAAATAAAATTGCAAATGAAGGGGAAATAAAAAAAAAACAAAGAATGTGTCTTTTAAAAAATATAAGCTTAATTTTCTGAGAGTTCAAACAACAATGATATAGCTCCTGGAAATGGCATATGAGGTAGATTTGACAAACGTGTGGCATTAGGTGGTGGCAGAATGTCCCTATGGCTAAGGAGACAGCCGAGAAATTGTAATCCTTTTTCTTATCATGTTCTGAGCACTAAAGTGATTTTATGGACTCGATACAGTATCCTTAACATTTTTGTCTGTTAAATAATATCAGATTTTGGACTATCACTCAAATAAAGAGTTAGTAAAACTAGTCTAATGTGAATGGCAAGACACATAGATTTAGAAAAGCCAGTTATTTCTGCCAAAGTTGGTAAACAATGATTTAATCTGCAAAGACATTTTAGGAGATCATGATACACCAAACAGAAAATTTATTGAGGCATATGGGCCTGATTATTATATCACAGGAAGGAAGAGCAGGCCAAATGGTTAAGTCTGGATAAGTTCAACTTAATGACTATTTACAGTTATGACGTTTGACTCTTACACCTGACGCTGAAGAGCTGTGGGAAAAGCATATTAAAAAGCGCAAGGCGGGGGAGGCGGCTTTGGGAGAAGATGAAGGGATGAGACAGCGCAAATGTGCGCCTGATTAGAAGAGCGATTTTATTTTCCCCAAAGAAAGGGCTTTTGACCTTGGACTTGACTCACACAACTAATCCTCAATTGCTTTGATAAGACCTGTGTAGTTGTGGGGATGTACAACTGTCCACAACTGTGTACACTGTATTTAATAGAACATAATAAAGACATTATCTATCAGATGTGATATCTCAGCCACTTCCTCTGAACATCAGACTCAATTTGTGGCACTAGTGTGTTTACCCAGGGTTGGCTTCATGTTTGCTAGGCAAGTGCTCTACCACTTGATTCATGCCTCCAGCCTACCATGTCCAATTCTTGAACAGGTGTCAGATATCGGCAAGCAAATTAACCCAAAGTGGTATTTTCTATTCCCCAAAGATGCTGAGAAATCTGTCAAAATTAAATCACTTTCTACTTTAGCTTTTCGGTTATTTTTCTAGATTTAAAACCGTGTTTCTTCCAATGAAATATGTGTGAAAGGTGAGATAAAATTCCCTCCCTCCAAAAAAAAACCCACTTTCTGAAAAGTCTTACCGTGAGTATTTGTTCATTTAAGTAGGTAATAGTTACTTACCTCTGGGTAATAATGTAAGTAGTAATGGCAACGATCATGTTTTTAAGATTAGATAAATACATTACTAGACTCTAGCACTACAGTTAGCCATCAGAATATTCATAAAAGGCATCAAACTATGAACCATTAGAAGAAGCATGTGAGTATAATTCATTCTATCAATAAATATTCAGACATTTTTCTAAGTGCTACTTGGAAGGAAAGTTAGGATGGAAGAGCCACAATTTCCATCAAGAAAGCCAAGAAAAGAACACTTTCTTGATTTTCAGTTGTGTTATCCCATTGAAGCCCAATGGTCCTGGCTGAAGACTATACCTGGAGCTTGGAGAGTTCCTGCAGGGCTGGTGGCTCAATCTGCAACTTGTCACCACGTCTTTTTAATTCAGTGATTCCCGCATCCAGTTCCTTCAGTCCCTCCTCAGCCTGTTGTATCGCCTAGGTAGCATTGATGGCATTTTGTTAATGTGCTTAGGACCAGTTTCCCCTCCCCAACAAGATACGATTGGAATACCTCTCTATTTGCTTTCCTTCACTTTACAATATAAAATCAAATACGTACAAAAAGAGTCATTTTACCACCACATATAAACCACAGTCATATGTTATATGAGGAGGGAAAAAAGACGACGGCTCTTTCTTATACCACAGCTGAACCTGCTGGAGGTTATGGAGGAATGAGATGTGGGAGCAGGATGGCTTCTTTGCAAAAAGCAAAGGATGTGCGAATGGCCACACACAAATCGGGCTGTGAGACGTAGTTATAAAAGGGCATTTTGTCTGAGATTTGCTAAGGGACCATGTCCAGTTTCTTGAAATGGAATTGGGAGATGGAATTAGAGAGAGCTCCTGAAAGAAAACTGGAAAATTCATGGCAAGCACCATACAGGAATGCGTGTGCTCAGGGCTAGGAAGAAGAAAAATCAACCCATCTGCAGGACTGAAAGTGCTTGCCGCTGCTAACCTCTGTCTTCCTGGTGTGCGGTCTGCAGAGGCAGACTCAGACCTCATCCTGTGACAGTCTGGTCAGGAAATGAGAGAAACACAAAACAAGCCCGAACAGAATTAAGTGCTAAACTTCATGATGCAACATATCTCTATTAGCATGTGGAGAAGGGAGGAAGCAGCCTGGCAAGCCCTCGTCTAAGTAGGGTTTTGGAAGACACACAATTTCAGTCTCCCTTGATAATGGAAAGAGCCTGGACTCCATATGGCAGATGAAACACAAATGGGTTTAATCTTTCCTTTGCTACCACCCATTGCAACCACAGCACGTATTCTGTTTGCTTGTTTTTTTTGGTGGTGGGGGGGAGTGTTTTCCTCTGTAAATCTACAAGGAAAAGGAAACAAGGAAGAAGGTAATACTAACAAAATTTTGGTGCATAAAAGATCACCTTTGCAAGTCTGAGAAAGCTAAAGTTCATCTAGTAGAGGAATCCACAACAGCACATGCAAAGCCACCAGCGTTGCAGGAGGAACGCAAGTACCTCAACGGAATGGGACTGTGAACTCAAGAAACTCAGTGGAATGGGGTGGTGGGAGAGCTGGCGAAATGCAGCTTGAAGAACGCTTAAGTCTCTAGGGGTCTTTTCTTCATTCCATGCAACCTCTTTCTCTGCCCAGAGAAAGACTCAAAGTTTACTTTCTGGAGAGGGGTAACAGGCTCAGCAGTAGGCTCAAGTGCTGGATTGAAAACATGGAAATAAAGTGACAGAATGCTGGGCCTGAGCTGCCAAAGTTACTCTGATTCAGTAAGTGCTAGGGCTAGTCCTCTACTGGGCAGAAACAAGACAGAAAGCAATCTCCCAGAGTCAAGACAAGAATCGGACAGGGAAACTGCCTTCACCCATTGGTATCTCAAAATCATCACGCTCCATCCTTACATCAAGTGTCCACTCACTGTTTATGTCCTTAACAAGTAGAAAACAAGCAATCTACCTAATTCACATATCCAGTGTGGAAAAGACAAACATAATTAAACAAATGACAGAAACAGGAAGAAAACAGACTATACACATACAAAAATAAACATTAATCACTAGAGATGTTCAAAAGATAATGTATCCACTAAAAAGATAAATAAATAAAAAGGATGAGGGATAGGATACCATAAAATGGGTCATTCCAGAAAACCACACTGAAGCCCGGAAAACTAACCACATAAGATAAAAATGCAAAACTTGACGGAAGAGTTGGAGGTGAAATTCCTTCAGGGAAAAAGTAGAGCGAAAAAAGACACAAAGAGAAAGATCTCTAGATTAAAAAAAAAAAAAGCAAAAACAGAAACCAACAAGTAAAAATGGCAACTCTTTTTTACAACTACTTAAGAATAATGAGAAACAAGAGAAATAACTGAGTATTCAGCAAAAATAAAATAAATCAAAATCAAATGACTTATAGCAATGAATGAAAACATTCAAGATCTGATTGAAAGGAGTTTCAGAAAGATTGACTAAGCCAAGGGCTGAAAAACATAAAATAAATCATTAGAAAAATTTCTAAGCTGGAAAGATGAGAACTACCAAATCAAAAGAGCCCACTGAATTCCCAGCACAGAGGATAAAAATAGACCCTCCACAAGCATAGAATGTTGACATTTCAGAACGCTCGGGACTTCTGGGAATTTGATGATGTTTAGATTTCCCAGCGAACACAGCAAACAAATGTCTACAGATTTTAAAGAAACTGATTTCCGATCGAGAGTTCTATAAAGAGCTAAGCAATTAATAAAGTGTGAGCACAAGGGCATGAACATTTTCAGCCCGCAGGACTGTGAAGAACAGCAACATTAACAAAACAAGGAATCAAGCCAACAAAGAAAATGATTTACAACTCAGAAAACAGTTTCATTTGGAACATATAAAAGACAGAGATCTCTTTAAAAAGCAGATGAAATTCTGAGCTAGGAAAATACACATCTACCTATAACTTTCAAACTTTTTTTCTTTTTTGGTCAGTCGTGGGGCTTGAACTCTGGGCCTGGGTGCTGTCCCTCAGCTCTTCAGCTCAAGGTGAGCACTCTATCACTTGAGCCACAGCACCACTTCCAGGTTTCTGGTGGTTTATTGGAGATAAGAGTCTCACAGACTTTCCTTCCCAGGCTGGGTTTGAACCGCAATCCTCAGATCTCAGCCTCCTGCGTAGCTAGGATTACAGGCATGAGCCACTGGTGTGCAGCTCAAACCATTTTTTGAGTGGCCATCTCTTATGTGTATTTCAGGAGAGTTCTAGTTCTCTGTGGTTTACATAAAGATCCCCCAGCATGCTCTGAAATTAGGTAAAGAAATCCTACTAAATACTCTTCATCATTAATTAGCATTCCATGTGCATCCTCAATTTCTTCCCTCCTCCCTGTTTTTATTGCCATTCTATGAGTTCAAGTCCTCATTCTTTCTCACAGTGGTGGCTACAGAACCTCAAGACTGATCTCCAGTTCCCTGACCCTGGTGCTATCAGAAGCAGGTTCTGAAATGGACTTGTTTTGTTCTCAGACTTTCCTTATGACTGCACAAGACATGAAAGTGTATAAGTCAACCTACCATACTCAGAAACACCACAAACTTCAATTTACATTCATTTGTATTTTCCTTTTCTTTACTTTTTTTTTTTTTTTTGGAAGGGGTTGGCACTTGAGCAAGTTGGCTACACCTGTCTGCTCTATCATTTGAGCTATACCTCCAGCCCTGTTTTTTGGTTATTTTAGAGATGGAGTAGAATTGACTTTTCTGCCCAGACTCAGCTTCAGTCTCAACCTCCTGAGTAGCAGTTACAGGTGTGAGCCAATCATGCCAGCTCTACTTTTATTTTTCAATTCCATTGTATGGATGTTTTCTGAGAAGACAGAGCACTTGCTGATAATCCAGAAACAAATGAATATACCTATACCTGTGTGGTGTTCTTGTTTGTCTGTTCCCTTCCAGCTAATGGGTTATGTGATCAATAACGTGCAGAGATGCGAGGTTTGCAGAATGAAGTCCATGTTCTCTGACGTTCTAAATGTGACCGACCTTGCTTCCCCCTAGTTTTCATCTATTGTAAACTGAACCATGTAGGAATTATTTGTGGTTTTCTGTAAGCACTCAGAATTTTCTAGCTGTATGTCTTTTGTTCTTTCTGTTCTCTTAACCTTGACACATTTCTTCTAAGTCTCTAGATGTTAAAAACCCAAATGTGTCCTATTGTTCTCTAAGCTTTTCCTGGTTGTACCCTTAGTGGGAGACATTCTCTCTTCTCTGAGTGTCTGTAATGCTCTGTGCCTGCCCAAGTCAGTCAGACGTTCATCTTCTCTCCTGGAGGGGAGCACACACCTTCAGGATGTCCACCATCCTTGACACTCTGACCTCACACTGCTTAGTTCTGTGCAAAGATAATAGCAGACCATATCACCTGTATAGTGTTCAAGCCCAGCACTGCAAAGTATGTCCAACAATCCTCCAGCAAGCTACTAATCTATCACGGAGTATTTGAAATTTCAGAGTTAAGCAGGTATCTCTGTGTTTGCTCCTCTAGCCAAATCTGGCTATCAGTACCTCTATTTGTTGTGCCATGGGCTGCTCAAACACGTTGGCCAGTTTCTGTAGAGTGACATACTTGGTATCTGCAAGTGATGTGCGCAGCACCTTCAGGTCATTCTAAGGAGGAAAGCGACAGGGAGATGAAACATGACCACAGGGAATTCAAAACAGTTGTAAATATAGCACAGATTCTTGGACATGATAAAGCAACCATCTCTCAGCGTCTGTGGGAATTGGTTCTAGAGTCTCTGCCACGCTCCGTGGATGTGCAAGTTCCTGATAGAAGACAACATAATTAACTTATGCCTTTCCTGACACAGCATGAAACCAGCTCTAGATTCTGTACAATTCCTTACAATGTTAATGTTCTGCAAAAAGTCAGTATACTGATGGTTTAGGAAACAAAAAAGAAAAACCTACACATGATCAGTACAAACACAATGTTTTTTTCCAATATTTTCTTTCAAGCCATTGGTTGATGCTGGGGATAAGAAACACACAGATAAACAGAGCCCAGCTGGAGCAGTGTAGAAAGTTAATTTTTAGGAGAAATCATAGTGACTTAGGAGAAGATACAAAGAAGCAGTGAACAGTTCACTGAGGTGCTAACACGGACTCTTGAAAAATGTGTTACACACAGCATTGCTACATGGTACAAAGGGACCTAAAAACATCAAAGTCACAAGCAAGGCAGGATGCCACCCTCATCTTCTTGGTGTGTTTAAAATAAATGAGTGTACTTGAACCTCACAGCCAAAATGTCAGGTGAAGGACTTTTATCTAAGGTAAAAAAGACTACAAGATGGGTGCTGGTGGCTCACACCTATAATCCTAGCTACTCAGGAGGCTGAGACCTGAGGTGTGCAGTTCAAAAGCCAGCCCCGGCAGGAAAGCCTGCAAGACTCTTAGCTGCAGTTAACAACCACAAAACAGAAATAAGGCTGTGACTCAAGTGGTAGAGCGTCAGCCTTCAGGAAAAGAAAGTCAGTGACAGTGCCCTGTCTCAGAGTTCAAGCCTCGGGACCAGCACCCAAAAAAACACCTAAGAAAACAAACAAATAATCTAAAGAAACAAAAAAAAGCCCAAGAAACAGACTACAGATATTACTGTGATTTGCAAAACACGCTTGTTAAAATAATATGATTCTTCTTTTCCTTCTTGCCTCCTTCCCTCACTTTCTTCTTCCCTTTTCAAAGAATTTGCAAAATTTATGAGAAGCTATCAAAAAATTTGTATTATCTCCCAAAATGACCAAAGACATGTAATTAGATAATACAAATGTTCTTGGAGGGCTGGGATGTAGCTCAGTGGCAAAGCGCTTGCCTAGCAAGCACAACGTCCTGGGTTCGATCCCCAGTACCAAAAAAGAAAAGACAAAAAAAATACAGTTAAAAAAATGTTCTTGAACATCTTTTCTTCATAAACATTCATCTGAATGTTCAATATACTTATATTGAGTTAGATTTGCACCAAAATGACATAGTTATTATTTCAAAGGAAAAATGAGTTGAAACAATATATGTTATAAAAAATCTGAAAATTTCTCAGAAATATTAACCAATAAGCGCCCTCCTTCCTTCCTTCTTCCATCCATTTTTTTTGTTGGCTGCTTATGTGATTTTTCTATGGCATTGAGGATTAAAGTCACTGGCTCTTGCGATGGTAAGAAAGCGCTTTCTCCCTAAGCTACACATTCCCAGTCTCCCCTTGTTCTTTCATTGTTTCTGTTTTGAGATATGATGAGATAGGATCTTACTAAGTTGTTAGAATTGGCTTTGAACTTGTGGTCCTCCTGTTTCAGCCTCCCATGTATCAGGAACTAGAGGTGTGAGCCACTAGGCCTTGCTCTATTTCTTATAAGTCAGCAAACACATATGCAGGGCTGGGCAATCATCAGAGGCTGAAGCTCGGTTCATGACGCCTCTTCTTCAGGATGAGGTCATGAACGCAGTGTACATCAGCAAGGGTGGAAAATTCTGACCCTGATTTTGTGCGGTGCATATGACACGGCAGAAGAAAACACATGTTTAAGTGTGGAGGGGGGTTAAAGAAGCAAAATAATAGGTGAATTATGTAGGCAAAAAAATTAGGATTGGGAATATAGCTCAGCTACAGAGAGTATGCCTACCATGCCAAAGGCCTGGGGTTGAATCCCCAGAGAAGAGAATGAGAAAGAATACATGGAAATGGAACAAATGAAAACAGAGTGCCCAGTGCAATGTGAGGAATAAACACAGTGTATCTGTGCATCCATGTATGATGTATCTAGCTATATCCTATCTATGTATCTACCTACCTATCATCCTTTCCTCTATCACTTACCTAGTATCTATCAATCAACCTATCCTATCTACCTATCATCCATTCATCATCTATCTACCTACCTACCTTTTGCTCCTTTTCTCCTTCTCTCCTGCTTTTCTGACTTTGCAAAGTTAATATTAGAAAAATACATACCTAACAGGGATGTGGTGAAGGCTAAAGACAATGGTGCATCTGAAATTTTGGTGACTGGGCAATAAAACACCTGCTGGGAGTGTGCCGTGGGTTGGTAGAGCACATCTGTAATTTTTTTCTATATAAACTACTGGGAACTAACGGCATGGATCAATTGGTAGAGCACCTAGCACCTAGCATGTGTGAAAAAGCCGAGTCAGAGAACAAGGCCCTGAGTGCATGCCCCGGCACCAACTCTCCCACATAAAAAAGAAAGAAAGGACAAAGAAAGGAAAGGGAAAAGAATAGAAAATAGAAGGCAAGAATACAGACTAGTTAGTGGGAAAGGTGGAGAAATGTGTCCTTCTAGATGGATATCTAGAAAGCTCTATGTTTCTTGGTAAATGCAGCATTTGATACTCCTTAGTGTTTTTTAACTTTTTTACAAAAGAACAATTAAGTCAATCTTCTAGCACCAATGACATATATCTTATAACCCTCTCACTTTTGTTGAAAACAGCATGCATTTAAAACTGAAGTGTGTTCACAGGGCACTTTTTATTAGGAATGAGAATTTTATCAGTGGCCTTTGCATTACTTTCAGTAAGTCATCACCAGAAAGTTTCATAAGCACTCTATTATTTACTTGGCAACTGAATTTTAATATGGCAATCAAAGTTCGTGAGTCTGGAGTCAGAACTGGAAAGTAATATAATACACTTTAACAAAGGCCAGAGTAAGTAGACTGCAATCATCTCAAAGTCTCCTGGGTTCTCAAATATGGGCTACTATTCCTGGCTGGTAACTATAATGAACTGCAAATTTGGCTTTTGTGGGTTGCATTTAAAGTTTTATGTAGCCCATCTTTTACCTGAATGGGTTCCACATTCTTGCCTTTTTCAGAGAGAGGAGGAGTTGGTCCTGGGACTTGAACTCAGGGCCTGGGTGCTATCCCTGAGATTTGGTGCTCAAGGCTAAAGCTCTACCACTTGAGCCACAGCTCTCATTCCCGCTTTTTAGTGGTTAAATGGAGAAAAGATTCTCACCGACTTTCTTGCCTGATCTGGCTTTGAACTGCAATCCTCAGATCGCAGATTCCTGAGAAGCATGGATGACAGGTGTGAGCCACCAGTGCCCACTGACTCTTGCTTTTCTAGAAGCATGACTCCGGTAGTTTCCTAAGCCTTTGGTTAAGTCTACTGGGCTTTCAGCAATGCGGTTACCTCTGGATTCAGTTTCCAAAGCCTTTGCTGATTATTGGCTGTCCGTGGAGAACGTGGAGAGATCCCTCCGCCCTGTCATATTTACCTGGAAATTGAGGATATGCTGCAGTCTCTCCTTCATCTGCTGGCATCGCTGGCTCACCGCCGAGTCCAGCAGCGAGAGCCGGCCGTGGAGGGAGCCCAGGGCGCCTTCGATGACGTCTCGGTTATCACCACTCTCCGGAAACGTTTGTGAAAACAAGTGCTTGTTTTTATCCATCTCTTCCGACATTTCCTTAATGTCTTTGGCAAGAGCCTGGGGTTCCCAGAAGAAAAACCCCATTTCCCGGGTTAGCTCCAGAAATCACTAGGCAAATCAAGTCATTTCCTTAAAGCAAGTTTCCAAAACAAATCTTCCTGCTTTAATAATCAGCACGTCAAGGCAATGAGTACATCTTCGAAGTGTTTCTCCAAGAGATGTCCTCAAGGATGCTAAAACATCAGCAAATGCTAATGGTTTGCCTTGAGACAACTGAGCTTTGTCAATTGCTATTTATAAATTAAAGAATCGATTGGCATGCCGGCACTGGACCGTGAACTCAGGTCCTTACACTCTTGCTTAGCTATTTTCTCACTCCAAGCTGGTGCTCTACCACTTGAGGCACGACTCTTTTTCAGGCTTTTTGCTGGCTAACCAGAGATGAGAATCTCATGGACTTTTCTGCCCATGCTGGCTTCAAACCGTAATCCTCCTATCTCAGCCTCCTGAGTAGCTAGGGTTACAGAGTGAGCCACCAGTGCCTGGCCAATACTTATTTTTAAAGTCTGTCATTTGAGATGGGAGGATTTGGGAGACCCAACAGTTTTATACAAAAAGCTCTCCATTGCTCTCCTCTTCTTACACACACAAAGAAAGCATAAAAACGCAAATCTAAGTAGGACCGAGAGCTTTTTGTAGTTGAGCAATTCTGCTGTGCAGGTACGACTTGGAAATGTACCTTTATGAACTTTAGAGCCGTGGTCTGCTTGGCTTTTTCGTCTTTCACTATGAGTAATATCCCCTTATCCACATTCTCCATGCTTGGAAATCCCTGTGTGAAGGAGAATGGCCACACCTACCTCTTGGGTGAAGAGACAGGTCTCCGTTTCTTGGGGTAAAAGTACCGGAGCGACAAACAAACGCTCTTCCACATCATCCAGCCACGTGGACGTCGCTGACACCCCATCATACAGCTTCTGCTCCAGGCGGATATCCTGCCCCTTTGCCCTGGCCCCCTGCAAAAGACACGCACGGGCTCACACAGACACAGGTATCCAGGGATAACAAGCGCACCATGGTGGTCTGAGACATCAACGGGAAACCCCAGGGCCAGGGGCTTTGCGTCTGACAGGCTGGAATCACGGAACCCAGACCGAGTCAAAGCGAGTCAAGCACAGCCAGCGCATGCTTACCTGGGATGAAACCTCCTCCAAGGCCTGGCTCAGTCCTCCCAGCACTGATGTCACTGTGGCCGGGCCTTGCGTCTGCCCCTCGGCCGGGTGCAGAGGCCCTCCCTGCAGCAGGCGGGGCCGGCTGTACAGCTGCGGGTGACACGGGACATCTTACACGAGCGTTCTGTGTCCTCGGCCCCCGCCCCCCCCCCCGGCCCCGGCACGCTGCAGTGTACCAGTTTCTGTGTACAGCGCCTCACAGGGGAGCTTTGTCGGAAAGGTGTGGAATAGTTCCTGGGCTGGGTTACAGATCAGAAACTGTAGCCACGCAGGTCTCATCTGAAGCCACGCGGGGCATTCTGCCTCGAGGCTTGGAATTTATTGGAAGAAAAAATGGCTCTGAGCAGTGGGGGCCGTTAATTTAGAACTTGATCTTGTTAATTTAGAACTCCCCCAGATTGTGTCTGTTTTTACCCAGATGAGTCCACCTGTATGCAAGAATGCTGGTTTGTAAGTATAAAAAAGGAGGGACTTTGAAGGTAGATGCTGGTGGCTCACACCTGTATTTCTAGCTCCTCAAGAGGCTGAGATCTGAGGATCGCAGTTCGAAGCCAGGCTGGGAAGCAGAGTCTGTGAGATGTAAGACTCCCATCTACATTAAAACTATCAAAAAAAGAAAAAGCTGGAAGGGGAGCTGTGGCTGAAGTGTTAGACTCCAGCCCTGAGAAAGAAAAATTCAGGGACAGTGCCTCGGCCCTGAGTTCAACACCCAGGACTGGCAGAAAGAAAGAAAGAAAGAAAGAAAGAAAGAAAGAAAGAAAGAAAGAAAGAAAGAAAGAAAGAAAGAAAGAAAGAAAGAAAGAAAGAAAGAAGGAAAGAAAGACAGAAGAAGGAAAGAAAGAAAGAAGTAAAGAAAGAGAGAGAAAGAGAAAGAGAGAGAGAGAGAAAGAGAGAGAGAGAGAAAGAAAGAATGGAAGGAAGGAAGAAAGAGAGAAAGAAAGGAAGGAAGGAAGGAAGGAAGGAAGGAAGGAAGGAAGGAGAAAGTTTGAAATCAGACAGATCTGTTCCTCCCTTCCAGTCTGCCTCTTCCCAACCTCTCGGCCCTTAGGTGTTAGCCTATGGGGGAGAACTACAGGGTGAAAATAAAGTCTCAGGGTGTTTGGACGTGTTAATGGCTAGACTTCAATCATGCTCATGAAATAATGCTGCCATTCTGCTCCAAAATTGTGACCGGTGATGGGCTTTGTCCCTTCCCTTCCTTCCATTTTCACACCCAACAGAAGAAAACCACCTACAAGGGCCCACGATACCTAACAGCGTTCACATACAACACGTGTCCTAAGAAGAAGCGTCAGAGTGTTCCCTTTCCAACCCCAGACGCAAGCGAGTCAGGACCACGAAGCCAGCCTCGAGCAAAACAGCCACCATGCAACAACGCTGGTGTGGGAATACAGGAGGAAAGAGAGAGCAAGACAGAGCACTCTTCCTCCGAGGGCCAGCAGCGGGTCACGGGTGGACGGCCAGCTTCACCACTCAGGATGAGGCCTGTGGGTGCTCAGCGCTGAGTGAGCTGGGGGGCGAGCCCTGGGGGCTGTCTAATGTCCCGGACAGAAAGTAGGCAAGAAATAAATCAGCATAAATCTGGACCCCTCAGAAGCAAGAACAGGCCCTGGGTCAAGGCTGCGTCTCCTGCTTACAGTGAGAACGGCAGCTTCCTCCGACCGATGGTAAAGGACCTGAAGTTTCTGTTGATGGTGGTCACTTCTTGGAGCAAGCCTGGATAGACAGAGTCCTGTCCGCCTCCTCTTGATCTCCCCTGACCCCTGGCTTCTGCATCTGGTGGACCAACCACCATTATGCACCCGCCTGTTCCGTCCCCTTGGATTTGTCACACTTGGAGGAATGCAGCCCCCTTCCAGCCCTCACCCCAGCCCAGCTGACCACCGGCATCTGCCTCTCTGACCCTGTGGGTTCCCAGCCTGGGTCTCATTAAGACCTTCTATACTGGACACAGGAAGCAGCCATGAACAGTCAGCTGAGTTGACAACTTAGCTCCAGATCGGGTGAATTCTCTTTGGGCTAGGTGTGTATTCCCTTGACTCTACCTCCAATTTGAATGTTGAAATGGATTATGCTAATACAGAATCAGATATGATCACCCTTGAGGAAATATGTTATCTGGACATTAAATGAGCTTTTACATACAAGTATACAATTATATAGGGAAAGGTGAAACTGGCTCATTCAGAAAAATGTAGAACTGGGCAGGACGGCTCACACCTGTAATCCTAGCACTGAGGAAGCCGAAACGGGAAGACTGTGAGTGCAAGGTCAGCCTGTCTAAAGAAAAGCGAATGAACACGATTTTCAAAAGGAAAGAAAATGAGAAAGCAAACAGGCAGAAGGCATCATGTGCACATGCCCTAGTTTGAACTCAATAATGAAGGGGTAGATGGCTGTCGTTAAATTCTCTGAGCATAAATGTAAAATCTCTAAGATATTCATTGATATATAAAAGAAAACAGTTTGCTACCGCTTGTTCCTGCTCCTGTTCCAGAACATTCTGTAGTAGTTTCTGCTTGGTACTAAATTCTTGATGAAGGCTTTCCCACTTCTTTCTCATCTGGTCTTCTGCCGACGACTTCTCCCCTTCCAACTCCTGGGATAACACATCAGGGTTTTCACTATTAGAAGAATAAATAATCTAAGTTTACAATGTGTGCAAAAGGACGAGACAGATCACTTACTGTGCACTACACCCAGCCTGAAAACTAGGAACAAAATCATCTATTCATTCCTTTCCACATTAGAAGCATACATCAAAATACAAGCGTTGGGAGCAGGAGACGTGGATAAAATTAATCCTGAAGAACATTTTTAAGGGCAACAAATGGATAATAGCTAAATACTAGATAAAAACAATCCCCCACACACTCAGAATTATAGTACAGTATGAATACAGAGGGGAACCCTAGGATAAGAAGCGGATAAATGAACTGGAAATCTTGAACATGTTCTGCAGCTCACTGAGAGCATCTGCCCTGCAGAGAATATTAGGGCATGTAATGAGGGGAGGTTTGCTCTGGCCCACAGAACTCAGGCCTGGTGGGGTCCTCTGCTCTGGGCTGGAGGTTCGAGCCCTAGCACAGGAGAAGAAAAATAGTAAAAAAAAAAAAAATCCCCCACAGGCACACATTGGGTCTGTGACACTGATGTGTTTCTCTTCAGCCAAGCCTCAAAGGTGAGCGTCCACCTGCACTGTGCCCACGGGCCGGCCTGTCCAATGCCAGGCCTTCAGTTAATGAGGACTGGGAATGCTGAGGGTACCAGGAATGATCAGCAAAGCTCAGCACGCATGCCAGCCAAGAGGCCCAGCTACAGAGTCGTATGTTCACACTGGGCCCTCTGTTGAAGTGAAAAAAACAAAAATGAGGAGTCCACACATGCACTATTCCAGAGCTTGCTCTTCTCGAGCTTGTCTCTGGATACAGTCTTTTGAAGGAAAGCCTAGAAATTTCTAGAAGCCCAAGCCCCAGGATTGCTATCTTTTTTTTTTTTTTTTAGCACAGAACTCAGAAAATCTCCCCTATCTGTTGGGGGCATGTAAGGTTATTTTGAACAGTGCTAGTAATAGCCAAAAAGTGATGGAGGGAAAGACGGAGGAAGGGTAGGAGGGAGGGATGGAGGGAAGGAATGGGAAGGAGGGAGGGAGAATCAATTTTTAAAAATAAAACCAGGAAAGATGTAACATCTTTAAGTTTTATATGAAAAACAGCAGCAGCAGCAGCAGCAGCAGCAGATCGATTCAAAGTTAGAACACAGACTTCCATTTCCCCTGGAAACCATTCTCCTTCCCTCTCAATAGCAGTGGATTTCCAGTTGAGTTCCACTGGGCCTTGCACACAGGTGCTTGGTCTTTAACAGTCAATTTGGAATATGTGAAGCCAGTCACAATTGTAGTCTGGGAAAATCAGCTCATAATTAAAAGGCTGAATCTAGTTGGGTGGTTTTTGGGGCACTGTTATTCTCTTATTTTTTTTAATACGCTTTTTCCTTTGGCTCCTCGCTGGCCCTTCATTCATAGCTATTTGTTTCCTTGGTGCTGGGGGGCTTGGAGAGAAGGGTTACAGGAAAATCAACTAAAATCCGCTGGAAGATGCTTTCGCCAGAGGGCGCAGCATGGCCTTGACATGCGTCTTGTGAAGACGGACCGCACTGTGTGGCAGGGCTCTTTGCAAGATCATTTTCGTATTTGAAAAAAAGCAAGTTGTGGTTGTTTGTCTGTCCTCTGGGATCTTTCCAATGCTGAAGGCCAAGAAAAGGAAAGAAAAATAATCAGGACAAGAGTCGTGGCCGATCCTGCGGCTTGTGCCCGGGGCCTGGATGGAGGACATGTGTGCATTGGCCTTGTATAGAGAGGAGACTCACAGGATACAGGAAAGGAGGAGAAGGGAGCAAGAGGAAATCCACCGAGTGTAAGCAAAGACAAATCTTCCTCAGTCAACACGGAAGAAATGGAGTGACCATTGACACATATTTATCAACTATTTTAATCTTGGTGGACAAGAGAGATGTGTGTGAGAGAGTGTGTGTGTGTGTGAGTGTGTGTGTGTGCTATTTCTGGGACTTGAATTCAATGTTTGGGCACTGTTTCTGAGTTTTTTTGCTCAAGGTTAGAGCTCTAACAGTTGAGCCGCATCTCTACTTCTGGCTTTTTTGTGTGTGGCTAACTAGAGATAAGAGTTGCCCTGACTTTCCTGACCAGGCTGGCTTTCAACAGTGATCCTCAGATGTCAGCTCCTGAGTAGCTAGGATTACGGGTGTGAGCCAACAGTGCTCAGTAATACAGACATTTTGACGCCTTAACATTTTAACACAATTTTTGCATTTTTAGGGTTATTTAAGTGAAAAGCTAAGGAAATATTTGCTACCCATATTCTATAATATCTACAAGTACATAAAACATAAGATTTATATGAGATAAACACTGATGTCCTATGATGTCAGCATTGATGAAACTATCAAAGAAATACTTTAAATCCCCACACTTCATTCTTCAAAGCTAATTTGATCATGACAGTGTTTCGGTTCTTATGCTGCACAGAAAATGCATGTACTTCATTTCACATTTCCAACTCTGGCCTGGTTGCTCTACCTAAGGTTTTTGTTGTTGTTGCTGCTGTTTGTATGTTTTTTGCTCAAGGCTAGCAATATACCACTGCTCCTGAGCCACAGCTCCACATCCAGCATTTTTTGTGATTAATTGGAAGTAAGAGTCTCTGGAATTTCCTGCCTGGGCTGGCTTCAAATCATGATCCTCAGATCTCAGCCTCCTGAGTAGCTAGGATTCTAGGCATGAGCTACAGAACCCACTAACATTATACATTTTTTTTTGGTTAAGACTATGCATAACATTTTTCTTCTATTTTTTCCTGCCTTTTCAATTATTTGGCATTATAAATTTTACTTTCTACCAAACTTTAAAAAAAGAAGACAACTTATCTTCCTAACACACATTCCTGGGGGAGGAAAAAATTCATAATTGGGGAACAGAGCCAAAGTTATTTGCAGACAGAACTACCAAACTACAGTTCTGGATTGGACAGGAACATGGATGTTTCACTGAACTTCTTTTTATAAAAAAATGTATTAGATTTTTAAAAGAAAATTTCCTATAAACCCTCTCAGGTGATAACATTTTCATAACAAATTTTGGCTGAACTGGGATTTGAACTCCACACTTGCTAGTCTAGCGCTCTGCCACTTGAGCCACACCCCCTGCTCTTTTGGATTTCTTTTTTTCTTTTCAAGAGACTCCGTTTTTCCCCTGATTCAATCTGGACACACTGTGACCCCATTCACACTGTGTGTGGGGCTGGCAGGTTGACCACGCGTGACCCCCATTTACACTCCCTAGTTTTTGATGGCTGAGGTTCATTCTCATGAACTTTCGCCCGGGCAGGCCCCAAAGCACAGTTCTCCACTTCTCAGCCTCACGAGGAGCAGCCAGGGTGACAGGTATGAGCACCAGGGCTCATCCAAACTCAGCTTTTCATGCGTCACACTTTGGAAACGGTAGTCATCCCTTAGTATTCACGGTCTACACAGGTGCCGTGGATACCCGGATCCCAGCAACAGACCGGGAGGGAAGACACAGATGTACTGACTCCTGCATTTCCTTAACTTGCAGACTAAAATCTTCAACTTGGAAATTCCTCAATTTCCTTAGTTCTTCTTTTAACATTTTATTTTTTTCTTGAAGATTTTTCAAGTCTTCACTCCAAACCACGTCTTCAAGCTCAAGACTTTTGCATGTAGAAATTATGGAACTAGACCCATCTTGGGCTAATTACCCTCTCTAACCCATTCTGGAAGAGGCTGCGTATGGTCAACAGAGATTATGGGGAAGCATGAAAACAGAACAATGCAGCCTGGTAAAGTTGTATCTGGATGGGATAAGAGGAGTGAAAGGACATGATGAGAGGGATATTGATGGGAATACATTGTAAACCTGAATGGACATGTCATAATACAACCCCCACTTGCATTGTTAATGTATGCTAATTACAAAGATTGACCTAACAAGAAAAGTCAAGCTAAGCATAGTAGTGCATATCCAAACTACTTGGGATGTGGAAATAGGAAGATTGTGAGTTCGAGAGCAGACTGAGCAAAGTTAGCAATCTCAAATATAAGATAAAATCTTGGGACTGGGAGCTGGGGTGGGTAGCTTGAGTGGTAGAACACTTGTTAAATCGTGAGGCTGTAGGTTCAATCCCCAGAAGTACAAAGGAGAGGAGCAGGGAAGAAGAGTCAAGATATTGAGCAGTCTCAGCCATTTGCTTTTTAGAATGCCAAGGAAGATCTGCTCTTGAGAGGGAAATGTTCTACAGTTAGAAATAATCACTCCATTAAAAACCATCCTGAGCCGGGCGCTGGGGGCTCACGCCTGTAATCTTAGAGTGTGAGGAGGCTGAGATCTAAGGATCACGGTTCAAAGCCAACTCAGGCAGGAAAGTCTGTGAGATTCTTGTCTCTACTTAATCACAGTAAAATCCAGAAGTGGTGCTGTAGCTCAAGTGGTAGAGCATTAGCCTTGGGCCAAAGTAGCTCACGGACAGTGCCCAGAGTTCAAGCCCTAGAACGGGGGGAGGGGGTGGGAGGGAGGGGGGAGGGATCCTGAATCCAATTTCATAATAAATTTACTATTTACTATTTGACTCAGGACACAAACCCTGAGCATAGTGGGACACTCATTAGCCATTACTGTCAGGGATGCTCACACCATACAAAAGAAACAGAAAGGCTTAGCAGGTGGTGATGTTCAAGATCCTGAAATGAAAGCAAAACTTGCAGGTGTTTGAAATAATGAAGCTTCTGGTATGATGTTCCCATTTCTTCCCCTGCAGGGAAACACCAGGGGAAGAGGGCAGTCAGGGGTTTGGGAACATACCCCGGACCACCTGGAGCCTCTGCCGAGTGCTGGGTGCGGATCTCCTCCCCACGGCTGGCCACGGAGCGGAGGAGGCTCTTCTGGGCTGCTAACTCTTCTTCCAACTCCTGTTCCAGGCAAAAGACAGACACAAACAACACCATCAGCCTCTCTGGACACAGGCCGCCCTTCTGAGATCACTGTTTGCAATTGACTGTTGACAACCACACTTCTCTAGCTAGAAAATTCTCAGGGAGCTTTGGCCATAAGGCTTCTAAATGTTCTCATTTTGTAAAAACCATGTGCTGCTGGCAAATCCTCCACATTTCCTTCCAAACTTAAGCTGGAACCTTATCAGCTTTGATAAAGGTTAGCAGCCCCAGAAAGAAGAAATCTGCTAGGCAACGGCGCCCTCCAGTGGTAGCAAGTGCACTTTCATCTTGCAGAACTGATTTTTTTTTTTTTTTTGGTCGGTCGTGGGGCCTGAACTCTGGGCCTGGGCGCTGTCCCTCAGCTCTTCAGCTCAAGGCTAGCACTCTACCACTTGAACGACAGTGCCACTTCTAGCTTTTTTCTTTTTGCTTATGTGGTGCTGAGGAATCGAACCCAGGGCCTCAGGCATGCAAGGCAAGCGCTCTACCACTGAGCCACCTTCCCAGGCCCTTGCAGAAGTAATAAACGTGTTGAGCTGCCTGGGATCAAAATCCTGCACTCACATCACACACCTGACCAGCAAAGGATTTGGCTTTACTTTTCCAGTTGTAGTAAAGGATTTTTCTCCTGGAAAAATATTTTCTTCTCTCTTTTAAAAAATACAATATAGGGGCTGGGAAGGTGGCTCCGTGGTAGAGTGCTTGCCTTGCATGCATGAGGCCCTGGGTTCGATTCCTCAGCACCACATAAACAGAAAAAAAAAGCAGGAAGTGGCTCTGTGGCTCAAGTGGTAGAGTGCTAGCCTTGAGCTGAAGAGCTGAGGGACAGCGCCCAGGCCCAGAGTTCAGGCCCCACGACCAGACCCCCCCCAAAAAAAACCCAAAATAATAAAAAAATACAATATAGGGCTGGGAAGGTGGCTCAGTGGTAGAGCGCTTGCCTTGCATGCATGAAGCCCTAGGTTCCATTCCTTAGCACCACATAAGCAGAAAAAGCCAGAAGTGGCTGTGGCTCAAGTGGTAGAGCACTAGCCTTGAGCTGAAGAGCTGAGAGATGGTGCCCAGGCCCCGAGTTCAGGCCCCATGACTGGCAAAAAAAAAAAACAAAATGAAATAAAAATACAAGGTGTGTGTGTGTGTGTGTGTGTGTGTGTGTGTGTGTGTGTACACCAATTCTAACTCAGGCTTGAGTGTTATTCCTGAGCTTCTCTGTTTGTGGCTGGTCACTCTACCACTTAAGCCATGCCTTCATTGCTGGCTTTTTCTGGTAAACTGGAGATAAGAGTTTGGTAAATTGGAGATAAGATTTTCTGGGACTTTCCTGCCCAGGCTGGCTTCACACTGTGATCCTCAGATCTCAGCCTCCTGAGTAGCTAGGATTGCAGGTATAGTGTGAGCCACTTGGAGCCCAGCTAACACAATATTTTCTCATATACCTTTTATACAAAGTTAAAATATCAAGGAAAATCAGTCACCTTGATCCAAACTCCATTTTTTTCCCACTAGACAAGTTTCCAATCCTCTTTTGTGGTGGTATTTACCCAAAAGTAAAACCAAATTGGATTTCTTTGGGGAAATAATAAGCCCAGTCAAGCTTCTCCCAATTTGAAGAGGCTTTCCTGAGATTGTGATTGTAAAAAAATAGATTCCAATGGGGCCAATCAGAAAGTAAGAGCATTCCATGAGGAAGAGGACGGTGGCAGAGTTGTACTGTTTGTGATCTTAAATAGATGCTTCTCTTATCAGCCCAGCCATCACCAGTCACGGGTGAACCACTGAAAAGATCAGCCAACGTCTTGCTTCTTTCAAAGAGAGGGGAAAGGTCACAGTATAACCCCTGCTTTCACTATATTTGATGTCAGTATAATTTGTGGAGGAGATGGGGAAAAACAAGTCATTTAAGGATACAGGTGGACCCGTTGCAGCAATGAGAAGTACAAGTTGTCATGTCGAAAACGAACTTTACAACTCTGGTGCAGGGTTGGGGTGGGGGGAGAATTGGGTAGGGGAGGGGCGGGGGGAGGCTGGGAAGGGATGTGAAGGGTAAACAAAGGAGGAGGCAACAATGCTTGATAAGAAATGTACTCATTATCTTGCCCATGTAATTGTAACCCCTCTGTACAGTATGTTCACAAAAAATAAAAATAAATAAAATAAATAAAAAAAAGAGAGAGGGGAAAAGGGACCCTTTAGTAAAGAACCAACTGGTCCTGTGGAAACAGTTCCCTCCGGTTCTTGGAAGAAGTCCGACGCGCCTTACTTTTTGTTGCTGGAGACTGCTCTGGCGCTGGTGCGTCCGCGTGGTGCGTGCTTGAGCCAGCCATTCCTGCACGCCAGGGCTCTGAGCGGCTGTGGGGTCCGAATCTCTCTCTTCCTTCTCTTGTGTGGCTCCCTGCTTTGAAGGAAACAGAAACGGAGGGGTCAGATGACACGCAGGCAAACCTTTTCCCGCATGGCGTGGTCTGTGATAATTATACCCAAAGAGCAGCCTTGGGACCTGAAGTCATATATTTTGTTTTTTTTAAGACCAGGACACAAAAGCCATCAAAGTCATGGTATTTTCCTGGGCAAGAGCAATAAACGGGTCATTCTATTCAGAAATATTGGAGGGAGAAAGAAATGTGACTCAGATGTGGTCACGGGGTTTTATAGCAAAAGTGTGTTTGTTGTTTTCTTAACCAGACGTTGTTTTCTTAACCAGACAATAACATTAGATCCTTTGAGGATGCGTTGTTAAGACATATCAAAGTGGAGTGTTGCTCAAGTCCTCATCCTGAGTTTGTGACCGTTTCTCTGCTCCTTTCTCTATCCAGGTCATCGTCCATCTACACCTGCATGTATGTGGGGGGGGGTCCCTATTTCTCGAAGGATACTAACCAAAAAAGATCCCTAGACTTTTGAGACATACTAAGTCCACAGTTGAATCCACACTCCAGAACTGGGAAAAACCTCAGACTTCTGAGCTGACCGCCAGCCCCAGTGGGAGAAATCAGACTGGGGCTCAAGGTCCAGGCCTCTGCTCAGTCCTGGCGGGCAGCTCGGCTGGCTGAGAGACACACCCACACGAGGAAAGCTCACTTCTTTGTGTGTCTGGGCACCCACTGCCCCACGGGGGCGCAGACTCAACCCATGCTGCTTCCCATCGATTAGTTCAAAATCCGCGTCACCCCTGGGGAAGCAGTGGTGTGTGGAGAGCTGGCCTGGCCGTGAGATGTGCCTTCCAAAATAATTTACTTGATGGCTATGAGAATGGGGATGCACAGAGGGATTCCGATTGCATGGGTCGGGTAATGAGCACATTTGCTTCCATACAGTGTCTCCCTTCGCTCGCCTTACCCCCGCCCCTCCCTCCCGTCTCCACTCACGAGTTGTACAGTTCACTTTCGTCTGTGTCCTACCCAATGGCTGCACTTTTCACCCTTTTCCCCTGAGTTCTGTGTCCTACCCCCGGCCCTCCCAAAGATATGCACACGAATGCCCAGACCTAAGGTAAAAAAGACAGAATCATCAAAAAGTTAAGAGAGAGAGAGAGATCTCGTTTCCCTCTCTTGGAGTTCGTTTGAATGAATGCCATTTTAAATACACACGCAGAGGTGCGCAGTCATTGAGTGTCTCCCTTCGAAGCATCTCCTCTTCGGCTCTCAGTGTGTGTGAGAGATGCGTCTTTGATGGGCGGGTGCTGGTCCCGGCCGCTCTTGTGATTCTGTCTCTGTGCTCTGGGTGTCATGAGGTGGCATTTGCTCCTGTGCATGAGAGTCCCGCAGGCCTCAGAGCCATGAGCCGGCAGACTCGGGAATGCGTCCTCTGAAACTCAAATCCTCCCTCATGCCGACTTCTGCCAGACGCACTGTGGCAGTGGTGGAAAACCCACCAAACCCACGGGGCCCCACCGCGCCAAGTCCACTGCGCAACCCGCGTGGAATGGACGGCCAGCGACCAGCGACATCCGTCACCAGCCAGCCCACCTCCCAGGAATGCTTGTCAAAAGTAATCACTGCGCTGGGCGTCTATCATCCTAACTACTCAGGAGGATGAGAGCTAAGGATCACAGTTCAAAGCCAGCCCAGGCAAGGAAAGTCTGTGAGATTCTTATCTCCAATGAACCATCAGAAAGCCTGAAGTGGCGCTGTGGCTCAGGTGGTAGAGCGCTAGCCTTGAGCTGAAGAGCTAAGGGACAGCACTCAGGCCCAGAGTTCAAGCCCCACAACTAACCAAAAAAGAAAAGAAAAGAAAAAGTAATCACTGAGCATTGTGTTCTGACTCTGTCCTTCTTTCAGGAATAAGCTCTGGAGACACTGTCTCTTCCAGGAAATGAAGAAACCATTTCCGGTCAGATGGGATCCATAGAGAATGAATAGAATGAGGAGAAAGGCAGCTCAGGAGTCAGCGCACCACACCCAAGCCGCGCCAGCGGCAGCCACTCAGCTGACAGCACAGCGGCCTGGGAAACCACTTCCTCTCTGTCATTCTCCTTAGCCATGATCTGGTTTTCAGAGCCCAGCCTGAAGATTTCTTCGGACACTTCCCCCAGCCCTCGGAAGCCACCAACTCCTCCAGTCTGGTTACCATCTTTAGATGGAAGCTCTCCTTTCAGATTCCGCACACCTCACTGATACTTGTAACCAACAGCGGCGGACATGGCGGCCTCAGAACAACTCACATGCACAGACGAACGTGAAGGTTCCAAGGCTTACTACTCTCAGCCACATCCCAGAGGAGATGGACGCAGCCTGTGCTGTGTGTGGCTACATTTGGTTGTTTTGGTGGTCAGTGACTTTCTCTGTGACTCAGTCATTCTGAAAACCAAGACTTGAATCACAAGAAGCAAAATGACTAAGAATCCTATTTAAGTTCCAGCTCTTTTCCTCAGGGTACAGAGGTGCTGGCAGGAGGAACGTTTATGTGTTTCTTTGTGAGGTAGAAGATGGGCTCTCTCTTATAGAGAGGCAGGAGTATGGTGGGGCCTGCCACTAAATGTGGTAGTAGATGCTCTGGGGATTTGCAGGAGCACTGAGCAATTAGGTGTTACGGGGTTGGGCTGTGGCGTGTTGGGAGAGCACATGACTTTCTGGATACAGAAAAGGACAGAGAACAAGATCAGGAGGTAGAGGAGGAGGAGAAAGAAGAAAGAAATGTGAAGGTATTCCAATGCAGTTAAAGGATATAGCCTTACTAATTGAGAGATGGCAGATTTTTTTTCCCCCAGTTAACCTGAGTTAATTTGAGACCAAGTCTAGATTCCTTTTCATTTTCTACATAAGGTGAAATGGCCGTTTGCATTACATCCATAACATAAACAGGGTTACTTTTATCCCCTGGGGTGGAAAAAATAACCAAAGTGCCTCAAAAACGGAAAAAAGCCTAATAGTTTGTTAAATCCCATCGATATTCCATATGCTAGAAATGTACCAGATGAAAGATGGCAAGTGTTTATAGGTATTTTGAAAATAACCAATGAGGGCTGGGAAGGTGGCTCAGTGGTAGAGCGCTTGCCTTGCATGCCTGAGGCTCTGGGTTCAATTCCTCAGCACCACATAAGCAAAACGAAAAAAGCCGGAAGTGGCGCTGTGGCTCAAGTGGTAAAACACTAGCCTTGAGCTGAAGAGCTGAGGGACAGCACCCAGGCCCAGAGATCAGGCCCCACAACCAGATCCAAAAATATAAAAGTAAAGAAAAAGAAAATAACCAATGACTCGTTTCAATGCAGCTGAAAATTACCTTGTTGGAGTTCTGTTAGTATCTATAGACCACCCCCCAGAAGCCTCAGGAAAGCTTTCAGCTGTGGCAGAGACAGAACTTCATCCAATTTAAACAATTTCCTGGCACCATGGGTGGGAGCTATGGGGTGGGGCTCGTGGCCCTCTCTAGACCTGACAGCTTCAACCCGGACTGTCTGCAGGCCCCGCAGTTCTGCCCTCTCCCACATAATTCAGACTGGGAGCACTTGATTGTTCTCATCACCCAGGCTGTGGCTTCAATGTCTATTGGCAGCATTGTTCACATTAAAATCCTCAGGACAGTTTATGTCACTTAAGTGAAATAAGTTTATCCTTAAGTTTTCCTTTGGAGGTTCCATTTACCCACCATCAACCATAATCCAGAAACATGACTTGTCGTAACTCTGTCAGGAAAGATGACTTTTTATTTAAGTTTATTATTAAAGTAGGTCTAATTTATTAGTTACTGCTGTTAACTTCTTACTGGGACTAGTTTATAAACTAAACCTTCTCATGGGTATTGGCTAAAACACAGAGTGGCCTCCTCAGAACACAGCCCTGTGGGTAAAGAGAGGTTTGCCTTGCTATAATTATTAAATGAAGATGAAAACACTGAGGTGGGATACAGTTTTAAGTTGAAGAACCTTGGCTCTCATTTGCACACGCTTCCCAGGCTCTGAAGGCCTGGGCCGTGGCCCCTGCCTCATCTATGGTAAGAATTCGTTAGGTTCAATTCAAATGGAATACATGACAGTTCTAAAGTATGACCACTCAATTAAATAATCTGAGGACATGTACAGGATGTGCAGGAGAGGAGAAATGAACCAAAATTACAGCCATGTCAAAGCAGATCTTCACCCATGACCTGTGCTACAACTTGAAGGGTGATTATTTTTAACTTTGATTAGTTTTCGCTTTCTTGTCTCACACCAACTCTTCTCTTTGGGTTCATGGATTCAAGAAATCTGAACAAAACCTCGCTGGAAAACCCATGTAAAAGGCAGCGTGTGAACACACAGCTTGCTGACATGTGTCAGACAGTGGCGTCTGGCCACGTGCTCCATCCTCAGCCTAACACTGCCACAGCTCAACTCATCTCACCTGTGGGCTGGGGGCCAGCCCTGGGCACCCACCTGGATGTCGAGCTGCTTGTGGTGGAGGGCTTTCTGCAGCTCCAGGAGGCTCCCCTTGAGCGTCCGCAGCTTCACGGCCAGCTGCTCGGCTTCGTCCTTCGTGTGGGCCTTGCCTTCCAGCAGCAGGTTCTCGTTGTGGACGGACAACTGCGACAGGGCCACCACCTTCTGCTCGATCTCCACCAGCATGTTCTGGAACAGCAGGAAAAGCATGGGAGCTGCATATCCCACCAGCCCTTGGGAAGACTGCATCCTGAGAGACGAGCAGGCTTCCCGGGGTTACTTTTGCCACTTCGAAAAGTGTGTGGATTTTTGTAATTGCCTGGGTTTCTTAATTCGACATGCCCTCCCCTCCCTCTCTGTCTAAGGTATAGGGGCAGTATTGAAGATTTGAAGATGGGGTCTCCTGGCCACTAGACAAGTGTTGTACTACTTGATTCACATTCCCAGTAGTTTATTTCATTTTATTTTTTAGTTTGTTTTTGACTGAATCTCCTACTTTTGCCTTGGTCGGTCTCAAACCACCATCCTCCTCTCTTTGTCCTCAGAGCTGAGATTACAGGCATGTGTACCCCACTCCACGGATTTTCTATTTTCAAGGCTATGTATTATACAATAATCCCCTGGAAATGACACATGAGAAGCATATTTTATCTAGTGTCAACAAATAATGAGAGTGTTATCCCATTACTACTGTCATTTTAATGTTTTAGTGTTAGATTAGGAGACATATATAAAAATATCAAGCAATCAACCTTTTTTTTCTTGTCACCTTGTAGAGAACTCTCCTTTCTCAACCCATTGCTTCTTTAGGTTGATTATTTTTCTCCAGGTCACTGCCCTTATCTCTTTTTAAAATAAATGCTGTTCATTATTTGCCTGGGTCTGAGATTTACCCACATGCCCAGGTGTGGGGTGCCACTGGCCAGGGGTGGAATCCACAGGTGGGCCTGGAGGAGGGTTTAGGAGAGCTGGTCCTCTAGGTGGATCTTTTCTCTTTTTCTCTACCAATCATGAGGCTAAAAGTCTTCTTTCTCCATTCACTCTGCCATGAGGTCCCGTGCTACCACAAGTTCAAAGCAACATGGCCAGTCCAGAGTGCATTGGGAGCTCTCCTGGTGTGCCAACACAAACCTTTCTTCTTCTTACACGGAGTTTCTTAGGCTTTCTATTACAGTAGCAGAAAACTAACATGCATTCTCTTCTATGTGTGTGGAAATTTTCCTAATAAAGAGCTAGGAAGACAGCATGAGAACAAAACCTTTAATGTAAGTAACTCCTCACATCAGTTGCCAGAGTCCTAACATGGGAGGAAGTAAAAAGTTCTCTGCTTCAAAAGCTCAGAACCACTGGCTCATGCCTATAGCTTTAGTTACTTGGGAGGCTGAGATCTAAGTATTGCAGTTCAAAGCCAGCCCGGACAGAAAAGTCTATAAGACTCCTATTTTCAATTGAAAAGCAAAAAGATAGAAACAAAACAGTGGTAGAGCACTAGCCAAGTCTTCTTATTTGTTTGGCATTTCCCTTGAACTACTAAACACAAATGTTTTGAAACACATCCACTGGAAAGCAGAATATTTTGTCCAGTGTGGATACTACTGACAGTACGAGATAGGTTCTGGTTTTGTTTTTTCCCTAAATCGCGTGCACGTGTGGGCTCACTCAAGCTTTTAGGCCCCCGACGCCTATAGAGAGCATGGGTAGTGAAGAATCACGTGTGTGCCCCAAGACGCTCGGCCTTTGTGTCCTGTGCGAGGTGTGGGGGACGCAGGCCTACCTGGCAGTCCTCCAGCTGGGCCTCCATGTCCATGGGGTCCTTGGGGGCAGCCAGCGCGACGTCCAGACTGGCCTTGGTGTTCAGGAGCCAGTGGTCCAGCTCGTCGGCCTCGCTGCGGTACCTCTGCAGGGCCTGCTCCTGCCGCTGCTCCTCCAGCTGCTCGTTCAGCTTCTCCTGGACGAGGTGGAGTAGAGCGGGACACAGATCAGTGGGGCTGGGGGGAGAGGGGAGCCGGGGGAAGGTCTCTAAGCCACCCTCTCCCACCCCCGTCTATCTACATGGCAGGCCACAGCAGGTGTCGTGTCTTGAGATGAGTATTTTGGAAAGTGTTCCTTCATGACTCTCATGGGCCTTAGAGCTGAACATAACACCTGTAGACAGTATTCCAAGAGAACCAGGCAGTCATGGGAATGATGGAAATAAGCCAAAGATGAGAACCGAACTGTAGCATAAGGCAGCGGCTGGTAGATGACAACAGACACTTGAACTCAGTGTCTGAGAAACAGAAGGGAGTGGTGCGGAGCCTGGCAAATGGAAGAGCACTGACGGATTCTGCTCCCCAAAGAGGCAGCCAGCATGCAGTTTCATGGGAAACGGTGACTTGGTGTTGCTGAATCTTAAGTGAAATCCAAACTTCAGGTTCGACCTCTGGGCTTTTCAATGCTTAAAAATAATTTGTGTTGGCTTTTGGGCATTTACCCAAATGTTTACAAACAAGACCATACTAAAGCTACCAGCACAACTATGTTTATTGCAGCATTATTTACTATAGCTAAGATATGGAACCAACTCAGATACCCCTCAGTAGATGAATGGATCAAGAAAATGTGTTATATATACACAATGGAATTCTATGCCTCCATCAGAAAGAATGACATTGCCCCATTTGTTAGGAAATGGAAAGGCTTGGGAAAAATTATATTAAGTGAAGTAAGCCAAGCCCAAAGAAACATAGGTCCCATGGTTTCCCTTATTTGCAATAACTACAAGCAGAAAAAGTCAGATAAGTTGATGTTAGGTGAAATGAACCCTAAGATATGTATTCAAATGTTTTTTTTCTTTCATGCATTTGTTTCTAACACATTTATAAGATTATTTCTTTGTTGCTTTGTATGTCCCTCCCCCACAGTATAACCCCTGCTTTCACTGTATTTGATATCGGTATAATTTGTGGAGGGGAAGGGGAAAAATAAGTCGTTTAAATAAGGATACAGGTGGACCCATTGCAACAATGAGAAGTACAAGTTGTCATGTCGAAAACGAACTTTACAACTTTGGTGGGGGGGAGGATTCGGTGGGGGGGCAGGGGGAGGCTGGGAAGGGATGGGAAGGGGAAACAAAGGAGGAGGCTACAATGCTTGTTAAGAAATGTACTCATTATCTTGACCATCTAATTGTAACCCCTCTGTACAGTATTTTCACAATAAAAAATAAATAAAAATTTTTAAAAAAATAATCATTTGTGTTGGAACAGATGCTAGTGGTTCATGCTTATAAGCCTAGCTACTCAGAAGGCCAAGATATGAGATCTGAGGATTGTGGTTCAAAGCCAGCCCAGGCAGGAATATCTGTGAGACTCTTATCTCCAATTAAGCACCCAAAAAATCCCAAAGTAGAGCTATGGCTGGAGTGGTAGAATATTGGCCTTCAGCAACAGAGCTCAGGCCTAGGCCTCAAGTTCAAGCCCCAAGATCAATACCAAATCAATCGATAAAATGATTTGTGTTGAAAAATTTCTTGCTAATCATTTTATTTTGAAACCCCACAAGAGTAAGGTCCATATGAGTGAATGAAAGTTAATTCTTCAGATGGGTTAAATATCTTGTTTTTAAAATAATCTTAAAACTATTTCCCATTTAATAGTCTTTATTTAAAATTTTATTAGGTAGTCGAACATGGAGATTATCAGTAAGTAGGGCAGATACAATGATATTAAATAAAATAAGAAATGTAGGAGTCAGGTGCTGGTGGCTCACGTCTGTAATCCTAGCTACTCAGGAAGCTGGGATTTAAGGTCTGAGGGTTGTGGTTTGAAGCCAGCCCAGTCAGGAAAGTCTGTGCGACTCTTATCTCCAATTAACCACCAAAAAAGCTGAAAGTGGAAACATGGCTCAAGTGGTAGAGTGCCAGCCTCAAGTGGAAGAGCTAAGGGACAGCATTATAGCTCTGAGTTCATGTCCCAGACCCAGGAAGAAATATATGATGAGCTGAATTAGGATTTAAACCATATTCAATTCACATAGAATTGAGAGCCAGTGATACACAGGAAGATTCTGGGAGACAGAGCAGGTGTGGTAGAAGTTTTCCTGAAACCTCAAGTCTAACCCAAATGTAGAAATATTCTGCATATTTAGGACCAAGAAGTATAAAGAATATCAATAGAAAAAAAATCACTGATTTTTCATGCATGCATTGCGGTAGCCAGCATGGGTCTCTATCACGCAATGTTAAGGTAACCGGATGGTGTGACTTTGCATGCATGTTCTCATGAACGGGTGTGGCCCGGCAGCCAGTGAGCGGGAACAAGCCGGGACCACCGTGGCCGCCCACAGGCCCTGCTGTTATCCCTACCCGTCATCCTGACCTGGATCCCCCCTCACCTCCAACAGCTGCCGCTTTCCCGACGCCTTCATCCTGATGGTGGACATGCGCTCGGCCAGGACGGTGAGCGTGGACTGCAGGGCCAGCCGCTCCGCGGGGTCTGACTCCTGGCACTCGGCCGCCAGCTCCGCCGCCAGGGCCGCCTGGAGCCCGCTGATCTCATCCTGCAGCGTGAGGATCTCGTCCATGAGGGCCTGCAGGGGACACTGAGGGTCAGACTCATGGATGGACTTCCGATGGGGAGACCAGACACGGCCTGGTGGGGTCTCACATCCTCGGAGACTCTGCAGGAAGACTTTTCCCCCTGGACGCCACTGACCCAGCAACCTGGGGGCTGCTCACCCGAGTGGTGAAAGGATGGTGCCAGGCAGAATTCCGGGGTGTTTCTGGTTGTAATAGGGTGACACCGACTAATGTCAGTGACCTATGGGCCTTCCCGGCTTGTCCGGGGAGTGCGTCACTCATGTCTGCCTCTATGCTGGAATACCCTAAGTCATCACGGCTCCGTCTGATAAGACAGAGGAAGCCTGTAGCCCACTTCCACCATGTGACATGAGGGTCATTTCCCCTTCTCCACTCGGCTCTCAAAATCACGATTTCCAGGACCTCTTTTCTCAGGGCAGTCGATTCTGATCCTCCAATTGAGGACAGACATCTGTGCTCAATTCCTAGCTTCTGTTTTCTATTTGCATGTCTCACGGGCTGTTTCCAGTATGCCGACTATTGTTGTATTAAAATTCCAGGAGGTTGGGGATGGGCAGGAGATGGACAGAACTCCCGGCCCTGGATAAGAGCCGGGGGAGGCAGGGAACACACAGGCAAACAGGGCTGGTCTCTTCAGATGACCGTATGGAGGCTGCCACAACCGCCAAACCAGATGGCAGGATCCTGAGCCCCTTCTAGAAGGGTCAAAGTTCAAACACTTGGAGGGTAGTGGTCTAGGAGATGGGTGGAGCTTGGAGGAGAATGGCATTGCTATGGTCACTCCAGTCCCTGAGGGGCCTCATCAGTGAAATGAGGTAGGGAAACGAAGCTGCAATGGTGTTGCTTTAATCTCCTCCTTCACCCCCCCTTCCCCAAGCTTGGTGGGTCAAAAGAGCTGGCAGGAACCCTTCCAGAAGGCGGTTCATCAACAACAACCAAAAAGGCCTAAAAATTGATGAGTGTGCATTTCGATATCTCTTTTAAGAAGTTACAAAAGTGTCAGAAATGTGAAACCACTATTGCTCAAGGTGCAGACTTCAGATGAGATGTTCACATCGTCTGTGTTATCCTGAGAGACCCCGTGTTACAAAAGCAGGAGATCCTATCTTACTCCACCTAGGAGTATTGTCTATAGCTGTCCTAGCTGGAAAGATAGAGAACCTTCAGGACAGAAGTATAGAGCTTTATTTACACACACACACACACACACACACACACACACACATACACACACACATACACACAGTCTTCTTACATGCTGTGCAAACACCCTAGGCCATTTATTGACTTTGCCTGCATTGACAGGCATGTGCCATCATACCAGGCTTTTTTTTAATGGCTCTTAATTCCTATCTAGTGATGACATCTTCCTCCCTCCACCCCCTCCTCCCCACCACCCCCTCAGGCTGCTGTAGGCTTGTCCCAGGCTCCTGTGCTCTGGACAGCAGTAGGCGCCACCTTCACATCACAACACCTGACACACAGGTGAACACCTGGCTGTGTAGACTGCAATGAGACTGCACACCTGTGCTGTGGGTCCACAACACAGCATCACTGAGGATGTCTCCATATAGATGGGCTTCTAAAACCAGTGCATTTCCAATGTCACCTGATTGTCTTAGGTTACTATCACCAGCTCTGTTCTCTTCATAAAGGAGAAGCTCTGTCTAACTTATGTAACCATTCCTAAAATTCCTGAAGTCAGAACAATCGCCAGACAGGAGCCAGCACCCCCCAGATGCCATCCAACTGCACCTTTGCCCACAGCAACCTGAAACTTACTCTATTCCAAGAGCTAGTGGTTTGGACACCCACCGGCTAGTACTTCAGTGGGTAGATTTGGGGTGCGTTTTATCCTGACAACACTGACACTCACAATAACATCAAAACCCTCTGACCACGGTAAGGAAAGATACTTTGTGAAAGAGGAGGAAATAAAACTGCATGCATGCATGGAGCTTGTAAAAGGGAACACGCAGGGTCCGCTTCTGTTTTCCCCTGTAGAGCGCTCCGGGGAGCCGTGGCAGGTGTGGCCTACCACGGTGTGGAATTCACCCCCATGATCCCACCACATGGAACCTTGCGTATTCCACCAGAACGGCCAGCGGGAGGAGCTCACCACCCCCATCCGTCAAGCGGGAAGCTGAAGCCCCCACCATGTTTACCTGATGCTCAGCCATCTGGCTCTCTGGACTTCGGCTGGGCTGAAGACCCTCGCTCAGCTTCATCTCCATGGCTTCCATCTTTGTGGAGATGGACTGCAGAGAGTCTTGGTATTTCTGTTGGCGCTCCAGGGCTTCATAGAGGGTGCGCTGCTTTTCACTGATCTGGACAAGAAAAAGGGATCTTAGCAACAGTGGGGGACCTCTTATCTTCCACCTTACCACACTCCTTTCCTCCTTGCTTTACCCAACTGGGGGCTGGATGTGTAACTGCGTGAGTTGCATAACACTGAAGGAGATGGGTGAGTGTAAAGCCAATCCCTAGCTGGTGGGTGGGGGAGGTGGGAGGGGGAGACTTACCACATTTTTTAAGGTTTCCCAAGAACGCTGCAAATCACTCAGCTTGGCAGTAGCAGATGGTTCCAGGCCTAGTTCGTAGGACTCCTGAGATGCCACCACCGGGCTGGGGGCAATCCTGGAAGCGTCCAGCTGTAATCTCTCAGCAGACAGGGCTTGGTAATAAGCAATGTCCTGGGAGGAGAAGCCAGTATTACAGTCAATGTGTGGACCAGAGTCTGGATCAATAAGCCTTTGGGTACCATTGACCGTGCAGAATGAAGGGTCTTGGAATTGGGGCCTGAAAGGAGTTTATCCCTTTTTCTAGGGCCTAAGTGAGTACGTGCTTGAGACAAGAATTTAAAATTACCAAAGAATATTCTAGTTCTTTTACGGTTGTGGTTAATAGACAGAATCAACTTTAGCAATATTTATTGTTGTGTAACAAAAGGAAAATACTACCTGCTTGGTAATTTTTTTCCCAAGAAAGTTCTTTACATTCAAATGAGGAATTGCAAATAAAGATCTGTTTGATCTCCCATGATACGTATTTTTAAAAAATTTTGTTGATGATAAAAGTGATGTGCACAGAATCAACTCCAAATGGATCAAAGACCTCGGAGTCAAAGCAGACACTGAAAACATTACAGGATGGAATAGGAGAAACCCTAGGTCTCCTTGGCTCAGGCCGAAATTTTCTTAATAGAGACCCGGAAACACAACAAATCAAAGAA
>NW_012267314.1:3414988-3429537 GCF_000151885.1 Dipodomys ordii | reverse complement strand
AAAAATTTAAATTAAAAAAAAGTGATGTGCAGAGGGTTTACAGTCACATAAATCAGTAAAGAATACATTTCTTTTTGGACCACATCACCTCCTCTTGCTCTCTCTCCCAGTTTAATGACAGAGGTCTAGCAACTCTTGGAAATACATATTTTAAAAAAGTTACTCAGGGACATATTGACTTTGGTGTTGTCTCCCACAAGAATGAGCACCAAAACTACCCTAGAACACCAATGAAATAAGAAGAAAAAAAATTAAGGAAATGGGGACATGTTCTTCAAAGGAAATCACTGGAGATGGGTTCACTGCAAATGAAACATATTGTCCAAATTCCTAGTAAACATAACTTTGCCAATATTTCAGATGGCCAAAATTTATGTCTGATTTTATATTTCATGACATGAAAATACAAAGGATTTAAGTGTTGTACAAGCATTTGAAGACTGAGCAAAACAGCAACATCATAGAATCTAAGTGACCTCGCTACTAAACTATTGTTCAGTGCTCTAATGAAAGTTCTGAATAATTTTAAAAGCATTTCTTAAAATAAATAAATCTATAGACACTAACTTGACAGCTGCAGCCCAATGATCATTCTCTGTGTCTAGGTTTATTATTCACAGAACCCACATGCAAATATTTTAATATTAAATTAGGGGAATGTAATGAGGAAATTGAAAATATCTAGGACAGGAATAATTAAAAAAAAGCTTTTCTTCTATTCCTTTCCTGCAAGACCCCAAAATATCATCAGAATGGATGAGGAAGGCTTAGACTTTTGAATGTTTTAATCTCTTGGGTTATAAACAACATTGTATGTTTTAATAGAATTGAAATTTACTCTAGAAAGATTATATGATTGATGTGTTTCAATAACTTCTATGTATACTTATCTGTCACTTGATACAAGTTGAGTCAGGATGTAACTAGCAATATTGACCATCTGTATGTTGCTGTTCTAATCACTGTAATTCTACTCATAATTGTAATGCTAAAGATGAGGACATCTATCTTGAAAATACCTGAGCCCTGATGAGAAGCACTTCCGGGGAAAAAAATTACTGAAGAAGGAGGAAAGCAATAGCCATAGGGGAAGCAATAGCAGAAAATGACCTGGTGTTTGGGGGGGTCTGCTGGAGGGCAGACCGGGAGTGGGCGGGCAGCAGAGTAACATCGGCCTACCAGTCCTGGCACCTGAGAGTCTTAAGCAAGTTTCCTAAGAGGCTGAGAGACAGAAGCAAGGTGCTAGCATTTCATGCATCAGCCCTCCACTGAGGTGGGGAGGGGTAGTGAGGGCTAAATGAAAGAACACTACATGATGGTGACACTTGCTACTTGTACTGTTGCTGACAAAGCTTCTAGATCATTCCCTAATGATTACTGCAGTGATCTAATTATTCCATCTTTCTTTTTGGTAGTCATTTTTTATTGTTTGTTGTTATTCTGGGTTAAAGTCTGGCTATATAACTCAGGCTGGGCCCGAAATTAGCTATGTAGCCTAGACTGACCTCAAACTCACGATCCTTGTGTCTTAGCTTCCTGTCAACCGTACATGTGTGCACCACCAACCATCTCTTCAACGGCAAGTGTATATAAGTTTCAGATCTATATACCCATGTGTTTGGCTACATTACCGTGCTTAATTTGTACTGTTCCCAAAGCCAGGTATGCGCAAGAGAAAAACTCAATGTGTTCAGAGCTTGCTACATGACTTCAGTCACCACTAGGAGTTTGGGGCATATTTTCTATGGATAACAGGGACTAGTGGAGTATTACTAAAGAAAAGAATGGCTGGGGCTGGGAAGGTGGCTCAGTGGTAGAGTGCTTGCCTTGCATGCATGAGGCCCTGGGTTCGATTCCTCAGCACCACATAAGCAGAAAAAGCCAGAAGTGGCATTGTGGCTCAAGTGGTAGAGCGCTAGCCTTGAGCTGAAGAGCTGAGGGACAGCGCCTAGGCCCAGAGTTCAGGCCCCATGACTGGCAAAAAATAAGAAAGAAGAGAAAGAAAAGAGGGAAGGAAGGAAGGAAGGGAAGAAGGAAGGAAGGAAGGAAGGAAAGCAGGGAGGGAGGGAGGAAGGAAGGGAGGGCAGGCTTTAAATGTGTTTAATTTCTTTTTACACTATGCCCTCTAGTATAAATGAATACAGTTCCCGCAAGAGCTAGGATAAAATAAATTTGTTACTAAAAATCCCTTCTTTCTGTTGTACACATGGCACATGCCTACTGTAGGTAGAAGTGACAACTGATTTTTTTTAAAGGACTGGATACAATGAACCCAATGTATATCCTACAAAATTAAGAAGAGTGAAGTGAGGGGCAGGGAGGAGAAGGATGGGTGAGGATGTTGAAGGGGTGCCACTGACCAAGACATATTTTACTCACAAACAGCTTTGTTCGATGGCAACTCCTCTGTACAACTACTTAAAGATACTAATTTAGAAAAGTATGTGAAACTCTATCACCTTCTGGGGGTGGATAACGTAGGTCTATTTAATGAATACACACATTTGATAACATAAACCAACAGTCCTGTGACTATCCCAGTCCACACTGGAATCGTCCTTGGAGATGGAAGGAAGGTTAGGGACTGCCTGTCGAACGGATTCCTAAGCATGAAACCTGAAGACCTGTAGATATTCGATGTACATTCTCCAGCTTTGATTCTTCCTGTGGTTGTTTATTTTTCTGGGCTGTTTCTGGGCTTTTGACTCATGCCCTCATTTGGCTGTTCTGTCTCATAGCTAGCACTCTACTGCTTGTGCCATGCCTTCGTTTCTGGCATTTTTGCTGGTTCATTGGAAATAAGAGTCTTTCACAGTTAGTAGCCTGAGTTGACTTCAAACAGAATCCTTAGATCTCAGCCTCCTGAGTATCTAGGATTACAGGCACGAGCCACCACCATCCAGCCCTACCTTCCAGTTTAAAGAGCACTTTCATGATTAACATCACACTTCACTGTTAAGTCTGAGAGTGAAGTAATCTCACCTCCCACTCACAAAAAGGAGGACAAGGACTTTTCCAAGGCCACTTACCCTAGAACAGGAAGGGCAGAGATGCTGTGGAGCTTCTGCCCTCAAGGCCAGGAGTTTGCCTCCTGTGCTACTGCTTTTTATTCAAGCCAATACTTCTCTCAATGCTTCTGTGGAGTTCGAGTCTCAGACTGCATCAAGGCAGAATAAGAAATTGCAGCGGGCTCCAGGGACGCGCCAGGGTTCTGCTCCCGAGTGAGCTAAGTTATTATTACCCTACTGCTCGGCGCTAGTGCTGGCGAGCAAACCCACTGGCTGTGAGTGGGCTCAGTGCTTTATGTAACGAGGATCTACTTACAGCACAAGCCAAACCCATTGAACAGCTGTGCTTCTATGAAGCGGTTATATTTGGCTGGGCCTTGACATGGCTGTGAACATACTGCCCAGGGTTTGGAGTTATCCTAAAAGAGACCGTTTTGTAATCTAGGGCTTTCTGGTCAGTTGCTCCTCACAAGGTTTCCTTGTCTCCTCATTTGTACTGCTCTACTAGAATAACATGTGGTGGTCACGACCACATTGATTTATTTGAGCGATGCCAAGCAAGACTGGTTTACTTTGTTTACAGCTTCCACCGAGTCAAACTGTCTGACTTGGCCTAACCTAAGACATCTCCTGCTAACTCGCAGGACCCTGGATCGATATGTTAGGTTGCTGATGTGATTCTACTGATGGCAGTTCATGCACTGGGTTGAACACCAAGCCAACTCACCCAATTTTAAGATGCCATTAATCTTAGTGACAAGGAACGGTGACTGGCTAGTAATAAGCAGAATATTTGCCCGTTTTGCCATTTACTGGACACACGCAGGTATACATGGAAAGATACCTTATAAAAAAGTACACGGAGCTGGAGATGTGCAGCTGCCATCTGTAATCCTGGCTACTGAGGCAGCTGAGAGCCAGAGGATCAATGTTTGAGACTAGCAGAAACGTTTGATAGCCTCCATTACCAAAAGCACCAACATAGAGCAAGGCTGGAGGTGAGGCTCCAGTGGCCATCACAGCCTACCAAGGATGAGACACTGAGTTCAAACTCCAGCACCACCAAGAAAGAAAGGAAAACGTAAATAAAGGGGCAGCAAGGAGACTTATAATTTGAGAGTTCGTCTCTGAAGACTCATTATTATTCAAAATACTTATTATTATTCAAAATCATGCATATTAAATAATGCTTTTCAATATAGTGGTCAGCTGACTGGAGTCCAGTGTCTCTAGTTCTAATAACCCATGAGCACAGGGAAGGTATGTGGGGTTAAAGAATGAGCAACATGTCTTATGAATTTTTAAATCAGGTTTAGAATATAGTTGCCAATATCTCCCAGGACACCCTGAACTTCACCTTTTTGTTATGCTTTTAGATTTTATCTGGTCTTGTGTGTGTGTGTGTGTGTGTGTGTGTGTGTGTGTGTGTGTGTGTGTATGTGTCTGTCTGTCTGTCTCTCTGTCTGTACAGGGCCTTCAACTCAGATCCTGAGCTCTTGTGTGGCTCTTTTATTTATGGCGGTCACTCTAGGCCTTCACCTCTACCTCTGGCTTTTTGCTAGTTAACTGTCAGATTTGTTGGTCTGGACTGTCTCTGAATTACAGTTCTCAGATCGCAACCTCTGAACAGCTAGGACTACAGGTGTGAGCTACCTACCTGTTCCTAGCTTATCTGAACACTTTTGTTATAATTTATTCTGTTAGTCTTTCTCTGGAATTTAAGGTCCTTTGGGTGAGGTTATTGTCACCTTTATCTAGGTTCATTTCCAGTGCCCAACTCAAGGGGATGTGTCTAGCAGGTGCTCAGAACACACTGGATGAAGGAATGAACTGATAATGTCCCACAGCCATATTGATTTCTACCAAGAGAGTTTCATTACCTAAAGGCTTGAACAATTGTGCATTCCCTTTTGTTCTGCTTAGTACAGATGTCCTAATTTGAATGTTTCAGCTTCAAATAAAAAGACTGACAAATTTATAGAAGAGATTATAAAATATGTGCATGGGTTAGCAGTTTTTCTGTGACAATATAGCTCAACTCTTCTAAATTTCATAGGAATTTCATAGTTCCATTATTAAAACTGTTGAAAGTTGCTTTGGCTTAGCAATACACAACACTGTTTAATGTGCCTTACAACTTTGGGTTATCATAAAGACATCTTTAAAAAAAATTTGTATCCAGTATTTCTCATAAAAAGTTTGGCAGTAGAATTTAGAATATATTTACTGCATTGTATGCTGGAAGGTAGCCATAATTATTCTCATAATTATTCCTATATTATTTTCATGTTATAAGAAATAAAAGCAGCCAGGCACCAGTGGCTCACACCTGTACCACAAGCTACTCAGGAGACTGAGATCTGAAGATTACAGTTTGAAGCCAGCCTGGGTAGAAAAGTCCCCACAAGACTCTTATCTCCAATTAACCACTCAAAAACTCAAATTGGCACTGTGGCTCAAGTGGTAGAGTGCTAGCCTTGAGCACAAAGAGGCTCAGGGATAACACCCCAGCCCTGAGTTCCAGCCCCACAACTGACAAATAAAAAAAGAAAGAAAAGGAAATAAAAGCATAGCATAATGAACACGAATTTTTTAACACACAAAATCCATGTGGTAAAGGTCAGAATCCTGTGTTCCATGAATGTAAAGCTCACCTGGAATTAGGTTATTTTCTAACAGTGTGGCAGACGCCTTACATATTATCTTAGGATGCAAGACCCTATTTGACCTAAGTGGAGGAATGGAGACCCCAAGGTCTCTTTTCAAAGAAGCCTTCTGGGGCTATAATTTCCGGACCTAATTGTTTGCTTATCTCCCTGTCAGTAGCACAGGAAAGGAGATGACATCCTGGGCCAGAGGTCTCACCCAGCAGTCACATTTGTGCAACCGGAGCATCTGGTGGCCCTGAAACCAAATGCAATGAGGAAGATTCACACCCACAGCCCCAGGAGGAAAGAGAATGGAGTTGTGCGTCCGCCCGGAGCTCAAGGAGCGAGGAAGGTGAAGGAGAGGTACCTGGGTGACAGCGGCCTCCGTGTGAGCCACCGGTGAGGGGGAGCGGCAGGCCGGCGGGGAGGACATCTCGCTGTTGGTTCCCTCCTCCCCGGACTCTTCCGTGACAGGGGACAGCAGAGTGTGACAGCGACCTGCCGTCATCTGATACAGGAAACGCGGCCAGAAGGACAGGGAAATCAGTTAGCCAGGGGAGCAAAAATCCTGGCCAGATGCGAGGCCAAAACAGATCATTATGTAACATGGGTGCTGGTGACTGAGGCACTCATTTACATACGAAAGTCTGTGTTCACAAAAAGTTTGTGTTCAAGTGCCTACTCCTAGGGAATCATTCGCAAAACAAACTCAGATGGGGGTGTGCATGATATCCGAGTTTTGCTGTTGATCAAAAACTTATTTTCTATTTAATCTATTTTTTTAGTGCTGTGTCTTTATAAATAACTCCCTTGCCCCCCACCCAAAAACACAAATCATCTGAGTAAGGGAAAACAAATTTATGAATTGCAATGCTCTCTTTGGCATCTCAAGTTCCAAATATCTTAGGGAAATAAATGCATCAAAAACAACACCTTAGGCGGAAGTAGTAGAGTGTCCTGAAGTCAATCCCCAGAACCCAGCAAGAAAGAAAAAAAGAAAAAGGTACATAAACAAAGCAGTCTATTTCTCCAGAGGCACACCTCTGTGGGGCTTTATACTGCTTCAGGCACAACTCGTGGGAAAGAAAATAGATAGTGCAGGTTAGGCAGGAAGTGACTGAACACAGTGCAGTCTCCATGGGAGAAATAAACACCGTGGAACAGAAATCCACGCAATTTATTTCTTGAAACCCGTGGCTAAACTTTGAATTCTCTATTGCTATGGTTTTGTTTCCTCATCATAGTTTCTCTTCTAAATTTCATTCAACATGCACACAAACAGAGTGCGAGCAACCTACCTCGTTAGCTAGTTCCCCCTGGAAAATGTAACTAAATATATGTATTGTAATTTTCCCATCCCCCAGAAGACCAGACCACCCGTGCAAAGGACTTTTTTTTTTTTAACACACAAAGCACAGAGTCTTTCAGTATTATGGCTAAATTAGAATCAAATGAAAAAAAAAAAGATTTGGATGGGGAAACCCAGAACCTCAAGCCAATCATTTCATTTCATTTCAACTGGTACTGTTTATGGCTTCGGTCCTAATGTACTCCAAGCGAATGAAGCAAACAGCTCTTTAATTCAAACCTAAAAGGCAGATGTATGTGTAAATGAAGCCTCAGAAGGGATCCAGGCCCACCAGGGAGGGTCCAGTCTAGAGAGCAAAGCCGGCCCCCAGCGGGACCGACCTGAGCCTTACCATGACCACAGAGGGGTAGGCTGAGGGTGTGGGGAGGAGCTCCCCGTCCAGGTCCTCCGTCCCTTCTGCCAGTCCCTCCACCTCTGTCACCGTCAGGAGCATGGTGGCGTGCTTGGCTTTCATGGTCAGCATCTTACACTTGGAATTCAACGAGGCGATCTGCTCCTGGTAGCCCTTGATTTTGTGCGCCAGCTCCTGGGGAAACATTTGCCAGGCGCGGTGTGTTAGAGCAGCCGGGATAGGAAGCTTGTCACAGCATTCATCTTCCTGCAGCGCCGGCCAATGAGATGGCAGCGCTTGCAAGGCAGGATGTGCAGCAGCAGCAGCGGCCACAGCCAGCCAGCCTGCATCTCCACTCAGCCCCGAGCCAGACCACAGACAGACAGAGGCCCGCAGCCAGCCCCACCCCCGCAGGGGCACTGAGGGAAGACCAGGCGCTTCAGGAAGAACTTCTAATCCTGGGGAGATGCTTTCTTTGCAAGCATGAATCTCTAACAATCCAGAACAGGCAACCTGCTTTGCAAGGTCTTAAAAGGCGTTTGAAATGTACCAGATGGTTCATGCCATGGAAATGAGGTCATGTGATAACTAAAACTTAAAAAAAAAAGCAGTGCTCAGCTCTTGCACTGAGTCCATCCAAGAGCTGGCTGTCATTTATTCTGGATGGGTCACAAAATGAAATGCCTGTCCCGTTGTTGTTGTTGTTTTTAATCCTCCCGATAAGCTAGATATTATATATGAAATTGTTCCCCAAATAAAATGTTGTACATTCCACCAAATTTTCTCTCCCACACTCTTAGCACAGTTCAAGTATTTCTGAGCCGCCAAACCTTAAAGTGTTATTCCAATTTAATGGCTTAAAGTGTTATTCCAATTTAATGGCTTTTAACTGCCTTTGCTTTTGAAAAATACTGTGACAGAATAGTAGATAGCAGTTTAAAGACTTTTTGTGAAGAGGTTATTGGAAACTCATTATGGAGGGAAGATAGCTCTCATTAAGATCATAGGTTATTAAGATCTATTTTAGGAGAATGGTAATCTTAAATATTGTTACACTTTCTTGACTGAATATACATTATAAAGATTACATATTTTATATACCTTCATGCAAATCACTTATTCTTTTCTATCCCTTTTATTTGGCTCCTTTGCCGGGGAAAGCTGTCATTTAATGTCATTTATGTCATTGTGTACAGAACACATCCTGTCCCAAAGATGTTAAGTATCTGTGTGTTCAAATGATATTATATGTCCTTGCATGTTCATTCGTGTATATGGATGTAACACACACAGGTTTTTTACCATGCTGTTAAGTGTTCTTTTTTCTCCCATCTCCCAACCAAAACTGAGAGGAAGGACAATCAGTCCAGATGAACTCAGCCACAGCCTCAACTTCCTCATTCCAATGCAGAGCAGAACAGGAATTTTTAAACTATAGTTTTAAAAAGGAGCCATTACACTGGGCACTAATGGCTCACGCCTATAATCCTAGCTACTCTGGAAGCTAAGATCTGAGGACTGAAGTTCAAAGCCAGCCTGAGCAGGAAACTCCAGCGACTCTTATATCCAATAAACTACTCAGAAAACCTGGAAGTGGCATGTGGCTCAAATGGTAGAGTGCTAACCTTGAGCAAAAGAAGTTCAGGGACAGTGCCTAGGCCCAGAGTTCAAGAAAAAAAAAAATGAGCCATTACTTCTTTACTGCTGCAGCTGTAGATTCTCAATTACTAAATAGTTGTGAGTTTTTTTGCACTGAACAGATATATGGACTCCGATGGCTAGGACGTGGGTACTCTAAATGATATTGGTTATCATTGGTTCACATGGATGCAAACAGAGGCCAGCAGCCAGCTCACTGAGCTCCTTGGATGCAAACAGAGGCCAGCAGCCAGCTCACTGAGCTCCTTGAATCCCAGGAAACCGAGTTTTCTTGCAATGGCTTAGTGCCTTGCCCTCTAAGAGTAAATGAGGTCATCCCTTGTGGAGTTGACAGACTCAGACTTTGCCTGTTCCCACCAGTGACCTAGGACTGGTTCCAGCTGCTGCTGTCTAGCCTTGCAGAAGTACACACCTAATCACAGTGAATGCCCTTTCCTGTGTAGAAATCTACATTATATTTAACCCTCCTCTGTAACTCAAATGCAACTTCAGGGCTAGGCCTCGTGGTGTACCACTGTAATCCCAGAAGTCCAAGGCCAGTCCCAGGCCAAAAGGAGGAGACCCTACGAGAAAAATAACTAAGGAAAAAGGGCTGTGGATGTAGCTCAAGTAGAAGAGCACTTGCCTTGCAAGTTCAAGTCCCTGAGTTCAAACCCCAGCACCACCCAAAAAAAAACAAAAACAAAAAGCAGCTGTTACCACTTCCAATGGATGATGAAAATCTGAATTTCAAAGTTAACTCAGGTTAAGCCTGCCTGTATGATTTTTGTGGGCTGATTATTTATGCTGTGACAAATCCACTGAAATAAAATGAAGTGTTAGCGTGTTAATGAGTTACTCATTCTCAGAAAAAAAAATGTGTATTTTAACTTTCTTTCCTTTCTTTCTCCCTCCTTCCTTCCTTCCTTCTTTCCTCCCTCCCTCCCTCCCTCCTTCCCTCCCCTTAGTCTCTCCTTCCTTCCTTCCTGTTTTCTTTTTCTGTTTGTCTCAGCCTCCTAAGCTCTGGCATTATAGGTCAGCTTGATTATAAATCACACTTGAAATGCAAAGGCAGGTAAACGCTGCCCAGGAATCCACTCCTTACACGCAGGGCAGGGCTAGCCTCTCTTGCAGTCACCAGTCAAGCCTGCCTCTTCCTTTCCTTGGTGCCCTGCCTCCAGCCTCTTACCTCATGCTGAGAAATCTGAGCTTGCAGCTCCTGGATGTTACTGGTGGCCACAGGCGTGTCCTGGATCTCCCGGTGAGCTCCTTCGATCAGCTGCTGCAGATGCTTCATCTCTTGCTCATATTGTTCATATTGCACCACAGCCTCCTTTGGAAGGGAAAAGAAAACCACCATTTCACCTTAAATCACTAACGGGTAATTGTACAGACAGTGTTACCTCCAGTTCCCCTGGGTCCAGGCAACCAGAGATGGGTAGAATCTTTAGATGGCTCAAGTTCTCAACTTAAGCAATGCCAAAATTTTTTCTTTAAAATATTATAGTCAGACCCTAATGACTTATGCCTGTAATTCCTAGCTACTCAGCAGATTGGAATCTGAGATCTTTACTGCCAGCCTGGGTAGTAAAGCTTGTGAGACTCTTATCTCCAATTAACTACCCCAAAACCAGAAATGGAGCTATGGACCAAGTGGTAGAGCACCAGTCTCAAGCACAAAAGTTCAAGGACAGTGCTCAGGTCCTGAGTTCAAGCCCCAGAACAAGCGCACACACAAACATTATAACAGAATTACTGATGGAATCAAAATAGGTACATGGTTAGGATGCTCTTCTGCCTACTCATACTAAATGATAGGCAGCTGTCAGAAGGCCGAATTGTACATAAGACTCTTGGTTTTTTTTTTTCTCCATTGAAGAAATACTGAACAAATAAACCCGTGGACGAGCGCTGAAGTACAAGATAAAAACATGAACATGCAAGATTTCTAGCTTCAGGAAGTTAATGTTGAACAATTTACCTGGTAATGTAAGAAGCAAAGATAGTTGAAAGAAATGAATCACTAGTGTCAGGTGTAGTGACATGTGCCTGTAATCCCAGCTTTCAGGAGGTGGAGCTGGAGGATGGTAAGTTTGTGAGCAGCCTGGGCTATGTATCAAGTTCAAGGCAGCCTGTCTGCCAATAAAAACCTATCCCCAAATAAACAAATAAATAATACTGCTTTTAGAGGGCTGATATTTTTGATAAAAATGCAGATTCTAAGTGAAGATGATCTACATTAAATTTCATCATTTGAGGTCAGTGATTTCTATTTTTTTTCTTTTATTAGGTGACAAGACAAAGAGTTTTTCTTGGGGCAAAGGTATTCAATAGTACATTTTCTGGTATAAGAAAATATATTTAATAAATCAAGAAGCTGAAAAAGAGAAAATATCTGATACCAGCCTCTGTCACCAGGTTCTAAATGACCGGCAGATGAATCAAAGACAGAAAATAAATAGTAGCATAGATGGTTTGCTCTACAAGTCATCCTTTGTGCGTGCGTGTGTGTGTGTGTGTGTGTGTGTGTGTGTGTATTTATATATATATATATATATATATATATATATATAAATCAACAAAAGATAGTTTTCACCAAAGGATATTTTTAATAGCGTGTTCCCGGGGTTTTGTGGCTGATCCAAACGCTAGCATTTGAATCTCATTTTATGTAAGCCGTCGGTCTGATTTAGCACTGGGGATGTGTTTTGATGGCTGAGCCCACACAAAGCTAAGAAAAGCAGCCGGTGGCTCATTGGCCGTGGCCGGCTGGCAGAGCCCCGGGCCAGCCCCGGCAGAGCTGCACCTGCCTGCATGATGTTGCATTGCTGGATGGCTGAGTGCTGCAGCCGGCTGGCTTCCTCCTGCAGCCGCAGGGCGGCGTGGCACAGCGGCAAGGTGGTGACCACGTCCTCTGGGATCCGGAGTGCGCTCTGGCAGAGCTGCACAGCTTGTACCCTCGGCTTGAGTGACTCCATCTCCGACAGCAAGTGCTGGAAGGACAGGGACATCACTCAAAGCTTGAACAGGGACATCGGTTCGTGCAGAAGATAAAAGGTACAAACCCAGCAGCTCCCACCTGTAATCCTAGCTACTCAAAAGGCTAATATCTGAGGGTCGTGATCTGAAGCCACGTGAGGCAGGAAAGTCAGCAAGACTCTTCTTATTTCCAATTAACCACACACAACACAGCTGGAAGTAGAGCTATGGCTCAAGTGACAGAACACCAGCCCTGAATAAAATTACTAAGAGATATTGCCCAGACCAGTACACACCCACCAAAAAGACAGTTACTGGACTACAGCTACAAGTTATCGCCATTTTGTAAGGAATAGATCTTTTTCACTAGTGCAGTGCTAAGACGCTAATGCAAGGTAGAAAGCATACCCTTCACATCCTATGTTTCAAATGTCGGCCCACCTCCATCCACCCTAAGGTAATTTTGCTCACCTGTCGATGGGACAGTTGCTCCTTGAGAGTACAGCGACCAACTTCTGGAGAGGTCAGCATGGCCTGGGCCTGTTCCAAAGCGGCCTGTAAGTTTCTTAGCTCAGCCTCAAATTTTTTCATATCCTGGAGAGTAAAAGTTAGGTGAACATCAACACTGCAGTTCAAAGTCATAAATGAAGGCTGCTAGCATCAGTCAGACAGGGTGGGTGGGAAAAAGTTTTGAGGACCTCACTGCACCCCGCCACATCTCAATCAATCAAATGCTGCTTCGGGTGCTGTGTGCTTGTCATCTGAGCTCTACAGGAGTTTTAAACAGGAGGCTAGCAGTCCACTTGAGTGTAAATGCCAGACCGTATGCTAAGAGTAAAGAAAGCGAAAAGGATCGGGGGTGTGGCATCACCTTTTTTCATTGTTACATGTACCTTGGCTGCATCTTGGAGATTCTGTAGTCGGATTTTGATGATTTGCTGTAACTCCTCAGTCTCCCGGCCCAGGTCTGCCACTTGCTGACACATTTTCTCGGTGTGGTACATGCTAGCGAGGCACTGTAATTTCTCAGCCATTGCTTCCAGACTGCCATCGATTTCTTCAGATTCTTCTAGCAGGGTCTAGAGTAAATTTTCACTATGCATGAAACTGGCAGGCAGGCACGGTTACAGCCAGCAAGCGCCGCGTAGCTGAAGCCCAGCAGGCTGGGAAGGTTGCTAAGAGAACTGAGAGGGAATCCCCTGTGCATCTCACAGGTTCCTCTTGTGTGCTTGCTACCGGCTGGACCTGCACACCTATGCCATTCCCGTTTAACAGAAAAACAAAGCCCAAGAACCTTCACAGGTCACGCCAGGCTGTGTGACAAGAGCTCCAGCTCTGCCCGCCTTAGGCTGCATCTTGGCGAGAGTCAGGTCGGGAGAATTCCAGTCACACTGACCATGCCTCTAGGTCTGCCTCTTCCCACGTTGGAACTAAAGAAGGAGTTGACTGAGTAAGGGTACTGGTGGCTCATGTCTATAATCCTTAGCTACTCAGGAGGCTGAGGCCTGAGGATCAAGATTTCAAAGCCAGCCCAGGACAAAGTCCAGTCCGTGAGACTTTTATCTCCAGAAATGGAGCTGTAGCTCAAGTAGGGGTAGAGTGCTAGCATGGAGCAAAAATAAAGCTCAGGAGCGGTGGCTGGAACCAGTACACAGGTGCCCTTCCTACCCTACTTGTCAGCTCTTCTGTTCTATTTAAGATCTAGATGTCTATCACTCAAAAAAGCTAAAACAAGACAAGAGCAATACAAAGAAACAAAAATCATTGAGGACTTGTGACAAGTAAGACAAAGAGGTAAAAGTCAACTGCAATGTGAAGAGAAGGAAAGAAGGGAGTTGGGGGACGGTCTCCTACTGTTGCTTTATTTAACAACCCAAGGGCTTTCTCCCTGTACTTACCAAACTGTATTGCAATGATTCTTCCCTAGCATGGCTCAAGTAGTAGAGCAACAGCCTTGAGCAACAGCCACAAGGCTCTGAGCCCAAGTCCCCCAGTACCAGTAGTGAATTAAGTAAGGAAAAAGAGAAGAAATGATCTCTTCTCTAACTGATCTGCTCCATGGGGTAGGGACAAGGAGTCTTTTATTTGTTGTATTCCTAATGCCTATCCAAAGTCCTAGATTGGGAAAGTTCTCTCATAGTACAACAATGAACAAGGACAGGAGCTACTAAAAAAAGAAGAAGAAGAAGAATGTCCATAGTACTTTTAAGGACTGCATGATATTCTTTTCAGGCAAATGTTTACCCGGAAATGTTATTTGAGAGTTAAATTTTTAAGTATTTCTTTAAAGCTTTACTACAGTTTCTAATAGCACATAAAATAATTTTTGACAATTGGGATGATAGCCATAATAATGAATCCAGCAAGTGTAATTAATAGGCCAGAGCAGTGACCTCTTTGATGATCACTATCTACTTTAATAATTATTCTTTAAAACTTTTTAAAAATCAGATTATATGCAGCTTTTGAAAGTTCTTGATTCTCTTTCTTTCTTCCCCTTCGTTCCTTCTCCCCCTTCCTTCCTTCCTTCCTTCCTTCCTTCCTTCCTTCCTTCCTTCCTTCCTTCCTTCCTTCCT
>NW_012267314.1:3394258-3414938 GCF_000151885.1 Dipodomys ordii | reverse complement strand
TCCTTCCTTCCTTCCTCCCTTCCTTCCTTCCTTCCTTCCTTCCTTCCTTCCTTCCTTCTTGTGTTGGTACTGAGGCTTGAACTCAGGACCTGGGCACCATCCCTTAGCTTTTTCATTCAAGGCTGATGCTCTACCGCTTGAGACACAGTTACACTTCCAGCTTTTTGCTGGTTAATTGGACATAAGTATCATAGACTTCTCTGTCTGGGCTAGTTTGAAGCCCAAATCCTCAGAATTCAGCCTCTTGAGTAATTAGGAGTACAATCATAAGATACTAGTGCTAAGCCGAAAGCTATTAATTATTTAAGTAAGGCTTTAAAAAATCCCAAATACTATTTACTTGACAATTAAAATTCTCTCTCTCTCTCTCTCTTTTTTACTTCAATTTGCATGTTAGGATTTCTAATGAGGTGGAATGCTTACGAGTTGATTGTAAAAGCAGGAGGCTTTTATGTACAACTCAATTAACTGGAAAGGAAGAGGGGTTAATTTAAAGGAACAAGCATATACAAGTTATGGGTGAGAGAAAAAAAATCTCATATACATGAGGATACACATATAAAAATAAAAGTTGGTCTGTATTTTATTACAAGACAATTAGCTTATTATATATCTGCATCTAGCCAACTAAATCAAGTCCAACTTACAAAAGGATGAAATAATTTCCTGGGTAACAGGGCCAAAAGTACTTTTGGCACAAGACTTCAGAGGAAATGAAGTAATTCAGCCATCATGTGATGTAGACTCATCGTCAGCTCCTAGCTGTTCCTTCCCAACCCCCCACCTCCTGAGGAAGGCCACGTGAGTGGGTCTAGCAGGAAGACTGAAAGGAGAAGGTGGCAGACTCCTACAGGGGACCTAAATGTGCTAGACAGGTAGGTAGCTAGGGGCCAGGTATAGGATCCGCACATTCATGGAACAATTCCATCTTCCTAGGTCTAACAGATGAATAGTATTTATCCCCACCTCACAGATAACAACATAGAATTAAGACAGGAAACGTATTTTACCCTTAATCGCACAGTCCTATCTAGCTGAGCTTCCTTTCTCCCTGGGTCCGAGTATGGAGCCTGTCATCTTTCTATGCTTTACTAGATCTCTTTGAGGGGAAGAATTTCCCTCAAGAATTTCCCTCTCCACCAAGCTGCCAAACCGAGTCCTGTACGGCCAAGCATTTTAAGTCTTAAGGGAAGGGAGGTCTGGGGGAAGTGGCGGATATTTATTTATAGACCATCTCATGAAATCGCATGGGTGGCTACCTTCTGTTAAAGCAAAACACTGGCTATTCTTTTTAATCTGGTTCCCCTTTAGTGTTATATCACAGCCCTCTGAATGTTGTCAGTCTGGCCAGTTAAATCAAGCTCTTCTTCATTACTCTTTGAAAGTGCTTTTATTTACAGTTACCTGATGCAAAATGCACTGTTCCCGAAGCTGGCTGGAGGAATTCCATACTATCTTCCCGTGAACCAAGACTTTCGCTTTGTCAGTCCACTTCAAAATGAATCCCAGCATTTCATTGTACTCTTCCAGATGTGATGCCGCCTGAGGAAAACAAAGTCACTTAGATTCAGATAAAATTTGTCATCTGTAAAGGCCCCGGCTGGAATCTTACTCCTCTATTGAGCGCCCTCCTTTCCTTCCACCTTCCACCACGGTGCAGGACTCTCACTTCTTTGTTACCTAGTCCTAGTTTTAACTTGACCCTCATTCTAGAAAAACACTTCACTGAGGTGCAAAAGTCCAGTTTATAAGAAAGAATCATAATGGGGGGGGGCTATAGCACCCGCTTAGTAACCTCAAACCTCAGTACTACTAAAAAATTAATACAAACAAAAATGATGTGCTACCTGAACCTACTGAAAAAATGCAAACCAATAAATATAGCCTACATTCAAGTGCTTGAATTTTTCATGTGATTTAATAAGAATTGTTAGTATTTTTTTGTTTTACAAAATGCTTCTCTAGTTTATAAAATATTCACCCTCAAAATCTAGTGACAGGGTTTGAAAGGAAACACATAGAGGCTGACCTATAAATCTTAAGAACAGAAGCAGGCAGGAAATAAACATCATTTAAATGACTTTTGTTATTAGAGGATTAAAAGTTTATTCCTTAGGGCACTTTGATGGCGAGTCTGGCACACGTACCTGACTGAGCTTGGCAAGACGATTCTCCACCTGCCTAATGGTTTGCTGGTGAAGTTCAGTCAGTTTTCCTATCTTCTTGGCCAGTGGCTTGCCTAGTTGGCCATGTTGCTCTGAGAACTTCTGTACCGCTCTATCTAATTCCATCAACTTTGCATTGCAGCCATCTAATTCCTCTCCCAGGACCTGCACAATGGGGAGAATAAAAGACTTTTAGACTATAGAAAAACAAGTTTCTACAGATTTTCTAAGGTCAGAAGGATTCTACTTGCAATAACTTTGGTAAAAAGCCACGCATTTAAAATGATCATTTGCTAGGATCCCATCTCTTTTTGTTTCTTGGGCTAGGGAGGCATTGCAGGATCTCCTATGATTCCCGGTGCTTACTTCCTGAGTGAGAAAAAGGCCTCACGTTTTCTTCTGCCCCACCCAGATGGGTGAAAGTCACTTCTCACCAGAATGCAAAGTCAGATTTAAACACCAAAAAACCCCCCCAAAAAAAAAAAACCAAAAAGAAGATTTACTTTGGAATTTACCAACTTGTACTCCAAAGTCATTTTACCTTTTCATTTTCTTCTCTTTTGGACTCACTAATGGTAGTTGGTTAGAATGATACATTATTCTAGCAGATTTTCGCTCTTGCGTTGGCAATATGCCTACTTTTCTGAGGGCACATTCGTGAAGTTTGCCAGGGACATTGTCTCCCTTTTGAATCCCCAAATAAACGTAACCTCAGTAAAACAGTTTATTCATTTGCCACCCTCCCCCCCCCCCAGTCCCTTCCCCTCCTCTTTACCTTTTGATCAGCTTTCGCTTTAGCCAAGTCATCAGTTTTGGTTTTCAGCTTTGTCAGAATCGTCGTGAGGTCTTTGGCTACCTTCTGAATCTGCCTGCTGAATTCCTGGCTCATGGCCTTGCTCTGCTCAATTTCTTTTACTTTGTCTTGGATCTAAATAATTGATGAGAACAGCAAAACCAATCATGGGTAAAATAGGATAATAGGTACTGAAATTCTCCGATGACACTCACTGCAGGTGGAGGGAGAGGCTCAGACATGAGTGGTGTTTTGGCAAGTTGATTAGTGACAAGTTCCCCTGGCTTTCTGGGCTGCCTTGCTTCCCACTAGCTTTACGACATCCCTTCTGCTGCTGTAGTTTTTAGTAAGAAATCAACAATCAACACATAGCCCATGATTCATGGAGTGAGTATTTGTACACAGCCACATCCTAGCTCCTCTGCACTAATCTTGTGACTCTGGGCACACAAACTCCTTTAGAGGATAAATAAGAAGAAATAAGCCTTTTACTTCACTAAATAGTAAGCCCTTGATTACTGCAGGCATAGGGATTGATTTCCTTTTTCTGTACTGAGGTTTGAACCCAGGACCTTGCATTTCCTAAGCATCTAGGCAGGCTCTCTTACTGCTTGAGCCATATCTCTGGCTCTCCAAATCACCTCTCGATAAGTGTCTCCGGGTGACTTTTTTTTAACTTTCCAAATACATTCTTAATTGAAAGCATATCCAATATGTAGGAAGGTGGAAAGAAGCAAAATTGGGATGGCTGAGGGTAACAGCACTCTAGCATAGCCTATGCAAGGTTCTGGGTTTGATCCTCAGCACTGAGAGATTTCTGATAAGAGTTGGTGTAGTTTGTTAGCAAACTTTCATATATTTGCTAGGATAAAATGCTAGGAAGAAGATGGTCAAGAAGACTGAGGTAAAGACATTATATGAAAAGCCTTAGTATACCAAACCCACCACTACAAAAGTACTTTGGGGCCTATATTAAGTTGTACTAAAGTGGCTGGAATGTATTTGAATAATACTATAGTTGAGATGTAACCAGACTAAGATTTAAAGTTTTTAAGAGTCCAAACTAACCAAGTCATCTGTCCCAATAGATTTCTCAACATCTAAGACAAGCAACAGATCTGACTAAGACAGTGACTCACTCCTGTAATCCCAGCTACCCAGAGAACTGAGATTTAAGTATATTATGATTTGAAGACCTCAGATAAACCTAAGAGACTCTTGTGTCCAATTAGCCAGTAAAGAAATAGAAGTGGAAGTGTGTGTGGTTCAAGTAACAGAATTCCAACCACAAGTGGAAAGTGGGAGTGAAGGCTGAGTTCAAAGCCCAGCACTAGCTCTCACATAAAAAAACAGAAAGCAGAAGCTACGTTTAGATGAGAGTACTGATTCAGTAAAATCGGGTTTTGATGAGATTTTTTTTTTTACAATGTTCTGCCTTTTTTGGTACATTGGAGATTCCAAAGTCCGGCATAGCTTGGATTATTTAATCCTTTATAATTCTACTCCACGCAGCAGATCAGTTTTACTATTACATGTTCTCTTTGTCCCATTTAGAAGGGATCTGAGTTTAATGACTTTAATATTAAGCTACCAAGACAGTTCTAAAAACTCATGAAGATGATTGAAAAGTTATTTTTACTACATGAAGGTGTGTCTTCCTTATAATTGATGTCTTTTTTCTGGTCTTAGCAACAGAAAGGACTCTGCCACTCTTCTTTAGAAACCACTTTAAATATGGTGTTTATGGGTGTTTTCTGTACTTCTTTCCTTTGTTAATTTGACCGAAGGTTCCTAGTCCTAGGGTTTGAACTCAGGGCCTAGGTGCTGTCCCTGAGCCTCTTTGAGCTCAAGGCTAGCACTCTACCACTTGAGCCACAGCCCTACTTCTGGCCTCCTTTTTATTTTGAGTAGTTTGTTGGAGATAAAAGTCTCATGGGAGGCTGGTAAGATGGCTCAGTGGTAGAGCGCTTGCCTTGCATGCATGAGGCCCTGGGTTCGATTCCTCAGCACCACAGAAAGCAAAATGAAAAAAGCCAGAAGTGGCGCTGTGGCTCAAGTGGTAGAGCGCTAGCCTTGAGCTGAAGAGCTGAGGGACAGCGCCCAGGCCCAGAGTTCAGGCCCCATGACCAGACCCAAAAAAAAAAGAGTCTCATGGGGACTTTCCTGACTGGGCTGGCTTTGAACCATGATCCTCAGATCTCAGCCTCCCGAGTAGCTAGGATTACAGGTGTGAGCCATTGGCACCTAGCTTGTTTTTCTATTGATTGCTATTTTATTCAGATACCTCAAATACTTACCTTCTCTTTGGCTGAACTGCTTAACTAAAACAACAAAAGAGTGTGTAGCACACTCGGGGTACTCAATAAGTAGCTGAATATAGGAAATATGTCTTCTTATGCTTTTGAATCCATTACGTTAGTAGAATAAAAAGGGAAGCAGATAAATATCATATTTGAATGGCATTATTCTCTGTATCTATGATGATCTATGTGTTTCTTGCTAATTCAAAATTGATTGTTTCACAGTGATTAGTTATTTGACTCTAAGAAGTTGTGTGTGGAAGTCAAGTGCTCTCATATAAAAAGATGAACCGTATAGAAGAACAGACAGCTGCTCTTTTTGGTCCTAAGTTTACCTGCTCGTGAATCTTCAGTTCCAATGCTACTTCAGCTAGCTGAAGGGAGATTTCCGAGGGCAGAATGGTGTGACGACCCAGGTACTTATTCTTCTGGTCTTCAGCCATCTTCTCGATGTTCTCACGGTGATTCGTGGCTTCCCTCAGGAGGCTCTGAAGACAAGATTAAAATAAATTTCTGGTAGCCTGAAGCATTATATTTATGTTAGCTCTTGTTCTTCAATATATGATTAAAGGTGGCATTAGCAAAATATCTGACAAGAAAAAGAAACTGAATATAAGCATATCCCATTGCACGAGATAAAAGAAAAAAAAACCATGAACTAATGCTAAATGTCTCTGATGCATGTCCCAAAACATAATTTACTACTTCATTAAATATAAACAAGAGTATGTAATTGAAAAAAAAGGAGCAAGTACTCTGCGAGTGTATGCTCACACAAGTGTGCATGCATGTGTGCTGTGATCATATCTTGAACTCAGGGCCTAGGAACTGTCTCTTAGCTTTTACACTCAAGGCTGGGGTTCTACCACTTGAGCTCCATTTCCAGCTTTTGCTGGTTAATTGGAGATGAGAATCTCATCAACTTTCCTGACTCCTCAGACCTCTGCCATTCTTTTTGATCTTAGATCTCAGCCTCCTGAGCAGCTGGCATTTCAGCTAAGAGGGCCTACTTTTGTATGGCCGTAGAGAACAAGGAGAGTTTCATACCTGCATTTCTTCAAGTTGTGCATCCACTTCTATTGTTGGATTCTCTAAGTATTCCTTTGTTTCCTGAACCCAGGATTTTACAGAATTAATTTGAGTCTCCACCATTTCTCTCTCTTGCAACTCTTGCTTTACTAGTTTTCCATCATTCTTCACTTTCTCCTGCATGCTTCAAAAGGAGAGGGGAAAAGCAGAAATGGATTTGAAGAGGAAGGAATACCCCCACATGACATCATCTTACTAAAAACATGCATGAGAAGGAAATCTAGTAGCTTGTAAAGAGACCATATCTAGAAAAGACATTGATCTTAAACTGTCAATGTTCAGTAAAACTAAGATTCAGCTCAAGTATAACAACAGAATATTCATCATCTGGTGTAAAAACTTCATCCTTGGGAAACTGAGAGTTGATTTTTTTCCTGTGTCACTAAATTCCAACTAATTTCTATCTAAAGCATCTGGAGGTGATGGATTATATCCTTCCTCTTTGGAAATCTGCCCACATGGTACTGTCAGTAGCATTTAAAATATGTATAATTAAGATCTTTGTGGATTGTTAGAAGATAGTCTTTAAAGAAAACAACCAAACTAGAGACATTTTACTATTATCAATGCTAGTAATGTCCAAACCTCAACTTTGGATTCAAATTATTGTAATTCTGATTTTTAAAAAAAGGCTTCATTTAGTGGTGGCAAAATACCCTGCCTTCATCAATAACTAAGAGGCAAATTTAGGATTCAAATGAGGTAGCATCAGTTAATTCAGGAACTAAATTATCTAATGACCCCTTTTATCTTTGATCCTGCAAGTAAATCAGGTGGGTTATACACCATCAAGATAAACTTTCTCCGAAATTCACTACTAGTCAGTGGCTTACAGCTACCAACGAGTCACCGAGCTTTATTTAAAGACTTCTCAGTAGTTTAGGTTTCAAGTTCGTCCAATTCTCCTGAATGATACCAGCTTCTACCCCTGTTACTCAGAGTCCCCTGAAGATCACATGAGTCCTTCCAAGCTTTCTTCTGTGGGATTCACACTCTATGTCCAGCTCAAGCCTACCCAGTCTTCAGCCTCAGAAGCTGGCCCTGCCTGCTTCTTCTTTGCATGTCCTGAGCATATTTTGAGTGCTATGCTGAAAGGCTCCTGAAGTCATTCAACCCCGCTGCTCCACTGCCCACCACAACAACGTAGACACTGAGTTTGGCTCCCTCACCAGGGTATTTCTAAATTCTACCAGCTATGTATGTGGGTCATGCTGGAAGAGGGGGCGTGGTGATCCCCACATTTTGAAGGGGGAATGATGGAGACCTCCAGAGCCCCCCCCCGCCACTGTCAGTGTCCAGACAGAGAATAAGGCAGCTGGAAAGCTACCTGAGGCAACCATCTTGCACTGCGATGATTTCCTGCAGGACAGACGACTCTTCTCCAGGGCCCACACTGGCTCCATCTTGGAGCATGCTCAGTGCTTGCTGCTGCAGGGGGCCCAAAGCCAGCTGCTGCTGCTCCAGCTCCAGCAGACAAGTGTCGTGCTGTTCCAGAAGGGCCAGGAGCTCTGCTTTGGAGGCCTTCTCCGCTGAGCCCCCTGGGAGCTTCTCCTGCAGCTGATGAATCATTTCAGTGGCTTTTTGGACCTAATCAGAAATAGACACGCTATGAAGCTCAAAAATGAACTGAAAAATAGAGAGCACTTTCAGACTGACCCTTGTGTACCAAAGCACGCTGGCACGCTGGAGATGGTCAATGTACATTCTACATCCCAGGAAACAAACTGGAAAGGAAGTTCCAACTTTGCATGTGGGTTTTATCTTTGTGTGCCAGTGCTGGGGTTTGAACTCAGGATTTCACAGGCTTGCTTAACATTTATTTATTTATTTGCTCAAGGCTGATGCTCTACCACTTGATCCATATCTCCACTTCTTTCTTCTGATGATTCATTGAAGAAGAATCTGACAGATATTTCTGCCCAGGCCAGCTTAGAATCACCCTCCTCAGATCTCAGCCTCCTGAGTAGCTAGGATTACAGACTTAAGATACTAACATCCAGCTTGTTGGCTTAGTTTTTTTTTTTTTTTAAGATCAAATCTTGCCATGTAGCTCAAGCAAGCCTCAAAGTCACAATCCGCACCCTCTCCATCTCCAGAGTGCTGGGATTATAGGAGCAAACCATCACACCTGGTTTCATCCTGGATATAAATATTTATCTCAAAATCTTATCAAAACCATCAGAGACTATATGAAACATGTAATTTCTGTAAACCAAACCAAAAACTTTCTAATATTTAAGATAGCATGACCACATGCCTTGGAGTCATAAAGAATTCATAGCTGAAACACTAGACCCTATAGAAGAGATTAAATTCAGGATTTTGGAAATCTGATACATTTTCAATGAGTTTCTTGACAGAGAAAAGGTAATTTGTATTATTTCCAGAAACTGTAAGAAAGCAAATGGGGTCCCAAATATCTTGTCCATCTTTTAAAAAGTCATTGTTTGGTTTTCTAATTGAAATAACTTGACCCTGACTTGGGACCAAATTGCACATTGTATTTTCTTCAAAATTTCATTTACATGACATTGAAAAAAAGAGGAAAGCCAGGCAGCAGTGGCTCAGGCCTGTAACCCTAGCTACTCCAAAGTCTGAGATCTGAAGATTATGATTCTAAGACGAAAGTCTGTGAGATTCTTATCTCCAATTAACCATCCAAAGGTTGGAAGTGGAACTGTGGCTCCAATGGTAGAGCTCTAGCCTTGAGCATAAGAGCTCAGGGTCATCAATCCCAGACCCTGCGTTCAAGCCCCAAGACTAACGGGGGAAGGACCGGGGGTTAAGGAAGGTTTAAAAAAACAAAGAAACAACAAACAAAAAAAACACTTTGGGCAAGTCCAATTTCCAAAAGGAACAAAATACTGTTTATCCAAAGACCTTGTAATCAGTGAGGAGAAAAAAACTAAAAGCACACCCAACTTGTGTATCAAATCCTGTAGGCTACCTTGTCGTGCAAGCCTCGCCACTCATCAACTGTGTCTTCCAGAATCTTCTCCTGGTCCTGGGCCACCGCACGGAGTCGCGTCCAACGCTGCCAGACAGTTGTCATGGACCTGTTCAGCATGGCTTTGCTCGCTTCATTCCCAGTTTTCTCCAGCTCTGAAGCTTTTTCCTCTAGAGCCACAATTTTCTCATGGAAAGAGGCAACTACTGACACTAAAGCCTGAGGGGAGGGTGGAGAAGAGAGGTGATAGTCAAGACGTTTTCAGTTGTATGGACATGATCGTACATAAATTCATTTTCATCTAGTAACTCGTACTGTATCTTTTAAACATATAATTTCATTGTTATGCTTAAGGTGTTGTACAAAGGGGTTACCATTTCCAAGCTTTCTCTTTATTTTTAAACTGAGTTAGAATGGAGTTTTGTTTTCTGTTAAGAGGTGAGGTAAATATTATTTATTTGTGTATTTTAAACCAAAGTTTGCTACTTGAGAAGATCTTTCTTCTTTTTTCTTTGTTGGTTCTGGTCCTTGGTACTGTTTCTTAACTTTTTTGTTAAGTGCTATACCACTTAAGACAGAGCTCTACTTCTGGATTTTTAAAAAAATAGTTCATTGGAGAGAAGAGTCTTAACTGAGGCTGGCTTCAAACTGCTGTCCTCAGATCTCAGCCTCCTGAGATTACAGGCATATCGCTGCAATTACAGGTGAGAGTCAGCAGTGCTCAGCCTTTTTCCTGATCACGGCTGGTGTTCTACCACTTGATCTATACCTCCACCTCCAGTCAGTTAATTGGCATGGCCTCAAACCTGGATTCTCAGACCTCAAGTCTCTGAGCAGCTAGGATTACATGCATGAGACTTTGGTGCCTGGCATACTTTTCCTATTTTTTTTTAAATCAGCAAACAGCAGAGTGCCAGTGGCTCACACTTATGATTCTAGCTACTTAGGAGGCTGAGATCGGAGAATTGCAGTTTGAAGCCAGCCTGGGCAGGACAGTCTGTGAGACCCTTGTCTCCAATAAACTTCTCAACTAGCCAAAATGGAGTTGTGGTTCAAGTGATAGAGCAGCCTAGCCTTGAGCAAAAGAAGCTCAGCAACCGGGTCCAGGCCCTGAGTCTAAGCCCCAGGACCGGCACATGCACACACACACACACACACGTGCATGCGCACACACACACACACACACACACACACACATCAGCAAATATATAAGTAAATTAAAGTTAATATTTCAGGATAATCTGTGCCTGGTGAGTGAGGCTCACTGATTGTTTTTTAAGTTTTCTTTGAATTCAGCTAACTTATCAACAGAAAAATTATTGACATTTCTTAAATATCCTATCTTTTCACAAGCAAAGTGCTCTGAATGTCTCCTTTCAGTCTTAGTTCTACATTTCCAAGGGAAACCCAAAAAGGTGGCATCATTTCACTCACTTAAAACTTTTGTGACATGGGGGTAAATATCTATTTCTAGTAGTTTAAGAAACCCAGGTGGAAATGAAGATTTAATGATCTGTTTGTGGAACCTTCCATCATGTCATGAAGACCTGGGACAATGATAAATTAAAGGATACGTTCAAGGAACAGATGACCAAACTGACCTTGTGTTCGGACAGTTTTTCTTCTGCTTCATGTCTAGAAGATGTCTTCAACAAAGAAAACTCAGACAGTTTCTTTTCTGCATCATTCATCAAGTCAATAACCTCTTCCCTTGCTTGCTGATAATCTTGACTTTGGACTGTGCATCTTTGAGAGATTTCAATAGAAATCAATGTGATAGGAAATGACAGATTTGTCACAAAGAGCTCTGTCATCAATAGGTCTGGTGATCATTAAGAGAGAAAAATGCATTTCCTGCATAACATAGATCCTTTGTACATTACTGCTTTTGACAGGCAAATTCCTTTCGCTGACATATAAAGCACAACACCCTGGTACGTACCGCTGTAAGAGGGCTGCCTGGGCCCGGGAGTCCTGGAGGATTCTTTGGCTCCGCTCCTCCAGGGAAGCCATTTTTTGGGCTAGTTCTTCTTTGCCCGTGGACTTGATGAGCGAGTCTAGTTTGGCTACCAGGCCTTGGAGTTCCTCCAGTTTACTGTGCAATTCATCCTCCGTACTGAAAAACTCCATGTGGCTTTTGAGATTTTCCTCTGCGCTCTCCACATCGAGACCACTGCTGGCCAGCTGCAGCATTTCTTGGGCATCCTCCAGCCAGTCGTTCGCTGCTTGATGGACCTGGTAATACCTTTGACACTGGCTGTATATTTCAGTCAAAGTGGCCTGAGAGAGAGGAATGGCACACACGATCAACTCCCAGTATATCTGCAGGAACCAGTTTTATCTTTCCAATCCCCAGTCCTACAGAGGCACCTGTCTGTGTACAAATGAACTGATCAACTGGTGGAATTCATGTCATGTGCAATTTTAACCCTTATTTTTTTCTTCTGCTATCCTTATCATAATTTTATCATTGCCGTGAAAGTGAATCAAAAATAAACAAAGATAGAGACTACTTTATGTTGGTATCTTGACAATTTCTGAAGCTTTCTCTAAAGAAAAAAAAATGCTGGTCCCTGGTAGCTCACACCTGTCATCCTAGCTACTCAGGAGGCTGAGATCTGAGGATCACAGTTCAAAGCCAGCTTGGCCAGGAGAGTCCCTGAGACTCTTATCTCCAATAAACCACCAGAAAACCAGATATGGAGCTGTGGCTCAAGTGGTAGAGTGCTAGCCTTGAGCTGAAGGGCTATGTTCAGTGCCTAGGCCCAGAGTTCAAGACCCATGGCTGACAAAAATAAAAATAAAAAAATTAATACTTGGCAATGTGTGGCATGCTGAAAGTTTAGTAAAATACAATAAGTTGGCTAAAAGTATAGGAGCACCACCTCTCCAACACAGAATCCATTCGATCAAATAGTAATTTCTGGAAAGGAAAGGGTCACATAAGTCTTGAATAGAGACTAGGAAGGGCATATCTGGAGGTTGGGCCCCTTCAAACAGAGTAGGAAAGAAATCACTCCCACAGATATGAGCCAGTGCACAGGTAGGCTCTGCTGTATCAGCCAAAGAGCAGGGAAGAGGTGGAGAAAGCAGAGGATTAACTGAATGAAGAATGGGGGGACAGAGCCAAGAATCTGTGGAGGCCACAAATGCCCATTCAGGCCAAGATGAACATGAATCAAACAAGATCACGGAGTAGAGACAGCTAACAGATTTAAGATTTTTAATTCAAATGTATCACTCTATCAGCCCAGGCACTGTGGCTCATGCTTGTAATCCTAGCTAATCAGCAGGCTGAGATCTGAGGATCACAATTCAAAGTCAGCCCAGCCAGGAAAGTCTATGAGACTCTTATCTCCAATAACCACTAAAAAAAAAAGTTGCAAAGTGGAGCTGTGAGCAGAGCACCAGCCTTGAATGGGAAAGCCAACTGCAAATGCAAGGCTCTGAGTCCCAGCCCAGTACCAGCACAGGAAATTAAAAAAAAAAAGTATCACCAAATCAAAAGAAGTGAGCTTGTATGACATGTTTTTCAAAAATGAAAAGATCAAATCTTACCTTCCCCTGTAGCTTATTTCTTTTTATTTCTATAGCAAATGGATACAAGTTTAACAGCCTTTAGTTTAAGAGGCTAGAATTTTATATAGTAAAGTTTATTTCACCCAAACATTCAGATATCACTTTTACTAGTTAAAGGTTTGTCCTTATTGAAAATAAAAAGAAATAGCTATGTTTTATCAGGAGTTACCTCCTGCCAGACCTTGGACTGAGAAGCAGAAATGCTATTACTGTTATTACTGTTGATTGAAACAAAGGATGCACTTTGCCCAAGATCATGAATCTGGGATTTAAAAAGCACAGGTATTACTCCAAGCCAGCTACTATATTACTCCAGCTACTATACATAGTGTCCTGAGGAATGTTGTTATTGATCTAAATGACTGGTCAAAATCTAGCATCAGAAGGAGCGAGGGCAGGTGTAGAAAAAAGACCCAGAGATCAAAGGAAGTAGTCCTTCTGCAGAATACAGCCAAGGTCCACAGCAAGCCTCAGACAGGAGGGGATTTGAGAAGTCCTACACATGTTCCATTCCCAATTGTCATCTCCAAGTCTAGTCATTAATGAATATTCTACTATGGCTTCCTCGGTGCTGTAGGGAAGCAAAAGAAAGGGGGAGAAGTACCTGCCCTGACAGAGGGGGGAATGGATGGGAAACCCCCAAAAAGGAAAAGGCTGAGGGGCCTACACTCTACAGAGACTCATCCTGCAGCCACCTTACAAACGCTGGGTTTCAAAAGGACATGGTTAGCTCATCACTAATCAGTTTTCACAATACACAAAGACAGACATTCCTCAGTCTCGGTGGGGGATTAATTCCAGGATGCTCACAGACACCTACACTCAAGTTCCTCATATACTTGCACACAAACCTTTACACAGCCTCCCTAGCTTTCCAGAGATGTGCCGTCATCTCTAGTTCATTTATAATACCCACCGTGAGGTAACTGCTATGCCAGTAGTTGGTGGATCGCAGTGCTTAGGGAAAAATAAAGAAAAAGGCCTAGATAACTTTTAGAGCTTCAGAAAACATTCCCTCTGTGGGATGTTTCTGAATCTGGGATCTGTTCTGAATTACACTATTAAGGTCATGTTACACTCACAAGCAAAGTAGACATATGACAACACATGAATGAATACTTTGTATAGGAAACATGAGAATGTCTACTGACTATCTGTTGAAGATGGTTTGATCAGTCGGGCACCAGTGGCCTACATCTGTAACCGTAGCTACTTAGGAGGCTGAGTTCTGAGAATCTCAGTTTGAAGCCAGACCAGGTAGGAAAGTCTGTGAGTCTCTTATCTACAATTAATTACCAAAAAGCTGAAAGTAGAGCTGTGGTTTAAGTGGCAGAATTCCAGCCTTGGGCAACAAAGCTAAGGGACAGAGCCCAGGCTTTGAATTCAAGTGCTAGTAAGGCACATGTACAGACAGACACAGACAGACAGTCACACACACACACACACACACACACACACACACACACACACACATACACACACGCACACACACAGAATGACTGAAAGGGTGACATTGATCAAGATGCATTGTACTCCTTAATTGACACCTTGAATTGAAACCCCTTTGAACAACTACTTGAAGATAAATTTTACAAGAAGAAATAAATACTTAAAAAATGATGTTCATCAGCCCAAACCAGGCTTCTCCTCTCTACACTCAGGAATCAGCAGAATGAAAATAGAGAAGGGGCGCAATCACTACCCACCTGCCGGGCGCGCAAGGCCTCCCGCACGTCCCCATCCAGCTCTGAGAGCTCCGCCAGCGTGTGCTCCAGGTCCGCAGAAATCAGCTCCTTGGCTTTGGTGAACTTCTCCTTCTCCCTGTGGCTCAGGGCGCTCATGATTCTCAGGCTGGACTGCACCTCTTCCTGCTGGATTTGGATCTTCCTGATCTCCTCCTGGATGTCCCGGAGGCTGAGATCCAGGCACACCGGCCCACTGAGCTCAGCCTTCACCCTCCGCAGCCAGTCCAGGGAGTGGCTCATCTCTGTCTGGAAATCTCTGCTCTGCACCATCCGGCTCTCACACTCTGCTACGGTCTCCCCAAGGCCAGAGGTCATGTGCTTTAGCTCCTCTTGCCAAGTGTGCACCTGCTGCTTGGCTTTCTCGTACGCTGAGGGATCCAAATGGGGTGAAACGTCTTCCAGATGCACAGCCAGTCGTTTGAGCAGGATGGCGGAATCCTGCAGGCTTCCTGCGAGAGAATGATAGATTTTGAGCTTTTCTTCGGCGGGCAGCGTTTCCTCGTTCACTTTAGACTGCTCTGTCTTCACGGCCTCTAGCTGTCTTGCCAGCTGCTGGCGCATCTTGGTGTGCTCTTCGTACACACTTGTGGTGTCTTCCAGCAAGCTGGCCCTTTGCTCCACCTGCCGCTTCAATCTGTGATAGGAGGTGGCGAGGCAGAGCATGTCATCTGGCTGCCAGGGCTGCCCTGTGTTGCGGAAACTCTCTTTCTTCTGGTTCAGTTCATCCACTGCTCCTCCCAGGCCCACCACCTCATCCAGAAGAACTCTGCAGCTGTCCTGAAGAGCCAGGCTCTCTTCAACGACCAGGTCTGCAGGAACCTTCCTCATCTTCCCAAACTGATCTTCCAGCTCGCTCAGAGACTGCGTGGTCAGCTCGATCAAGGAAGCGTATTCTTTGCGAGCCAGAATTGTTTCCTGGACTTTATAAAACTTGTCTTTCGCCAAGGCCACAATGACGTTAAATTGTTGGGGCAAAGCAGTTAGCTTTTCATTGAGGTAGGAGTGATCAACGTCATTCAGGGTTGGTAACATGGCCTGCCCATTTCTCTGCAGGGTCAGGAGGAGATTCTCATATTCCGGAGACTGTTCGAGAATGTGCTGGTATTTGTCCAGTTGTGTATGAAGCTCGGTGCTCTCGTTCATGAGGTTGATTTCGGGAAATGTCACGATATCTGCGTGTTTGAGCCAGTGACACGCTTTATCGAAATCTTCCTTAAAATGCTTTCTAGAAACTAAATTCTTCTCTAGCTCTTGCAACCGATGGTTGCATTTTTGCAACACAGAGTCATAGACACTCTGCAGTTCCTGAAGTTTGCCCAACACCTCGCCCTTCTCCTGCTCTGTGAGTGCTTTCATTAATTCACGGCCCTGAGCCCAGAGTCCGGTGACTTCGCTTTGGTAGGTCTTGAGGCTGGCTTGTGCACTCTTACACGTTTTAACCTGCTTGCTCACGTCATCCGGGAGCAGGGCGATGTGTTCACGGAACATGATCTTCCGCTCGTGTTGCTGAATTTGGCTGGTGGCTTGGAACACTGCCATGAGGAACTGGGTTTTCTCAGACAAGGCTTTGTTCAGGTACTTTCTTCGCTGGCCCACCAAGTCGCTGAGGCAGTCCACGTGCCTCTGAGCGTCGGAGAGCGCCTTCTGGATCACCCTGCGCTCGCTGAGGCCCAGATCAGCCATCACCCTGTCAGCATCCTTCGTGAGGGCTTTCAGGAGCATCTGTTTGGCCTCCAGCTCACTGCAGATGGCCAGGTGATCCACAAGGAGGTTCTGAGCCATGTCGGGAGGGGGACTCTGCTTCAAGGCCTCGGCCAGGCTGGGCTGCTGCTCTTCAGCCCACTCCATCAGCTCCTGAAACCTGGACTGCACCACATTTAACTCCTCTAAGTTGGTGATGGATGCCTGGATTTTCCTTTTGACCAGGTCCTCTAGCTGAAACCAGCGCTGCTCAAAATGACTGGTCTGTTCTTTGACTAATTCTTTATCATCTAAGTTCAGATGCTCTATCAGTTTCTGCTTTTGATCTTTCAGATCTTCCATGGCATGTTTTTTCTCCTGTAAGGCCAAGGCCAGCTTTTGTAAAGCTTCCAAATGGATGGCTGTACTCTCTGCATCGGATCTGCAAAAAGAGTAAGAGAGGAAACAGCAATGTAGCTCGTTCCATTTTCTCACCATTTTCCTTGCTTTGGGTCACTGTGAGTAGCTCAACTCAAGGCTTATCAATACAGATGCTATAGTTAGAATACAGCATAACTCTCATATACTTCTGTATTAGAAGCTGGAGCAAATCGAGTCACCTAGATTCTCCCCCACTGTCCTTTTTGTTGGCTATTACTCTCGTTCAAATACACTGAACTTAAAACTTTTAGCTTCCTCTGATTCTTCCTTTAGCTCAGTGACGTGCAATCTGCACAATAACAAGAAACATTGATCTATGCATTGCTGCAAATAGCAAAGGCCAAAAGTTATTCATGACCTAGTGCTTTCTATTGGGAATGAGAGCCAATAAACAACAAAGCCTTGAGGGGTCTAAGCTATAATGTAAAGTTGATGGTTTAATGCTACTCAGCATTAAATTTTTTTAGATATTCCTGTTTGATGGTGCACTAAAGTATTGGAAATCTTTAAAAATAAGAATGTGATATAAAAAAAATCATTACCCTTTCAGTTAGCAAGTTCATAGAAAAAGTTAGATTTCGGCCATCTGTTTTACATATGCAAATGATCACTTCTAAAATGTGAGAAGCAGGGTTGGGAAACAGAAGGAGGAGTTCTGTTTTGAACACATTAGGTTTAAGGTGCCTATTGTTAGTCGGAAGTATGTTTGTTTGGTTTGGTTGGCAGCAATTGGATTAAATTCAAAGAGCAGTAAGTGATCAGTATCACAGAAAAGTAAGCAAATCAGAAAACAGTACACCAAAACAAACCCAAAATCCTCTCCATGGTTTAACTACATCTAGATAATGTTGGCAGTTTTCATCGCAACAAGCTAATACATCCCAGTGGAACTGCAGATTTCTTTAATTCTGTTGCTCAAAAGCATAGGAAGGTTTCAAGTGAATGTATCATCGAGAGGGAATAATCTTTACTTTTCAAAGAAAAATTATCTCAGGAGAATTCAACCACTATAAAATCTGAAAATAGGATGTAAACACCAGGGTTTGAATTGTGTGCTAATTTCTAGAATGGAACCAAATAGGTATTGTTTCACAGACTCAACAGAAATCTCTGGCTAATACAACAGCAGGAATATTTCCAGAGTCTCCCTGCAGGTCACAGAGAGGTGGTCTTTGGAATCACATAGAAAAACACAGCTGTTCTTCAGTTATCACTCTTTCTTCTGCTGCTAATTTATATTAAACTAGGAAGTCCCTGAGTCTATTTCCATTTGCCTCATAGTAATGTTTGGCCAATAGTGATAACAGACAATGAGTTTTAAAATAAGACATTGTAAAGTTTTACAGGAAGGAAGAACTTCCTGGGTTAGCATGATGATAAGCCACTGGAGATTTTCTGCTACCTGGCCAAGTTGTCCCACTCTGTAGTAAATTTTTCTAAGAAGGCTTCCACAAGGTTCCTGCGGTCATGGTAGTCTCTGGTTCTCTGCAGATCCTCTTCGCGTTGCGAGCACAATGTGTCAGCCTGCAGACACAGGTCTTGCCACTGCTCACTCAGGTGGTTGATTTCCTTGTGCTCAGGAGATTCCTGCTTCCTGGTTAACTTATTCACCTTCTCTAGGATGGTGCCCACACACGCCTGCTTGCTCTGCAGCTGCTTCACGAAATCCTGAAGGCATCGGATAGCTTACATGTTGTGAACTCTTCCCAACCACACCCAGTGAAACACAGACACAGACTTCTAAACATTTTACATTTCGTAATAGGCAGAGACTGAAGAGAAAACCAAAAATTCACCACATCATTTTGTGAACATAAATTCCTATGTTCAGGGTAACCCTGATATAAAGGATGATAAAAAGTAACTTTCCTGCTTAATCTTTCTAGATTTTTGAAGAGCTCATGTTTTTGTAAAAGTAATCAAGTTCATGTTATCTGTTACTTCTTCTGCATTTTCAAACAGTATTCTAATAGAATATATATGTGTATGTGTATATGTGTGTATATGTATATATGTATTCTATTAGAATACTGAATATATACATATGTATGTATATATGTATATGTATATATTCATGTATATATATGTGTACATATATATATATATATACGTAGATGTATATATATACATATATATACAGTATACATGGTTGCCACAGGAAAAAAATCTTTTGTTTGTTGAAAATTGAATCCAATCTCATTAATGTACTTATAAAAATAATTTTCAATTACAGTTAAATTATACATGATATAAACCAGATTTCTATTACATTCTAGTTAATTACATATTAGCTAAGTATATAAGTAACTCATAGGCTTGTGTCCTAGCCCTTTAACAATGTGGTCTTCTGTGTTCATCTAGCAGCCAACTTCCAGCCATGTGTGCTCAATACCAGCCGCTTTGCATAGGACCAACACGGCTTGTTATCCTCTGATAAACATGGCCTGGGGAACCCCAAGGATACACATTTCCTTTGTCCCCTCCTATGATCTGTCCTTTCCTTCTTTTCCCATTCCCCTGTGCCCTTTCCATCTCCTCCATTCCTTTTGCTTATTCTCCTTTTCCTTTCCCTCTTCTCCTCTTTCATGTCTCTCCTTCCCTCCCTCCTTTCCACCCCATCTTCCTCCTTCTTTCCTCCTCTTTTTCTGCCTCCTTTCCTCTCTCACCCTCCCTCCCTCTTTTTTCCCCTTCCTTTCCTTTCTTCTTTTATCTTTGGCTCAATAGATATTCCTGCCTCAGCCTCCAGAGTGCTTGAGACCCCCACCCCCGCCCCTTGCCACGACACCCGAGTCAATGAATGTTTGCCTTGGGACCTGTCTTTCCCTGGCACCAAAGCTGGGCTGCTCAGGCGCTCTCCTTCTGCAGCTAGCTCTGCTGATGTCTAAGGGTTGACGGGCAAATCACTGTGAAAGCGCTGAGTGCTTTTCATCTTTTCTACCATCTCCGCCATAGCAATCCGCACCTTGACCTGGGAAAGCATGTTCTGTGCGATGTTCAGCTCCAGCTCTGAGGGCCTCCTCTTCATGTTCTGCAGCTGCTGATCTGCATCCTGGAGGAAAATCCACAGCTCGGCCTTCAAGTGTCTGATCTCCTCCCAGCCCTGAGTTAAGTTCTGCGCCTGTGCCAATCTCTGCTCCATCTTGAGAAAGCACAGAGGACAAAGAGCAAGTTAGGGGCAGCTAGCAGCACTTCTGCTCCGTGAATCAGATGTCATTCAGCATGTCATAGGCAGACAGACACCTGTGTACACACGGATAAATCCGGGAAGCACTTCCTATTTCCTCAGGAAAAGATTTTTCCTTTAGATTTAGAGTTTCTAGTGCTCTTAAGAGTCTAAGAATTATACCATGTGATCTGAATCAATGCAGTCAAGCAATAAGAAAACTTAACCATTTATTAGAATAAAAGCTGCCCTTAAAGTTTTCACTCTGGGCCTTTCTTTCCCTAAGCATATCTGACTGATTTATGTATTGATGTTAGGGTCTCTAGAATAGTTGCATTGTTATTTAGAGTCCACTTGTCTTTCCAGTTTATAAAGCACAGAATTACTCATGTTTTTGTTATACCTGGAGATGTACTTTGCTTAATTTTGAAAGTTTACAATTATTCCAATGAATCATATTTATAAACTATATGGATTCTCTCATCTTTCATAAGGTTTAAGGACAGGTTAACTTTACTCAAATAAAAGAGGAAAATCTGTAGTATCACAATGCTTGATTTCCTCTGTTCTTTTGGATCATTTTATTTGTTCTGTGAATATTCAATATCAATATGAAAATGTCTTATTTGTGTGTGGTATTAAAGTGTCTAAGACTGCAGCAGTGGCAGTAAACACAAGCACAGGAATCCAGTGCTGCCATTTGTCCTTCCTTCCTTCCTTCCTTCCTTCCTTCCTTCCTTCCTTCCTTCCTTCCTTCCTTCCTTCCTTCCTTCCTTCC